>NC_090928.1:556289462-556592492 GCF_040938575.1 Ambystoma mexicanum
TAAGGGAGGCAAAGGTGCCTGAGTGGCCAGGATGAGCAGGGTGTCCCAAGAGGCCAGTGTGTGGAGGACCAATCAGGGACACCTATGACCCCCCAATGGGTCGGGGAGATGCAGCTGACACCATCCCAGCTCAGGCCCTGTTAACCCCAGATTGGTCACAGAACTGGTACAGGATGACTCACAGGCCGACTTCTGTGTCACAAAGTCAAAGCCACGTGTGGCGGTGAAAGCTGCTGTCACCAGGCCACGTGGATCTGGGGCAGCAATGTCATCTGCTGCCCCAAGTAGCCAGGGTTAGGAGGCTGTAGGGGCAGCTCAGCTCAATCCACCCCGGCTCTGAGTCACCTAGCCGAAACAGTGTTGGTCCCAGACCATCACACCAAGGCAGTTGTGCTGCTTGGTCCTGGCAACAGCACCCAGCAGCCAATGCCTGCAGTGAGAACTTTGGTCATCATGCCATTGCCTGCTTCCAGTGACCAGTCCACCTGTGCTTCATCCCCTACCGACCAGAGCAGCATAAGCCACTCAGGGTCCACACCACCTCTCAAGAGGAAGAAGCATGCTCTTGCAGAACAGGCTGGGACACCAGACATGGCTCGCCCCTCCGGCACGTCAAGGAAGCAGAGTTTCAATAATGTTGAACTAGGCGCACTTGTGGGCTATGTGCGGGCCCATGGCCGCGAGATACTGGTGACTGCAGGGTGCAAGACTACAACTGCTCAACGTAGGGCCCACTGGCAGTGCATCGCGGACCAGATTAGTTCCCTTGGATTTGTGAAGCGCACAGATGAAGATTGCTCAAAGCGGTGGAATGACCTCAAACAGCGAGCAAAAAACAAGATGGCTTCCAATTATGTCTCTACTCTGGTGACTGGCAGTGGGTCTACACCAGAGGAGGATGAACTCACAGAACATGAGGCAATCGCTGTAGGATTCATCACAGAGGATCAGATCCAAGGCATGGGAGACCAACCAAATCTTGAGGCAATGTCCGGTGAGTGGCCATGCGTGTGTTTGCAAACCATGTGTATGTTGCTTGGGTGATGTGTTCTGATTGAGTGCCAGGTCAGGCTGTGTAGTCATGACTGCTATAGGTCACCCACGTGGTGCCTCCAAACCATCCCACCCTTGGGTTTGGGTTTCACAGTATCCCTACTGACCACAGTAACCACTTTGCACCTGATGACTGCACTTTCCCTTCAACTGGCATCATGCCACAACATTGTTAATAATGTATTTCTTTTCATTTTGCCTGATTGATGGAATCATTTGCATGATAAACACACATTTTTGTGCCGTTCTGCCCCAAATTCACCATACTTCAGACATAGATTTCACCCCACAATGCCCCACATTTGTAAAATGTTTGTGGGAATGATTTCATCAATCAGGCTGATAGACTTTTGTGCACCTACACATGCACTGCACACAATCACTTCGGAGCCCTGTTTGAATGTTCAACATGACAATTGACTTGTGTCATGTCCAAGTGGCCTACCATTGATGTATCCATGTGCCTACCATCGCTGTATTGGTTAACATTGGCTTTGTTGCAGCGTGTGACACATGTGTGTTTGGTCACACTCTTTTGCATGTTCTATTTCATGATGTGCGTCCCACATGGATGGGAGGCAGTACTGATGTACTACCATCTGGGTATCCTAGTCAATTCTACCATGGCTATGCTACATGACATGTGTGTGCTGGCATGTGCCCTGTTTGTGGATTGTCCATGCCACTCACAGGCTAATGTGTGATGCAGGTGCTATGCACCATGCAGCACATGTGTTGCTTTTCCATTCTGAAGTCCTCAGTGTCTGCTTTTAGGGTCCCCTTCCACTTCATTGCCAGTGCATGCATGTCAGAGTTAGTGTCATGTGTGACATGTATCATTAATGTATTCAATGTGTAGATTGTGATGCCTATGTGTGTTGGCTATGCTGTAGATGCCTGTCTTCATTACTTTTGTTTTATCTTTGTGCAGGTGATGAGGCACTAGATGCTGTTGAGGAGGAGGAGATGGCGCGGGGCAGGAGTACTCAGAGCCCCAACCAGCCACCAGTAGAGGACGTGGGGTGGTGGTGCAGGAAAATCCTTTAGTCCTACAGACCATCCTGTCCACGGGTGTCTCTGGGTACACCTCTGACGACCTCTATGGCTCAGGAGCTGAATAAGACATTGAGACAAATGTCCTGTTGCAGGTGACTGTTTCTGGCAGGGATGCTGTTCTGTCCAACCCACCGGCACTGGGGGTAGACCCGTCAATGGGGCATTCAGTGTTGGAATGTCTGCCTCTGGCGGTTACGGATGCAGGGTCACACTCCACTGTATTTGTTCCTGTTACTGGGCCAGCAGATCAAAGGACGAATGCAGTCCTGCAGCCTTAGGCAGTGCTAGCACAGCAAGGTGCCCATCCCCTTGGCCCAAACAGGTGCGGTATCCGCCAACGCGGTTGCCGTGCGCCACCAGGCAATACTGTGTGGGAGAACTCCATGTATACTATTGCAGCACATCAAGGGGCATTGTGTGAGATGATGGCTCAGACCGTGGATAGGGTGGCCACTTCCATTATCTCCCCAGAAAGGCAGGTGGAGCTCCAGCAGCAGGCAACGGAGTCCACGTGCTGCTTACACAGGGAGGACATGTTGTCATCCAACAGGGACCGACGGGCTGAACTGGAGACTCTGCGCACAGCCATATCTGCAGAGTCACAGGCCCACAGGGATGGCCTGAGGTTAGAACATAGGTCCCTCAGAGATACTCTGGGCGCACTTGAGGTGTCCCAGAGTACAAGGTCAGAACAGCAGCTGGAGCAGCTAACATGCACAATCTCAGCTGAGCTCCAGGCAACCCGTGAGGAGATCCGGGCATCACATGAGGCTTTGCAGGCAGAAGTCTGTGCTACCCGTGAGATGCTGCATGGGGATCTCCAGACCATTATCCTGCAGAACCAAACCTTTCAGACCTGCATGCTTGCTGCCAACGAGGAGCATGCCAGGGCTTTGCACGATCTGCCTTCCATACCACACACACCTTCTAATGTACCACAAGAGGATGATGACAGCGTCAGCAGTTCTCCCACTATAGGGTAGCTGTGCATGAGCCCATGGAGGTGATTTTTTTTTCTCAACATCCACACATGTGGGTGTTCGGGTGCGCCCTGTATACATCCTCCCTCCTGGCTGCCCCCCCCGGTCCACACATGGTGATTTTATGTTTGATTTATCTTTTGGGATTTTAATTTTTTTTTATTTTGAATTTTTTATTTTTTATTTTTTATTTTTCATATTTCATATTTGATTGCGATTTTTCATTTTGAATTAGATTTAGATTTTAAAATTTTCATTTTTTCTTTTGATTTTTTTCATTTTATTTTTTTCTTTTTCATTTTATTTTCATATTTCATTTGATTTTTCATTTTCATTTGATTTTTTATTTTTTCATTTTTTCATTTTAAATAGTATTTTACATTTTCATTTTTGATTTGTTTTTTTTTGTTTTACTTTTCATTTTCATTTTATTTTAATTTTTCATTTCATTTTTATAATTTACATTTCCTTTTTTTTTATAAATATTTTATTTCAAATTTTACATTCATGTTACAGTGTGTTGCTTTGTGTGGCTCACGTAGGCATCCTGTGTTTGTATTTCAAACTTGGGTTCCTGACACATATGCCACTCCTGCTTCCCCTTTCCATGGGCTCGCAAGGGTGTGACCAAATGACAGGAACTTACACAGAGGCATTGGGCTCCCATAAATTGTGTGGGCAGTCTGTAGTCCAAACTGTGTATACACCCCAAGTGGGGATTGGTGATGATTTCTCCACTGCATGGTTGATTTGTATATTGTATTACATACAGCCCATTATGCATGTTTGCATGTAGCTTCTTCATGTCTTAACTAGCCATTGCAGATGCAGTTCATGTTGTATGCAGTACAATGCAACATTTACCTACCAGCAACACACTGGAGACGGAAGGGGTCGATGTGCTGCCTTTGTCAGGTTGTGACACTTGCACTGCTTGCATTTTTTACTGTCATACGTTGCCACTGTTGGGTCCTGTATTCATGTTTTGTCTTGCTGGTAAGTATTTGTTCATGTGTGCTGTTTCTTTTTCATTGGTGAGAGGGAACTGTCTCTTGCCTGTTTCCATTTGAGATGGTGCACTTTGTGACACTTGTGTCATGTGTTGTGCATTCATTTGGTTGTTTTCACATTGCATGCCATGCCATGCCATGGTGTGTTGGGTAGCTGAGATGGGATTAGGGAGGGGTTGGGTAACATGCCACTATTTGGGTGTACTATTTTGCAAGGGGGTATTCCTTCATGCTGCATGAATGTGTGCCTTTTACTGACACAGCATTGGTTCTGTTTAAGTAGCTAGGGATGCACACAATGTAGCACTTCCAGGAAAACAATCTCAGGGTGGTATGGTTGTGACAGTTGACTGTCCCTTTTGTCATCATCATCAATTGTCAGCTGGTATGTGCCAGGCCTGTGTGCACTCCACAGGGTGGGATTTTAAGTGAAGAAATTTGCCACAAGCTGGGTACAGGCTGCCTCACCACGTGCCCTTTCCCATCCCATGCGCAGCGGTCGTGCATGTGGTTGGGGATGTGGGGGCTCCACCATGTCCACCAGGTTGCAACGTTGTGCAGGACACATAATGCCACTATGATCCTGCAAACTACTGGGGGCGCATATAGCAGCTGCCCACCAGAGCGGTCAAGGGAGCGAAAACGTGACTTGAGCACTCTCAATGTGCTCTACACTATGCCCCGGGTTGCAATATTGGCTGTGTTGTATCTTACCTCGGGTGGTGTGGTGGGGTTCCGTATTGGCGTCATCATGTAGGTGCTCAGAGGGTAGGCACTGTCCCCTGGGAGGTGATAATGGTTGTCATTAGTTGGGTTTTCCCATTTCTCAGTGTGTGACATGCATGCATGTGCAGAGGCATTTGTACTCACCAATGAGCCATGTGTCACCATGCCTCCCAGCTTCCAGGTCCCGGTTTAGGGGTGACATTCTGAAAATGAAACTGTCATGTCTGGACCCCGGATAGTTGGCATATAATGAGGTGATTATTCCCTTGGCATCACATACAACCTGCACGTTGATGGAATGCCAGTGCTTGCAGTTTCGATAGTTGTGCTCAGTGGCCCTGGGAGGACATAGAGCCACATGGGTGCAATCAATGGCAGCTAGCCATTTGGGGAAGTGTGCCACCCCATAAAAGTCTTGGACCACAGCCTGCCTTTCTGCAGGTGTTCTGGGCATGTATATGTGCCTGCGGACTGAGTGGCGTGCAGTCATGATCACCAACACCTGGTGTAGGCTGCGTGACTGTGTGGCCTGTGAGACGCCCCCAACTATGGCACTTGTCTGCTGAAATGACCCAGTAGCCAAGAAATGCAGTACATTGAGCACCTTTTCCAAGGGACTCAGTGCTTGGGAGCACAGGGTGGTTGATGTGAGGTCATCCTCCCACTCAGCAACCAGTTCTAGGATGATTTGGGGTGGAAACCTGTACCTCCCATACACTTGGTCATCAGGCATCCCAAAAAGGCTGGTCCTAGGTAAAAAAATGTGTGGCCTGCCTATCCTCCTCCTCCTGCAGTGTCCCACGACTACTGCTGCGAGGAACGGCATATATCATCGTAGCGTATGAGCTTGTTTGTGCGCACTTTTATGCTGCGCAGGGCCGCTTACGCCTGCTTCCTGCTGGCGTATGTGTTTCCGGATTAGCACGTCTTTTGTGGCGCAGGTTTCCCCTGTTTGATTCCATGAATACGTGTTGTTAGCGCATGTGTGGGCGTTGCGAGGATTTAGCAGCGGTACTTCCCCCGTAACGGCCACATTTCCCCATTCCACATGTTCTGCCCCCTTTTTAGGTTTGAGCGCTGCCCTGTGTGCGCCTTCACTGGCCATCTCGTGCACAGCCTTCGGGATGTCGCAATGACGTATGCGCCACATGCGGATTCAGTGCACATCGCAGGTAAACCACGTGCAGCGCATTCCATGAATCGACAAAGGGCATGCGTGCGCTGCGATTTTCATGCTTGCGCTCCCCTTTTCAGCGCACATTAATTCCATGAATTACCCTGTAAGTGACTGAAATTGCTCTGAAGTACCCTTTGCCTTGAAAATCAAACCGTACTTTAAAAAGCAAAGCAGACTTAATGAGACTATTTCACAAGTTTGCATTGTAGACATGCTATTTTCTGAGATGTGCTTTTTATGGTGAGTTGGACCGCCATGTTGGCTTTCCCTTTTTTAAGTGTGCTCACAAACTCATTGTCAGGTGATTGGAATACCTCAAGGCACATTAGATCTAAATTCTGCTGTACAGCAGATTATGTATATACATTAGATGGCCTGTGGTAGCAGCCATGTAGTGAAGGTTAGATTGGTCAACTCATAGAAAGAGCACTTTTTGGGTGGCTTATAATTTGGAGCAGTTGGACGAATCCTCAATAAACTTTGCACAAAAAGTATATGGCCACCTCGGAATGGTTTTGCAAAGTTTGGTGAGGTTTCATTCGGGGTTAGGGGGGCAAAGTTATAGTGTTTTTTACAGGTGCATTGTACCTATTTGTTATTTGGTATGATTCTATTGTGGTTATGGCAAGTGGCCAAAGCCATATTTATATGTGTATGGTAATGGTAGGTACTGTAGGGGGAGTATATAGTATTTGTAATATGGTGGACTGATATAATTGAAGTATGTATAGTATTTATGATCATAGCAGAATTGAGGATAGTGCTCAATGAATCTGTATTTGTTTGTGAAGGAAAAAAAAGGATAACAGTGGGTATGGTTACTAAGTTGCATATGGTAATAAAGCTGGAATCTCTGGTAATTTTTCTGTGAAAACAAACCAGTACAATTTGTTAAACAAGTTAGTTTCAAACCTCGAATTTCATACAATTGTACTTATAGATTTATATTTTTGAAAATCATAAGTATTAAATTCTAAGTAGTTCTATGTTTGGTACAACATTAGTGCCTGGTACACTGTTGTTGTACTGACATAAAATAATCATCGGGTCATTGGGAAAAAAATTGATGGTAGATTAAAAATAATCTACTCTAAATAAATACATTGTTTTGCATTTATATAGTTTTAAAGAATGGGCGTGTTACAGAATACTTGTGTGTGGTAGCATGGATATACTATTTAAGTGTAAGTGTGATAGGATGTTTGTTTCAAGTGTGTTATAATTAAGGTTATGTTTAAAGTAGTTCGATACCATTTGCCGTATTCTAACTATATTGGACTGTACAAGAAGGTTTATAGTACCAATAACTGTGATGGCATATTTGAAGTGTATTATAATGAAAGGCATTATGGATGTAGTTAGATACCCAATGGCATATTCTAACTTTGTATTGTACTGTTTAGTGAGAACATTTTGGTTGAAGGAATATAAGTAGGCATTTGTTAGATTTGTTAGATGTATTGGTAACCTTTGTTTTCAAGTATGCCTACTGTTGTGAAGGTTTTCTTGCCAAACAATACTTGGCCGTGAGTAAAGCAAGTGAGCTTAGTTATTTTGAGTACCATCTGCATTGTACCTTAGAAGCATTAGCATGAAATAATGGCTATGTGAGTTTATTTGTATGCTGGAATGAGTGTCTGAATTGCAAAAAGGGCATAATATGATATGATATGTCATTTATAACATGCCAGTACACAAGTGTTTTTAGGCACAACAAGAATTGGGGGAAACAGAGGGAGGAAAAGACAAACCATTTACAATACCTTGTATCATTCATATCATGCAAGTGTGACAGTGAAAAAGTGCAGGGGGAAGGTCGAGGGGGGAAGTGTCATGTAGAGGGATTGGGAAGTACAATCAGGGCAGCAATGCTCTGAGTGAGTGCAACGAGGGCAGTGTGGTTCTGGGTAAGTGCAAGGAAGCAGGGGGCTTTAGAGGCTACAGTTACAGCCCCAAAGTGCTGCACGGTCGGCACAGAGAGAGTGCAGGGGAGATTGATAATGGAGGAGCCTGGTACCCAGTGAGAATCTGGGGTAGCCAAGCAGGCAGTCGGTGAGGCAGGCAGGTAATGTCAGCAGGGGAGAGAGAGAAAGCACAGGAGAAAGGGAAGGTCTTGAGCAGCTTTCAGAACTACAGGTGGTACGGCTCAAGTTTGAGAGGGTCAGGCAGGCCCTTCCAGAGGGAGGTGCCTGCAGAGGAGAGAGATTTACCCCCCACTCTCTGCCTGGAGAAACGTCTGAACCTCAGAGAGTAGGAGGAAGCTGAGCGAAGGGTTCAAGAAGAAAGGTATTTTGGAAGAGAGATTTGGATGCAGTGCCGGCTCCGGCCCCAGAAAACCTTGTGGATGATGTATCCTTGTATACGGGGGTCCAGTAGAGAGATTTCAGGGCTGGAGAGATATGGGGCCTCATTATGAGGTTGGAGATAGCCACGGCGCTATTAGCGCCGTGCTGCCTCCAAACTCGTTCTGACTCCGCCCTGGTGAATGGAGCAATTCCCGGTCCATTCCAAGGTTGGCGGGACCAGTAATTCCCGATTCACCAGGGCCATTCCCCATTCCCATTTGAGCCCCCATAGGGCTCAATGGGAATGGGGAAGGCGCTAATAATGGTACCGCAAATTGCGGTATCGTTATTAGCTCTAGAGTCCCTTTGCGGGTCCCGTCCTTAACGCCTGAAAAAAAACAGGCATTAAGGAAGGACACGCAAAGGGAACTTGTAGTAGGGCGGTAAGGGATTACCGGCACCGGTGCCCTTACCGGTGCCGGTAATCCCTTACCGCCCACCTCGTAATGAGGCCCATGGTCTCTGGGCTTGAGGCCAATGATAGGTCTCGCAGTCCTGTTCTGGATAGTTGCAGAGGGCGGAGAGTAGAGGAAGGCACATCGAGAAAGAAGCTGTTGCAGTTGTCCAGCCTAGAGAGAACCAGAGTGCTGGAGACAGTGAGCTTCAGTAGGAAAGCAAGAAAAAGAAGAATAACTCTGAGGAGGTCCAGCTGGTAGTGGGCCTTCATGGCAAGGTCAGTGATGTGAGGAGAGAAGGAGAGAGTGGAATTGAAGATGACACCAAGATGTTTTGCCTCACAGGAAGGCGAAGGAAGAACACCCAAGGAGGATGGCCAGAGTGAGAGAGTGAAAGCAGGGGTCCCATTGAGAAGGATCTCCATCTTACTGACATTAAGGCAGAGATCATTGGAGGTGCAAAAATCCTGAATCACAGATAGACAGTCAGGAATGAGCAAGAGAGGAGAGGAGGCTCAGGAGAGCCTGAAAGAGAGCTGAGTGTCATCCGCATAATACTGAAAGTTAGAGGAGAAGTTAGACATCAGGTGGGCCAAGGGGCCAGGTAGACATTGATTGAAGAACCATGGTGGGAGGATAGAGCCCTGCGGAATACCATATGTGGATAGAGAGGTGGTGAAGAGAAAAGACCCAAGTTCGACCACGGAGCGTTTGTCCAGAAGGAAGGAGGTCAACCACTCCAGGGCCTGATCCATGATGCCCAGGTTCTCACAGAGTCGATTGATCAGGTTGGTGTGATTGACCATGTAAAAAGCAGAGGAAAGATCAACGAGTATGAGGTCAGAAGGGTGGCTGGAATCAAGATTAGAGAGCAGATATTCATGGGTGTTCAGGAGAGCTGTTTCTATGCCTGTGGCTGCTCTGAAGACAGGCCGAGGGTCATGGAGACAACCAACAGATTCATTGTGAGAGTAAGCTTGGAGATGGTCAGCTTTTGTAGGAGTTTGCCCAGGAAAGGAGTGAAAGAGATTGGGCGATAGTTTGTTGGACAGATAGGGTCGGCATAAGGCTTTTTAAGGAGGGGTTGCACAAGGGAGTGTGTGAGGAGAGAGGGGAAGGATCCAGTGGCAAAAGAGTGATTACAGAAATCAGCCAAGGTTGGAGCGACGGTGTCAATGTGGTCCTTGATGGTTCTGGCGGAGCAGGGAGCACCTTTTTTGATGACACTTTCAAAGATCGGACTTGTCTAGAAACAAAGTTGGGCGTTGTGAGAGAGAAAGAACTGAAAGGAGGAGGATAGGGGGAAGTGGCCAGAGGGTGCTGGGAGATGTGGAGAGAAAGCAAGGGGAGAGCGAGGACAGGATGTCCTGGGTTTTAGAGGTGAAATAAGAAGCCAGAGCCTGGGAGAGAACAGGAGAGATAGAGACTGCAAATGTATTGGCCAGTTCCTTGCAGATTTTAAAGAGTTAGGCCATGTTGTTAGAGGTTGCAGAGACACAAGCCTGGATGTGGACTCTCTTCTTGGACAGGACAGAGTCTGTATTGCCTTTGTATCAGGCGGCTGGCCAGTTTGTCAGAGGAAGTGCCCAAAGCCGTCCACTTCCTCTCAGTCAACCTGAATTTACATTTCAGGGCAACAAAGTCGGTGTCATACCAAGAGTTTCACTTGAGGTAGACTTCAGACAGATTCTCATGAGAGGGGCAAGGATGTCCAGAGCATTTGAGATGGAAAGATGCAGGTTAGAGAGGGCTGTGTCAGAGTGTGAGTCAGCCGCAGGAGTCGCATGAGCAGAGAAAGTAGAGGCAAAGGCTGACACACGCGCCATGGGCCAAATGACCAACAAAGTAGGTGACAGTGCTGGGGTGGATTTTGCCTGAGGGACAGAGAGTTTCAGGTGTGAGGAAGCAGAAAGTGGACTTCCAAGATGTGTCCAGCTGAGTGTGTCGGACCAGAGGGTAGAATGTAAATAAAGGGAATGTTGCAGAGTTTGTGGAAGAGCCCAGAGGAGGGATTATAAGAATCCATGTGGATGAGGAGAAGTTGAGAGCTAAAGGCAAGGAGAGAGGAGGAGAGGTTAACCCACTCTGAGAGACCAACCTGGCCAGGAGGCCTGTAGATGGAGGCCACCATCTGAGAAATGCCAGGAGAGATAGAGAGCCTGTAGACCAGGCATTCAAAAGAGGAGTAAGCCTGCATAGGAATGACATAAGCAGGGACCCACTCCAGAAAGATCATAGCTACTCCACCTCCAGGTCGGTTGGTTTGGGGCTCGGATAGGATCTTGTAGCAATCAGGGAGAAGAGTGTCAAAACTCGTTACAGAGCCAGCCATGAACTGTGTCTTGGTGAGCGCGAGGACCTCCAGTTCAAGTTCTCCAAGAAGGTGGCAGATGTCAGAGGAGTGTTTGACAGCAGAGCGAGAGTTGAGAGTAGCCACATGGAGCAGGTTTCCAAATTTGAAATGTCTTCAGGGGTGGGGTACAAGCTTGAGGTACGCCCAGCGGAAGTGATAGATGGGCCAAAGAGTGGGCAGAGGTGCTAGCAGGAGGTGGGATAGCAGCTCGAGAGGAGGAGGGAGGGCCAGAGAGGCAGCAGAGAAAGGAGGTGGCAGATGAGCAAGAGAGGTGCTAGTAGGAGCAGCAGTAGAGGGAAGGAAGTTGATACGATGCAGGATCCGCCTATCGAAAAAAGAGGAGATTGGGCTGAGGGCCCTGGACAAGGATAGTGCTATTCAGATAGAAATTAATGATGGTCTTGGAGGAGTGGAAGGAGGCCCAGAAGACTTCCCACCCAGTGCCACCATTAATGGGAGAGCAAGAGATAGGAGAGAGATCTGAGACTATATGATTGGTCCATAGGTCTGGTGAGGGAACGACAAAGAGGATGTTGGGAGAGTATGTCTAAAGGAAGCACTAATGTAACCAGCAGAGATCGGGAGACCTGAGTTGGAGACCAGGATGTCCCTCTTGAACATCTTCTTTCCAGACTTAGTGAGAGGGATAGGATAGAAGATAGAGTATGAGTTAGAGAAGATGGGAGAGAGGAGATAAGTGGAGGATGAGGGAGCAAAGGAGAGAAGGAGAGACACAGCCCAGTGCCATACAACGCAGGAAGCTCATTGGGGGTGGGGATCACACAGTAGCGAAAACACAGGAGAAGAAGATAGGAAACACACAACAGTACAGCGGTACCCCCAGCAGGGGTGGGGACCTTGAGAATGGGAGACAGCCTAATGGGACACAGTTCACAGTACAACAGTAGGCAGAATGCAAAGGATTACATTTTGTAATAATAGGGAAAAGGCCTAGTTATAACACAGTGGCAATGTAAAAAACACCCAGATTTGAATTTCTGAAAAAGATCGAAATAGGGCTACTTATAAAACAGCAGTAATGCAAAAAATCACCCAGATTCAAATTTCCTAAAAAAAAAAAAAGGCCAACAGAGGAGCAGTGTGAATGCGACATTCCAGAGGAAATGTGAGGGGAGGCTATACAATACAATTAACTGTGGTGCTAATGGATGGTGTGGTAGTGAAATAGTAATCATTTTATGGGTGGGTCACTCCATTGGAGTACACTGGTTTCTACTTCCCCTGTCCAAACCACACCTACTTGTTTGGTACCAGCAAGTTGACAGCTTCAGGCTTCCTGCTTCCCCGGATGACACCGTTGGACACAAGCTGGAGCTGCTTCCATAGGAGTTGCCCTTTGTTTTTGGGGCCCTTAGCCGAGGGGCTTCCACAGGGATAGGGCTGTCCGGAGGGTTGCCGAATGAGAAACACGGTGGCCAATCAGAAACCAGGTTGGTAGTGAGGATGAATTAGGCACCAGGAAACAATCAGGGAGAGCAGCTACGGCGTGTAAAAGACCACCAAAATAAATAAATTCCACCAAGTGAACACTAAAATGGGGTCGCTACAAAACCAGCATCATGTGCGCACAACTCACCCCAATTGTGGCTGCCTGTGAATTACGCTTACTGAGCCTGGAGGCACCTACTTGCTCAGTGCTTGTTCACGGAGGCACGCTGGCCAATATGTCATGATTTTCATTCTGCAGAAGCTGGTGAAATGGAATGGATTCACAATTTGGTATGGCTACATACACACATCGTTCAGTAGGGACGTGCACTTGTGAAATATGGTTGCAGAGAGTGCATGCATGTTTCCACATGTATGAAATCTGAGCAGTTTAATTTATAGGGATGTATTGGTTTTCTAGTACTTGTAGTATGTATATTGTGCATTCGTGTGGATCTTCCTCTGTGTTTATGGTGAATTTTACCAGTCCTGTAACGTAGTCCAATTCTTGCCTAATACCTGTAGGAGCAGTCAGGATTATTTGTGGCATTTCTATGAAGGACAAGCAATTACAAACTCAACTGGTCTGAGCCATTTAAGTAAATGGTGTGAACAATTGGTGGTAATTGGAAGAAAAGGTTGATTGCTACATTTGCATAGCAATATACTCCAGTTGTATTTCTGAATTTAAATGAACCAGAGAGTTGTGTCTCTGTATGCTTTGTTGGGCCTGCAGTTGTTTTTGAGAAGATACATTTGCCTCTTTATCTTCTGAGGGATGTGCAGTTGTTTTTGGACTAGAGATTTTTGTTGTGTTATTTGATGGAGTAGCAGTTCTTGATGTTACTTTTATGGTATTGCTGGGAGATCTGCTATAGGTTCTGCTAGTTTTCATTTTCCTTTGAAAGATTTTCATTTTTGAGGTACCACATACATATCTAGATGGGGTGTACAATGCATGTAGCCTGTTGTATTGTAGGATGCAAGGAATGTCAGCTGTATCAACAACAAATAGGAATAGACTATTGAGTGTACGCAGACTTGAAAGTGCTATGTACATCATACCTTCTTTAGATAATGTGCTGCTCATGTCAATCAATGCCTGGTCTATGGTTAGACCTTGTGATTTGTGTATAGTGACAGCATATGCAAGCGATAGAAAAAATTGTTCTCTGTGTAACTACATGCCTTTGAAAAGAAGGAACTGTGTTGTTGTGCAGCCTAGTTATTTAACTTCTGCAAGTTTGTCAAAGTGGATGTTGATAAATGTAATGTTGTTATTGTGTGGATATGTTTGGAAGCCAGCAACGGTACCAATCGCTCTGTTGACTAAACCATGCTCTAAATCAGGGTTATGTTTTAGAATTACTCTGCAGTTTAGACACAGAGTTGATAATTTTTCTAATCCAGCTGTGTTGAACAGACATTTTTCCAAGCTATTTAGTCGTGCTGTTGCTTGTTGAAACATAGGGAGTGTAATCCTGTGCACTTCTAGATTATCTGTGATGCTGATATGCAGTATGGATTGCATTTCTTTGTTGAACATTGTGTGGTTGAATTGCCTGCAGCTTTCAAGGGTTGGCATTAAGGACATGCATTTTATATTTTGTTGAGTTAATTGTTCCATGACATCAGGAGAAGATGTGTTTTGCCCATATACCTCATGCATTAGTCTACTATTTAAGATGGATTTTGCATCTTTAGTAAGATCAGTTCTAAGGCTCTTTAAAATGTTAGCATAGCTGAGATCTGCAAGTTGATGGATGTTTTGAGTTAGTTCTCTGTAGTGAAAATGTTGCCAGAGATGTACATGTTCAATGCTGCTGAGTATGTTGCAGCATTGTTTGTGTCCTAATGTTTTGAAAATAGGTTGACCTATTACTGGTGTTAACTGTAGGAGGTCTCCGAAAACAATAACATCTATTCCTCCAAACAGAGGTTGGAAGCCATGCTTACTTCAGCTATCAGAAGCACTTGCATTTGTTTCAGAATTCTGCGTACGTCATTAGCAATTTCTGCTGATAATTTGTACTATTCTCAAGTTTACACCTCCTATTTTATAGGCAGCTAAACCTGTGGGGGCTGTTACAACAGCTAAAAGGTTGTTGTTTGTTAGGTTTGTGGAAATGTGCTGATTATTTTAATTAGGAACATTTTGTCAGAACCAGATTCAACACTTACCTACAGGAGCAGCTGTTTATTATGTTTACAGCTGCAAGTTTTAGTTTCATGTTTAAAACAATGTTCTATTAACCCCGTGATTTCTAGATAACTGGTGAGTTGTTCATCATTTAGCTGTGATTTGAGCACTGACAAGTCTTTTTCAGATTGTTTACATTGATATATGGTATTTTCTACCTTAATCATGGCTATTTCTGCTTCATTTAGGATGGGTGGTTCTACAAGTAGTTCTTGGCTTCCTGTTAGAGAAGGTTGACGGCCATCAGGAGTGACTTTATCTTTTATCTAGTAAAGCATAAATGTCTCCCTCTTGTTGTAGTTCATTGTCCAACATTTGTTTGTATTGTTTGAAATTGACATTTGTTATACTGCTTTCATTTGCCTTAAATGCAGCTTCAAATGAGTCATAGTCACCTACACATTTTTCTACTTTTCTCCAAGGTTTAAACAGTTGTAGTAGGGCCTTTTAATAATGGTCTCTATGTTGCAGAGATTTAAATGATAACCTTATATGATTAATACAACTGGGTTTGGTAAGTTTTACTGGGCTTCCTCCACAAGTTGAGATTGCATATTTGCCAGTTGTCTCATCTGGGGTAATATTGTTTTTGTAGGAGTAGTTTTGGGCTATGTCATACAGACACATGCTTTCCAAAGCATTACTTCTGTTTGGGTAGTATCTGTCAATTACATTTTTTTTAAATGTCCTGACTGTTGGGATCATTTGTGTCTATTGCTTTTATCTCTTGGTAGGATTTTGATACTTTTTTTCGGGATGAAGGTGGACCAAGGTTTAGCCAGACAATGTTTTCAGATTTACCATATTAGGCTGCACCTGTTGAACGGTCTGCAGCTTTGTAGCACCCATATTCTCTATGGGAGAGCATTTTTATACCAGATCTGTAACATTTTTGTGACAGTGTCAGATGATATGTCATCCCAGAGGTATTTTAGTTCTGTTTTCTCATCTTTGGTGAGATAGACGGTGACATATCTTGTTACTACAGTGGAATTGTCTGCAATGTATTGTCTGTTTATATCTGCATCACACAAGAGGGATATGATTCTATTGTAATCATTGATGTACTTGGATACTTTGTCCATTTTAATGTTTTATGTACTTTTAGGGGATTTGCCTTTTACACTGTGTCTAACAGAAGACATCAGGCTTTTTACTTGTGCTGTTTGTGTAAACTGGTCTAGGGAGGCCAAAGCGACATTTGCTATAGTATTTCCTTCTTTTTATATCGAAGGCAGCAGTATTTGCCGCATTTATGTTTTAGAAGCGCACACTGTGTGTACGTAGGTCACAATGTGTGGTTTCTGAAGGGATGTCACAGGTAATGTATTTTTGAATAAATTGTAAAACAGTGGCATCACTGTCATGGGCAAATTTGGGAGCATCTTTTATCCGCAAAAGCATGTGGATGTGTGGTGCTCCTCTGGATGGATATTCTTTTCTCCTTGGCATACAACAAACATCTGTGTGAAATCGGAACCAGTATGCTTTTGTACCACGCATGTTTGCCAAGACATTTGTGATACTTGACTGCAAAACTTCATCTTTGTCTTTTATCTTTTGAAGCAGTTGTGTAGCGGATATTTTTGAAAAATTAGAGCCTGTTCTTAATGTGTTTGCAACTCCATATCATAGAGATTATAGCTCACTTTCAAACATGAGATAGAAAATGTATTCTAAATTTTGCCTGAATCTGGGGTCTTCAGAATGCATTCGTAAAACACGATATTCTGATGCACTCATTTGTGTGGACCTTTCATCATAGTTTCCTCCTTTTCCTGTAGGAAAGAGAAAAGGAAAGGAATGTGCTTCTACACTTTTCTCCCACATGCTCAATGAAGAGCCTTTGGCTTGACACATTCTTTAATATTGTCTTCGGATAGTAGTGGGTGAATTGTATACTGGTCTAAAATGTTGGCTGCAGTAACAGGATCTACACGTTCAAATTGGCCAGTTTGTGGTTAATCTTAAATTATTTTGGTGTTTTTTTTAAGCCTTTCTCAATGTGTATATCTTTTTTTAAAGATATTGTAGGGCTTGTCTAACTTTAAGTCGACTAGTTGTTGCCAAATGTTTTTATCTTTTGTTGGTACATCATTAACTAGTGCAATCAATGATTGATCTATTGGCCTTCGTATTCTTGGAGTTTGTTCATTTTCTTTAGGATCTAATGGCAAAAATACTATTTTGCCACAAATGCCTTTTAGTAACTCAGATGGAGGCAATTTGGCAGTTTTTGGTTGAACAAGTGTTATAGCTTGAAATGGGTGTACTGTTTTGGATTATACTGCTCTCATAGAAATTACGTTGTTGAGCTTTTTATTGCAGTATGTGCAAACTAATCAGGGGTCAGGTGTTTTGTATTTTTTTCTGCTGTTAGATATACAACTAATTGGAACCATTGGGATTCCTGGTTGTCCTCTACTTTCTAGGCCGTATATACTATTTCTGTGCTCTTTTTATAAAAAGTTCTGTGACAGCAGACACATACTTTGTCTGATATTTCTGATAGTATAGTCTACCGACACGATTTTGTATAGTGGAATGGTGTATTGTTAACATTTTGATGTGGTAGAACATACTTTCGCAAGCAGTTCCTAAAATGCAGGCTAAGGAATGTCTTTGCAGTCCAGTGTGGATGCGCACTGGGCATGAGTTCATGGTTTGTAAAGTTTTTATTCTACTTTTGTCTTTTAGTTTCACATAGGGATTGAGGGATTGTCATAAATATTTTAAGGATTGTTGGTGTATGTTACATATTGAGCTGCACATCCATGTATACACTAATATGGTTTGTTTGGGGAAAAGTAACATTTGGTTGAAAGTTTATTGGGGAAGTTTGTACTATAAGGGTTTCTTTTTCTATAATCGTGTCTCCTATCATTTCAAACCCTGGGCCATTATAGTCTATGGCAATTGTTTTTTTCATTCTTGTTTATTAGCATCTTCATTGAAATATGGTTCTGTGCTGCTTGTGTGAATCCATTCACGCTCAACGAACTTTGAAAGTAATCTCTATTAACATTGCCCATGTTCAGAAGTACTTTTACTAATATATTGATTCATTTTGTTACTGGTTTCATTCTGTTGAATATTAATTTACACAACTTTCTCATTAGTGGAAATGGACTGTCTATTAGAGCTTTGAGGATTACTTTTCTGCTGTAGTTTTTCAGGATAGATTGTGAATTTGTATCTGTCTTCATAAGAATTTTAAGATGTAAAATGTATTTTTGGGATTGCTTTACTGTGGCTTCATTAACATTGGCTTCGTTAACATTGGTAGATATAGTGTTAGATTCATTAGTAGGTCTCCTTTTGTTTGCACATTTTTTTACTTTTACATTGTTTTACTTTTACATTTTGCAAGAGCATCCTTAGTTTGTTTAGTTTATTTAGTGGTGGCTGATTTAGTTTTGTTGAGTGAGGTTACTAGTTGTTTTGTTTTAATGGTTTCCATACATTATTTTAGAGGAAGATGACTATATGGCTTGTTTTTATTCTTATCTGCTCTATTTTTTCTTTGTTTTCTACAGAGTCGTTTTTAGTAGGCATTCTGTTCTGTCTGTTGGGAAAAAAGATAGTTTGTGTTTGAAAGTTGTGGAATGTTTATACATGTATTATGCATGGTTGTGTGTGTGTAATAGTAGAGATGAATAGATTGCTGTGTGATTGTGCAGTGAGATGATAGGTATGGTTGGGAAGGTTTTAAGAGTAAGAAGCTGTACAGGTGTGATGACCTTGGGTTAGTGAATAAGGGAGTGGTGGTGTGATTGAATAAGTAGGGACATTATGATGTTTTGGTTGTTATAATGGTGAGTTGTAGTGCATAGGTATGAAGTTTGTATGTATGTATGTAATGGATAAAGGGGTGAATAAGTGTGTGGATGTGTTGTAAAGTTTGTTAGTGAATAGGAATGCAATGGGTTTGAAAGTTGTTTGGTTGGAATTAGGACTTCATGTGCATAGCGGTATGGAATATTAAGGAAGCGACATTGTGGCATAGAAGTTGTTGAGAGATGGCTGTGTTGTTAGGTATTAAGGAATAGGTGTTGTATTGAATAAAGAGCAGTGTTTAGATGGGAATAGAAAGAGTGTGAATGTTGCAATATAATGAGTAAGATTGAAATATAATGTTGTTGAGCAGAATAGAATACGCTAGGCTAATTTGTAGTTAAAGTACATTCTTACAATTATAGAAATATACAGGTTATATTAATGTACTTACTTTGTAGAATGTGAAGAGTGATCTTTCTTCAGTAGCTGTCTTCCATAATCTTCTTTTTCCCTGTAATTCTAAAAGAAAGTTAGTGGGTATATGTGGCAATGTTGAAGAACATTTAGTAAGAGAGGTTGTTATTTATTAAGGTAGCAGGAGTGGTTGGTAAAAATAATTAATAAGGTTGTGTTATTGGTGGTGTAGTAAAGTATGTTAACTGGGTTGTTAGAACAGTTGGATTATGGTCCTCATTATGAGTGAGCCAGACTGGAAATAAAGATGCTGGAAAAATGTTACCGGAACCTTTTCTGGACCGGCTCACTCCGTGTTTACCGGTAGGGGCTGGTGCTTCAGGGTTCACATTCCCATGGAGTCCTGTAGGACTCCATGGCAGGGGAACTTACTCTACCTCTTTCACCTGTGATATCCCTGTAGCACTGGGATGTTAGGTGGTGGTAACAGTAATATGTTGTTGCCGACAACCCACCGGCTACTAGTGTTTTTACCAGTAACCCAGTAATGAGGCCCTATGAGTAGTGCTGTTTGGAGCATTATAAGGAACAGGGCAAAAATGGGTTTACAAAAAGATGCATATCTAGATTATATTTGTGCTGGTGATTTAATAAGAGAATCAATGTGTTTTTGGTGTAATGTATTTGTAATGTGTTGCAGTGTTTTAAAAGAATAGGGAAACTCTGGTCTAGTGCTAATGCAATGGCATATTGTAGTTGGAGCATTGTTTGGTGTCTTATAGTAGGGGTGGGAAAAGAACAGTGGTGTATATGTAAGGTGAAGTGTTGTATAATAATACTTTGGCTAAATACACATACTTGAGAGCAAGTGGAGAATGCTGGTTATATAAGGGATGTAATAGAATGAACAATGGAACATGTTGTGTGTTTAAAATGTTTCCTTTAAGTTAAAAAATGCATATGTGCATTTACAGCAGCAATGTGTGTAACTTTTTTTAAAAAGAAAGGAAAAGCAGATGGATCATTTTTAAGTGGCACATAGTCTGTAGAAGTTTAATATGCTGGCAGTACATGTAAGTAAGCACCACTTGATGTGACCAGATGCACAATGCTGCAATGCATGGCATTTGAAAGAGTGGTTACAAAAAAGAACATGCTTATTGATAATGTTATTACAGGGTAAGTGGCTGCAACCCTGTATATATATGTTTGTAAAAGTGTTGAAAAGAAATATTCTTTTAAAATATAAGCATGGCTGTACTATGTCTTGTTAGATGCAGATGTTGTTGAATCGCCAAATAGAAATCTTTGAAAGTTCCATGGTAGTTTTGATGCAGGTGGCTTTGATTAACAGGAGACATGTACTCAGAGAGTTCAAGAGTACATCTGAATTGTTGAAGTTAGAGGACAGGGTTACATGAAGACCTTTTGGATGTGATCGGTGGATGCATATGTGACTGAAAGCAGCCAATAGGGGAGTGTTACAAATATAAAAGTAAAAGGGTAGAGGGGTTGCCATGTGCTACACTGTCCACAGACACTGCAGTAGTCCACGGGTATCAGACGTGCCATCCAGGTCCTTTAAGGATTTTTGGCATGGAAAGGGGACTGCAGAGACTGCGGGAAGTCATGGATGTCCGCAGACATCAGGGGATTAGCCAATCACTTTTAGTGGTTGTGATGTGCAGAAAGACAGAGTAGCAAGCGCTGTCTTTGTTCTGTGCAGTGAAGATGGCTAAGGCTATGCCTTTGAGTGTGTGGATGGTGTGAGATTATTGGATTCATTCATTGGAGGGTTACACTGAATCTTGTGGCATCTCTGCTACTACTGGATTGGATGAAGTGGAAGTTTTATGGTATGCAGTTTGTGGGTTAAACTGCGTGACTTTATTACCATTCGATTTAAGTTTGTCTCACTTTAAACATCCAGATATTATTATAGTGCATTGTGGAGGCAACAGTTTGGTCTATATAACACCAGTATCTTTGCAGCTGCCATGAAGGATATGTTGAGAAATCTAATGGAACTGTTTACAGCTGTCATGCACTCACAATCCCAGGATCCCTCAGGTCCATACTCCAAGCCTCTGGCCTCTCCTACGCCCAAGGCCCACGCTACCTTGTTGCAGCAATAACACTTTACCTCACTGACACTTCAGCAATTGGGTACATACTAGCAGAAGGATATGCAACAGACACGCTGTGCGGGGCGATTTTGCCTGCTTCACCATTGGCAGCTACCATGGCGTTTATCCACGCAATCATCAACGAGACGCCTCACCTCAGCAACAGGACGCAGAACTCACCACGTGTTACAAAGGCAATGATCACGTGACACAACATCCTTGGCATCCATGCATCCATCTGCTAACCGTGTCTCTATGATGACACGGTATGGAACGCGTCACGTGTCACGTATGCAACTATCACGTGACTCGGTATCTGTGGCAACCCCATAAAACAGCAACTGTTTGCGCCATACCTTGCTTCTCAGCTGTAGTTCCTACTCAGCGTTTGGCATTTCGTTTCCGGATTCTTGCTGTTTTGGACCTCAGACTACGTTTCATGGACTGCCTTTCAACTTGCCCTTTTTTGCTGTGCTGCCTGGTTTTGCCCCTGGCTTCATCAGCTCTGACCTTAGACTCAGAATAACGGATTGCTCTGGATCACCATTCTTTGTGTTGTGTTGCCTGGATTTTGCAGTCTTGCTTCTTGCCTTCCGGATCACCACAGACTTTTGCTGGAGCTATAGCTCATTCCACCTGAAGCTCCCATCTGACAGGATTCATTGACTCTTCCCTGTCCCTCAGGGGCTTCCATGAGCTTTCATCTTGCCTGACCTTGCAACCAGGGTCGTTCTCTGCTGCTGCAATGTAGCTTACTGAGGAGGCAGTGACACCGGCCTGGGGTACCCTTTTACTATTGTTTTGTCCTACCATCTTTACAGCCTACATACACCTTCCTGGTAGGTGCCCTCATTGTCCATTTCATTGTAGTTGTGCATTCCCTTGGGTTTGTTGTGTATATTGTCTAACCTGCCCATTTCCTTTGCAGCCACTCAGAGGACCTGGTGTTCCTGTTCCTGACACCTGTGGCCCTAATAACCGAACAGGGAGGTTCTGGTATCTCGCAGTTGGGTACTTAGGGACAGAGGTATACATAATCTACGTGATCCACGAGTGTTGACACCAGCTGCAAAGATTATTTTTTTCAAATCAATCCAAGCCAAAAAAGGAGATGTCCAAATTGGTTTTGCACACAAATAGAAGAAGCTTGGCACCATGTCAATAAAGGTGCATGTGCTTTTTTATATGGTTTAGGGATGGCATATTTTGAGAATGAAAATATCAATTTAGATGTGTTCAAACGGGATATCATATTGTACCTCATTTATTGTATATATTGGCCTAAGCCCAGCCACTCTGCGAAGAAATCCGCGTTGCAAGGTTCCGACCTTAGATCGACTTAGCCGCCATTTTGGGTACACCCGCCATTTTGATTTCTGTTTCAAAGTCACTCTGTGTTCTAAAATGGTGGACAGTGTTTTCCCGCTTGTAACCTAGCTGTCCTGACCTTCGCGCAGAGTTAATGTCCAAACTGCCCGGAGGCCAAATGTTAGGACCGTGTAATGAGACCTTGTCCTACATTTGACCTATAGATCGAGGATTACCTACGGCAACAAGCCTGATCCGCGGACATACATCAAAAACAATGTTGTTTAGATACTAAACATGAACACTTGTTGAACTACATTGTATAGGACGTGTACTAAGGCTTAAATTTTAAATTCAAAGATACACTGTTGCCATTGTGATTTGTTGTTGTACAAACTGGACATAATCCACATGCATATAGTTGGATAAATTAGCGGTGAACTCGGCACAAACCCTAGACTGAAAATTATTAACCTGTAGAGGGGTTGGACATTAAGATTGGAAACTGTATAAAAGATGCAAATGTTTAGACGTCCAGTACCTCTAACTTCTCACACCGAAAGGGCTGGTATTCGCTGTGATGTACTGAGGGCCAGATCTGATAGTTGGTTTCTTTGTAAACTGTGCAGTTGTTTGAATAAAGATCTGAGAATCTTTATAAGCCCGTGTTTGGTGTTTTTCCTTTTGGGGTACTCAGCTTCAATATTTTCTTTTGCTTTTACAGATGGCGCCCGAATAGGGACCCTCAAGATTGATGCCAGGTGGTTGAAGGTTGACGTGGCTATCAGACCGGGATCGGACAAAGTAAAAGGGGGCCCCTTTCTTGGATGAGAAGCGACACCTCAGCAGCGCTGCACGACCCGATCCCTGGACGGTGAGCATGCGGTCCGAGTCGGCATCTTGACGAGGGTCCATATATCGAAGTGGGCAGATTTGCCAAAATCACCAACCACGAGGGACCTTGGTTAGAACTTTTTTGCAATCCGATCGGACCTCCTTAGGATTTGATCAGGTGAGTCGTGACCCGATTCTTAAGTATCCTGATAATTTGTTTTGGTGCATTGCACTTGCGAGTACAATTATTGACCAGGTAACAGCAGTATTCTGATATGCCTGGGAAATTGTCTTCCTGCTTCAGGGCGTTATTCTGCAGTGACAGACAATCTTTGGAATTTGGCCGACCGGCGCCAATACAGGGGTCGCTGGCGTGTACTATGTACTGTAAGCACGGCATTGGTAGTATAGTATTTAATGATATTTGGCACAGACAAACTAGACATGCTCCCGAACTTCAGTGGCCAATCAATGGTAGTTTTGAAATTCTTCGTATTGAATACTTAGAATCCATATTATTGAAGAAAAAGGCTAGACCTGGAGCATTTGATGTATTACAGAATTGGAAGAAAGAAGCTATGCAGCAGCTTAAGAGTAGAGAAAAGCATGCGCGCCGTCATATGACGAACACCGAAAAAGCATTGTTATATGACTAGAATAAACAGTCTGAGTCAGTTAGGAATATGCATAGGGCTTTCTCGCTTGGTATCCAGAACACTTATCCTTCCAAAGACTTTCATGTATCTGATGAACTTATTGACAAACTTCTAAATGAACGTAGGCCCGGTGCCACTGCCCCACCTCTGTATGTTCCTCTTCCTGCTATTATTCCTCCTCCTGTAGCCCCTCCTGCTCCTCCTATTGCTCCTCTTAATGTTCCTCTTCTTCCTCCTGTTGTTCCTCCTCTTGTCATCGCTCCTCCACCTGCTCCTCCACCTTTGCCTACTATTACGGGTCTGGTGGGCTCGCCTGCTGCACAAGTGATAGTACCTTTGTTTCCAGATGTTCAAAAATTGCCTACTCTCCCTTTTCCAAGTGGTTCTACACCGCTTGTAGTATATCGGGGAGCGAGATTGAGGGTTGTAACTCGTAATACTGTGCATTCAGGTAAAAAGCGTGAATTAATTGCATGGGCTAAACATTGCATGGAGGGGGACGAAAAAGATGATGCTCTTGCCACACTCTGTAATTTGGACAATTTTCCTGAGAAAAACGTTTTTATTGAAGGATTAGGAATTCATTTATGTGTAATGTGGAATAGGCTAAATGATATAGATCTCCCACAAGGGTTAAGGGATCTGAATACTTTAGCATTCTCTAGAGATACTGCGGAGAAAGTACAAGAGCATGTAAAGAGGGTTTTTGAGTATAGAAAGGAGTTGGGAAGTTTGAAGAATGAAAATGAAGATGGTGATAGTTTGGACGTTATGTTCGTGCAGAAACAGTTCTTTCCTTGTCGAAAATCGATAAACGAGGAAACACGAATTTGTATGAAAGATATGATTAGGTGGATCTCAGATACGTCGATAACTCCCGTTGAAGTATATGACACGTATAGTCAGCATACGCCAGAAATGCAGAGGAAAGTGATACAGGTGATGGTAGAGTACCTGCAGGATGAGTGCGTAAAAAGAAATATTTGTTGTCTCGCAGAGTTACTGAGTATTTATAAGAGGGCTTTTTTGTTTGACACTTCTTCGGCTGCTTTAGTGCTCGATTTAGCTCTGTTGCTTAGTAAACGTTTGGAGTTGCCTATTTCTCAGTTGCCAATGAGAGAGGTTCCTCCGACATTTGTCCCAAAAAAAGAGATTCCTGCTAATCCTGCAGCAGGTACTGCTGCTCAAGAAAGTCCTGCACATTATGTGTCTCAGTTCGTTCACGTCCCGTTCTCGAGACAGGAAGTGAACACCACTAAACAATCTATTCCTGATATTAGGAAGAATCCGACATGGTTCTAGAAAGAAATAGAGTCTATTTTGCAGTCATCAGTATTCACCTTAAGTGATATTGATTTGTTATTTCCTGTACTCCTGCCTGTTGACTTATGGAAGCAGTTTAGGACTGTAGAGGATGTACCAGGGTTAGGAGATTCATGGGATACTATGGCTAGACTCGATAAAGAAAGGCCAGCTGGTGAGAGACCTCCACAGGTAATACTAACTTTGCCTGATAGAATAGTTACAAAGTTGAAAACTATAATTCCTGAAAGAAGGATTATTTGGGACAAGCTTACGGGCTGTGTCCAAGGAAAATCCAAGGGTGCTATCGAGTTCTTTAACCGGTTCGAACAAGTATTTTTGGATTACAGTGGGCAAGACTTAAGCACAGAGTCTGGGAAATGACTATTCGTGGATGAATTTGTGCATGGATTGTTGCCTGACATCCAGTCACAAATGATGTCTTCCGAGAGCTCTTGGCAAGCAAAGTCTCAGTCAGAAGTACTACACATGGCTCAGTACTATGAGAATCGTGTCAATAATGAAAAAGAAAGACTTGAAAAGAGAAAAGGTGACTTAAAGACAAAAGTACTATTGCAATAAATTGTTAGATTCCCTAGAGGGGGTACTTTGCAATTTAGAGGTCAGTACGTTAGACAGGGAAATGCACCATTGGGTCCTGTAAACATAAACCAGTGTGCTTATTGCAGACAAGAGGGTCATTGGTCTGCACAATGCCCGATCCTCCAGCAGAGGTTGAATAACGCATTTGGGAATATGGGTAGACGATCCAGAGGTCGCCCAAGGTCAGGGGGTCCTGGTAGAAATCAGTTTTCACAGGATTCACAGCAACCTTTTTCGCAGGACAATCAGGCAGGACAAGATCATCCTTCTGCCGCTTACCTCTCTGAAGAACTTCCTTTCAATGACATTCTGTTTCACTAGGATTGCCCGAATCAATGTTTGGAACCAACGCCTATTGCCGTTAATCAGAAAAGTCCCTACGTTGAAATGATATTGGGAAAAAGGAAACATCTATTCTTGATAGATACAGGGGCAGAGAAGTGTTCCATTGATCATTCACGGGTTCCAAACATTTTACTGTCAGGGCAAACCAATGTTTCTGTAGGGTTTTCTGGCACACCAGTCGTCTGTCCGATTTCTTTGCTGGTACCTATTACTTTGGGTCCATTCATGGACCACTGTCCATTCCTTTTGACCACGAATTGTGGAGAGAATTTGTTGGGGTTGAATCTGTTGAAAGAATGAAATGCAGTAATTCATTGTACTTCTGATGGAGTGCGTTTGACGATTTCACCACAGCAACTTTCTGTCTCCCAATTCTTAACCAGACCTTTGCCGCCGGAATTTAGTAATGTTCCGGAGTGTTTGTGGGCAATCGATGACAATGATGTCAGTGTTTTGCAAATTGAGCCTGTTAAGATTATTCTGAAACATGGAGTAAAGTTGCCACGTATTCCCCAGAATAAGATCTCGGTCGATGGTGAGCAAGCTTCGAAATGCATTGTCTCCGATTTTGTGCATCGAGGGGTGATTGAGGAAATTGCAGGTAGTTTGTGCAATAGTCCAATTTTGCCGGTGTATAAAAAGGGCGATAATGCGATTCCCTTCCATTTTATTATTGATCTACGTGCCATTGATAAGATCGTTGCTCCACAATTTCCCATTGTGCCTGATGTGACAACAATATTGACCATGATTCCGGCTTCAGCTACTCACTTTAGTGTTGTGGATCTAAAGAATGCTTTCTTTAGTATCCCTATACATAAGGACAGTAGATACGTGTTCGTGTTCACCTTAGGGGGATGCTCAATTACCTTTACCCGTGCACCGCAAGGTTACACGGAAGGTCCTAGCATCTATAGTAGGGCTTTGAAAGAGCAGCTCGACACACTTGAGTTGCCCTCTACTTGTACACTGCTTCAGTATGTAGACGATCTTCTCTTAGCTGCTGACTCAGAGAGCGCTTGTAAGGAGGGTACTGTGTTGTTGCTTATTCACTTAGCACAACATGGACATAAAGCTTTGCTTAAAATATTTCAATATTGTCGACAAGAGGTCGCCTATTTAGGCTATCTCCTGTCAAAGGAGGGAAGAAGGTTGACGCCTGAACGGATACAAATCATTTCTAGCATGTCTGTCCCAAATACACAGAAAGAAGTCAGAGCCTTTATACGAATGTCTTCTTACTGTAGGCAGTGGATCCCAAATTTCTCCTTTGTGATTAAACCAATGTTGGCACTGACGAAGAAGGGCATTTCTTTGCCATTACCGTGGAACTTGGAACACCAACAATTATTTTATCTGCTCAAGACTGCATTGTGCTCGGTACCCGCTTTGGGCACACCAACCTATGAAAAGGCCTTCGTGTTGTATGTGCATGAATGTGATGGATGTGCTTTGGCTGTCTTAACGCAGTAACATGGAGGGAAGAATAGGCCGTGCGGCTACTTTTCTTCTGCCCTTGATCCTGTTGCATGCACTTTGCCAAGATGTTTGAGAGCTGTCGCTGCTGCGTCGATAAACAGAGAGAGGGAATGGTCCTAGGCCATGCTTTAACCTTGATGGTACATCACTCTGTAGATGTTCTGTTAAACAGAACACAAACGCAACACCTTACCTCCGCACAATTAACGAGATACGAATTAATCTTGTTTGCACCGCACATCCAAATCAAGAGGTGTTGTGTTCTTCATCCGGCTGAACTTTTACCTTTCTCGCAAAGGTACTGCTTGCAGTGATGAAGAGTCACATGACTGCCTTTACACTACAGAACAAGAGACCAAAGGCAGAATCGATCTAAGAGACATTCCTTTGAACAAACCGCAAGGGGAGCTGTTTTGTGATGGCTCCTGTTTCAAACTCCCGGATGGTACATCCACAGCTGCTTATGCAATCACCACTTTGAGCACGGTCGTGGAGATCAAAAGAATCACCCATAACTCTGCACAGGCCGCAGAGATTATACCATTGACCCGACCTTGTGAACTTTCTGAAGGGCCTATCGTAAACATATATACTGACAGTCAGTATGCCTTTGGGGTGGTTCACAACTTTGGCAGACTTTGGCCAGAAAGAGGTTTCTTGACGTCACATGGCACAAAAATTCAACACGGCTCCTTGATAATACGGTAACTTTCAACGCTTGCACTCCCTACTCAGCTAGCGATTATAAAATGTGCAGCGCATCAGAGGATTGTAGATAATGTAGAAAAGGGGAATACTTTCACTGACCAGATAGCCAAACAGACTGCCACTGATCTCTCTTCAGAAATGCATACTTCAAGGGAAGCCACAAATGCCTGTACTTTGTATGAGGGTATTGAATCCATAAAGAACATTCAAGTCGATGCCACGTTAGATTGAATCTAAGAAGTGGGCTGAGGGTTTGGCGAAATTGGATGATGACAGGTGTTGGGTGGACAAAGTTGAAGGGAAATGGTTATTGCCCGACGCGTATATTATGATGATGGTTGTTATGGCTCACGGTCCACCCATATTTGTGCTCGTAAGGTCACCAAAATGTTGCAAAAAGTGTGGGTAAATGACAAAATCCCTAAAGTAGCTGAACGCTTCATTCAGGGGTGTATGATTTGGTTACAGCACAATGTGGGAAAGGGCACATCAACTCCTAGGGGTAGTTTTGGCCCACCTTCTGCCCCCTTTGAAGTAATCCATTTTGACTTCATATAAATGGAGCGCTGTAAGAATTTTAAATATGTATTGGTCGTCATTTGTGCCTTTAGCAAATGGGTTGAAGCTTTTCCCGTCAAAGATGCCACCGCTATGACCACGGCAAAGACCATGCTGAAGGAATATTTTCCAAAATTTGGTCTGCCAAGAGTCATTTGGTCAGACAAAGGTCCACATTTTATCGCTGCTATAATTCTGCAGATATGCACGGGATTACAGATCGATAAACGGTTACATTCAGCCAGACATGCACAGAGTGCTGGACTAGCAGAGAGACACAACGGCATCATTAAGAACAAGCTCGCTAAGATGTGTGCAGCACCAAACTAAAATGGCTGGACGCGTTACAGATCGTATTATTGTCCATGAGGATGACCCCTCAAACTAAGTCTGGGCTCTCTCCCTTTGAGGTGGTCATGGGTAGGCCAGCTAACATTTGGAATCTCCCAAAGCCCCGTTGTTTATGAGATGTTGAAAATGTACTTCTTTCTGACTACTGTGGCCAGTTAACTAAAAATCTGTATTTGATTTATCACCAGGTGCGAGAGGCTTTACCTGTTAGATACGAGGGCCAATGTCACAGCATACGGCCAGCAGACTGGTTCCTCACAAAAGCATTTGAGCGATCTTCCTGCCTCGTACCTCGTTGGAGGGGCCCCACCAGGTCCTCCTGATCACACAAACGGCGGTGCGGGAAGCAGGCAAGAAGAACTGGATCCACGCGTCCCACATCAAGAGAATTCCGTGCCACTTGCTACAGAAGATACAGAACCTCTTATCAGTATTGCAACCAATGATCACTTAGCAGTAAACAGTATTGAGAGTGCGTCGGAGACTCTCCCTGAGACTGTGGGGCCTGGGGAAACAGTTATTTCACCTCCACACTCTCCAACAGTTCCATCTTTTGAATTTGTTCCGGATCTTGCATCAGATCCTGTTTTGGATGCGTCACTTCCAACGGGAAGTGATGACACATTGTTCACAGATCACTCAGTACCAGGAGTTACAAGGTACGATCTGCATCCGAGGAAATAGACTTACTGCATGGTTTGACTGTGCCACCGAGAAAATCAGCAAAGGGCTTGCCTTTTTGGCCCGATCATTTGTACACAAGGGGATTCTGTTGTCTAGGGTTTGTGAAAGGACTAAGAAGACGCTCAGCCTGGAGGTCGCCAGCAAATTAATTTTGGTGAAAACCGTTTGAAGAGTACAATGTCTGCAACCGCTCCAGCTCGTACGCAACCGATAAGAGACAGTGTGACCAGAAACGGAAAAGCACAATCGAATGTGTGGGCCCCGAAAACATATTGTTGTCTAATGATAATATTAACTGGTTTTACAATAGCCATTGCTTTAGGATTTTGGCATCTGGAAGAAGTACAGCCGCTTGAAAATGTGTTACCCACCAAAAATGTACCCACTGTTTCTACTCCATTCATCCATCTACACACTCTATCTCCTAGAGACTCTCACCATAGACGGAGTTACCAGAACAACACTCTGCTACACATGCCATTTTTAATAGGTCCAACTGTTGGGGGTGTTCACATTTACCGCAACACAGGGATAAGGGGCTGGGTTGGTATATTCATTCTTTACCTTTGACAACTGCTTGTTATGCTTCTCTAAGAGCACTATTCTTTGGCCGATGGAATGATAGCATCTCAGGGAATTTTGATGGAACTAACTTAAATGATTTTGAGAAACGCATTCTAACCCCCCTGGGATGCTCACTCTTTGCGAATAGGAGCAAGCCAAATGTTGCTTCTATTATGCCTTCTGACAGACTGTCCCGTCCTTTTCAATCCTTGATCTCTTTTAAGATGGCTCCTAAAGGCAATAGGGATGCCACGCCTCCTTCTTATATTGTTAACCACAGCCCCGATTCAGTTTCTTCCCTGAGTGGATTCCTGCCACTGCCACTCCTACGCAGACCTACTCCTCTTTTGAATGTCTTGTCTGCCGACTCTCTCTCTCTCCTAGCCATTCCCTTACCGTGGCTACTATCTATCGGCCACCTGGTCAAATTTCCTCCTTCCTCTCTGAGTGGGCTGACCTCTCCTCCTCACTCCTGTCCTCAACCACCCAACTCCTCTTTCTCGGTGACTTCAACATCCACCTCGATGCCTCCTGTCCCCCCACTGGTCTCTTTCGTGAACTCTGCAACTCTCTCTCACTCTCTATTCTCCCGTCTGGGCCTACTCACTCTGCAGGGCACACTCTTGATGCTCTGATCTCTTCTGACCTTCCCCTCTCCCTCCCTCTCTCCACTCCTCTCTCCTGGAGCGATCACTTTCTCCTATCCTCCCACCTCTCCCTCCCTACCCCACAGGCAAAGCCACCCTCTTCACTGCCACCCACCTTCTCGGTCATCCGACCCATGAAGTGCGTGTCAGTTGAGGCTTTCGCTGCTACCTTCTCGCCCCCTCCTCCCCCCTCGGCTGACTCCCACCCTGACACAGCCCTCTCCATGCTCTATTCCTCTATATCTGATACTCTCGATATCCTTGCCCCCGTCATGAGAATCCGCCTGAAGCCCAAAGCCAAATGTAACTCCTGGTATGACTCGGATCTCGTCACCCTAAAACGCAAGTGCAGGGTGGCAGAGAGGAAATGGCGTGCTTCATGTTCATCCTCTGACAAACTGGCCTGCCGCCTGCTCCAAAGGCAATACCGGCTCTCCGTTCTCACCAAGAAGAGAGCCCTTATCCAAGCCCGCATCTCTGAGGCATCTAACAACTCGGCCGAACTCTTTAAAATCTGCAAGGAGCTGGCCAACCCTGCCGCAGTCTCTACCTCTCCTGTCCCCTCCCAGGCCCTCTGCACTGCACTGGCCTCGCACTTCATCTCAAAAACTCATGACATCCTGTCCTCGCTCTCCTCCTCTCTCCTCCCTCCCTCTCTTCCCGGCTCTTCCTCTTGCTCTCTTGAAGCCGCCCCTCTGCCCTCCTTCTCTGCTTTTCCACCTTTTTCTGCTGATGAGGTTTCCAGACAAGTCCGATCTATGAAAGCCTCGTCTAAACAGGTTCACCCCTGTTCCTCCAAAACCATCAAGGACCACATCGACTCCCTGGCTCCTGCCCTGGCTGACTTTTGCAACCACTCATTCGCCTCTGGAGTCTTCCCATCCCCCCTCAAGCACTCCCTTGTGCACCCCCTCCCAAGAAACCCTCTTCCGACCCCTCCTGCCCGGCCAACTATCGCCCAATCTCCATTACTCCCTTCCTGGGCAAGCTCCTGGAGAAACTAACCATCTCCCAGCTTAACCTCCATGCTGAATCTGTTGGTAATCTTCATGACCATCAATCCGGCTTCAGAGCGGCCAGAAGCACGGAAACTGCTCTCCTGAACATCCGTGAGGACCTGCTCCTGAACCTCGACTCAAACACTCCCTGTGTTCTCATTTTGCTCGATCTCTCCTCTGCCTTTGACACTGTCAACCATGCCATCCTGCTCAACCGTCTCCGTGATAACCTGGGTATCACTGGTCAGGCTCTGGCATGGCTGACCTCTTTCCTTTCCGGTCGACCCTCCCAGGTCCAAATGGGCTCCTTCCTCTCTGACATCTTTTTCTCCACCTGTGGTGTCCCCCAGGGATCCAACCTCTCTCCCTGGCTTTTCAACCAGTATCTGGCACTCCTTGCCCACCGCATCGCCGCTCTCTGCCCCCACTTCCAGTGCTATGCGGACGATACCCAGCTCATTTTCAGGCTACCCTCGGCCTCCTCCTCTCCTTCCCTCATCTCCGACTGTCTGTCTGCTATCCAGGAATGGTGTGCCGCCAATGACCTCTGCCTTAACGCCAGTAAGACTGAGATTCTACTCATCGGCACACCCACTCCCTCCTTCCCTGTAGCTCTCTGGCCAGCCTCCCTTGGCCCCCTTCCTGCCCCTACCTGCAAGGCTAAAAACCTCGGGGTCATCTTCGACTCCACACTCTCCTTCTCTCCTCATATATCTGACGTCTCTAAGAAGTCACACTACCAGCTGCACCTCCTCAGAGGTATTCTTCCCTTCCTCTCCTTCCCCCAGAAGCTCACTGTCTCCCGAGCCCTGGTTCTCTCAAGGCTGGACTACTGCAACAGCCTCTATCTTAATCTGCCTGCCTCCACTCTCCGCCCTCTGCAACTTATCCAGAACAGAACTGCGAGACTTGTCCTTGGCCTCAAGCCCAGGGACCGTATCTCTCCAGGACTGAAATCTCTTCACTGGCTCCCAGTGGCTGCGAGGATTAAGTTCAAAACCCTCTGCATTGTCCACAAGGCCTTCTGGGGCCTGGGGCCTAAATACCTTCAACTCTCTCTTCCTAAATATCTTCCTTCACGAGCCCTTCGCTCATCCGTCTCCAACTCCCTCATGGTCAGCCGCTTCTCTAAGCAACGAGCTGGGGGTAGATCTCTCTCCACAGCAGGGGCCTCCCTCTGGAACAGCCTTCCTGCCTCCCTGAAACTTGAGGAGAACCATCTCCGGTTCCGGAAGCACCTCAAAACCTTCCTCTTCGCTTCTGCCTTCTCTCTCCCTCTCCCCTGCTAAACCTGCTTAACTCCCCACTGAATTCTGCACTAAACTTGCATCTCGGCCACTCTCAGCGACCTCGGTCCAGGACCCAGCCACTCTCCACTTGCACTGCCTCCCTGGCTCCCCCTGCACTGTGGGACTGTCACTGTATCCCTACAGCCCCCTTCCCTGCACTTCCCAGCACTTGCTCTGCACTTACCTCGCACTTGCCACCAGCTGGCCCTTTTTATATATTATTTATTATTTTATTACACTACTTACCTTGTACTGCACTTTCCCCCCCACCTCCTCCCCCTGCACTTTCTCCTTTTCCCCCTACCTCTGCACTTGCGCGATCTGAATGACACTTGGCCTAGTAGGATCGTTTGTCTGTCTTCCCCTTGTTTTTCCCTCCCTCCCTGCCTCGTCGCGCCTTGAAACACCTGTGTATAGGCGCGTTACAAATACCATATCATATCATATCATATCATACAGAGGAATGGTAGTCAGTCAATGGGTGATTTTAAGTGTTGTGCCAACGTTGTGAATTTGACTAGTGAGGACAGACCTTTGTATTTAGGCGAACCTGTCTACTTTGTTTGCAGTAATGTAGCATTTCCATGCTTACCCAGGGATTGGCAGGGAACTTTTCAAAGACTCGTCCACGGCAGGACGAGAATGGGGATACTTCAGCACAAATTCTGGGCGACGTAGCTAAATCTGTTGTACCATTCCGGGGACAAATACTGAACTCAGAAGATATCAGGAGACTAGCAAGAGTACTGGAGAGGACCATCAATCGGACCAATGACATACTCTATAATATGACTTTAGAACAGAAAGCAATAAGGTTAGTGGCACTTCAGAACCGGATGGCATTAGATGTCGTTCTGGCTGAACGTGGTGGGGTATGCAAATTAGTGGGGTCTGCTTGCTGCGTTTTCATTCCAGATTCCTCCCCAACGATTTTCAGAGCAATTCAAAATCTGCACGTCCTTGGTACAGAAGTGCATGTTCCCGAGGGAAATTGGGATCTTAGCGCTTGGTTCTGGGACTTCTTGCGATCTTGGGGTTGGAAGCTGCTCTCGGTTGTGCTGATTATTTTAGGTATTTTGCTGTTTCTCTGCTGTTGTATACAATGTCTTCCTGGTATGTGTTCGATCGTAGGAGGATATTGTGCACAAGTGATGGGTGCATTAGGGCACAAGGTATACGCCCCAGAGAAAATATCTAGCGAATTTGTGCTGAAGGAAATTTTAGTTTCTGACCTCATGGCAATTGATATCTCGGATAGTGATACAGGATGCATGGACATTGAGACGTGGAGTTACTCGTGAAGTGACTAGAAGTAGTTTAGCGCTTGCCTTAGGCCAAAAGGAGGGTTTGTTAAACGGGATATCATATGGTACCTCCTTTATTGTATATATTGGCCTAAGCCCAGCCGCTCTGCGAAGAAATCCACGTTGCAAGGTTCCAACCTTAGATTGACCTAGCCACCATTTTGGGTACACCCGCCCTTTTGATTTCTGTTTCTAAGTCACTCTTTGTTCTAAAATGGTGGACAGTGTTTTCCCGCTTGTAACCTAGCTGTCCTGACCTTCGTGCAGAGTTAATGTCCAAACTGCCCATAGGCCAAATGTTAGGACCGTCTAATGAGACGATGTCCTACGTTTGACCTGTGGATCGAGGATTACCTACGGCAACAAGCCTGATCCGCGGACATACATCAAAAACAATGTTGTTTAGATACTAAACGTGAACACTTGTTGAACTACATTGTATAGGACGTGTACTAAGGCTTAAATGTTAAATTCAAAGATACACTGTTGCCATTGTGATTTGTTGTTGTACAAACTGGACATAATCCACATGCATATAGTGGATACATTAAAGGTGAACTCGGCACGAACCCTAGACTGAAAACTATTAACCTGTAGAGGGGTTGGACATTACGATTGGAAACTGTATAAAAGATGCAAATGTTTAGACGTCCAGTACCTCTCACTTCTCACACCGAAAGGGCTGGTATTCCTGTGATGTACTGAGGGCCAGATAGCTATCTGATACTTTGTTTCTTTGTAAACTGTACAGTTGTTTGAATAAAGATCTGAGAATCTTTATAAGCCTGTGTTTGATGTATTTCCTTTTGGGGTACTCAGCCTCGATATTTTCTTTTGCTTTGACAGATGGTGTAAATATTTTTTGGAGTGATGGAGTTCATTTGACTGATGCTGGCAATCAGATTTCTCTTTGGAATGTTCAAAATGCATTGAAAATGTTCATGTGAACAAGTTAAAAGGGAAGATGTGGAGTGAATACTTAAGCATTTGTAAGGCATAAAAATGAGAAAAAAAGAAAACAAATTGAATCCCCCAAAAAGAAGTCTCTTTTAAGATCCACCATTGTAGAATACATTATTTAAATTGAATTTAAACCTCCCAACCCCCTTTAATAGCCCATGCCAACTGCAGACAAGGCAGTTGTTGGTGGACACTGCACGTGCCATCTGGGTCATTTAAGGATGCCAGGCATGGACAGAGGACTGCGGTGACCGCAGACAGTCGCAGCATCCATGGACATCGGGGGATCAGCCAATCAGATTTCATGGGTGTGGTGTACAGGAAGACTGGGCAACAAAAGTTATTGTTGTTTTGTGCAGTGAAGATGACCATGGATTTGAGGAAGCAAAGTGCATGGTTGGTTGGCAATTCTTGGGTGCATTGCCTTAAGGTGTACTGTAAGCAGTGTGGATTATGTGGAATTCTTGGATTTCAAGAAATTGAGGTTTCATGGTATGGAGTTCGAGGAATGAAGTGGGTGTAATTTCTCCTATTTTGTGAGAATATGGTTACTTAAAGCATCCGAACATCATTGTTGTTCACTGTGGAGGCAATAGTTTGGGTTATGTCACTTGAATGTCCTTACAATTTACCATGACTGATGCATTTGCAAAGTTAATGGAACTGTTCCCACATTTCTTTTCAGATAGCTCAAAGACAAATGTGGAAGTTTTCTAATTTATTTTGTCCACAAATCGAGAAAGCAAGGCGCAATGTAAACAAGTAGGAGAGGCAAGGCAAGGTGGGGGAGAGAAGGGAGGGAAGCTAGGGATGGGGCACCACAACAGATATGGAGGGGCAGGTGGAGGAGAAGATGTTGGGTGGGCAATTTAAGGTATGAAGCAGTGTTTCTCGTGCGCCTTGACTGTGGCCTCAAAAGCACACCTGGAAACTGCCCCACCCTGCAGCTCTGTGTGTCAAAGTACAAACAGAGTACAGTGACCCTAGAAAGGTAAGTGTCAACAGCATTCTGTATGGCCTGCAAGGCGGCAGACAGGATCCTCTGGCCCACAGGAGTAGCCTGTGAGGCGGCAGAAGCAGTTGGGGAAGATGGGCTGGAGGATGTTAACCTGCTTCTCAGTGAGGAAGGAACAACCTTTCTCAGAGCACCGGGATGGTTGGATCTGGTGTGATGGCAGATGGAGGTGGTCCCGTAGGAGTACTGCCCTGGTTTTCCATGACCTAGTACAACTTTGCACTTAGTGTATTTCACTTTGACAGTCCTTGCCATTGGTACACCCCCAATGGCGGTAACAAACTGCAACACCCATGACTCTTTCTGGGTTCTGGGGGTAGGCACTTCCTCTACCTCTTCTTTCTGTTCCTCATCATCTTCCTTTGCATCACCATGCCTGTTTCCATCTCCAGGCCCGCCAGATGGTTTTAGTGGTGGCCCCTGGGAAGGAGGGATGGCCATGACAGATGCCATTGGATCAGCTTTTCAACATTCTGCAAAGCAGGTCTTCTTCAAGTGCTCTCTCCCAGATAGCCAGATTGAGAATGACTAAAAGTAATTGGTGGGTCCCTTCATAGGAATTGTCTTTGGACCGCGCGACTGTCCACGGTTTACCAAGTCAAAAATAGGCATTGGAAAGTTGTAAAAAGTTGAGAGATCAACTAAGTATGGGTCACTGAGCTCTGCAAGGGTAAACTTGAAACAAACATCCTAGAATGACTGAAAATGCAGTTTCAAACTGTACGTGGTCAGAGACACTGTTCGCGGACAGGTCGTCATGCCACATGGGTGCGGTCACATGATGACCTCTGGGGAGTGTTTGTGGTGCTGGTGGGTGTCCACAGACCTCGGCGGGTGTGAGACGCTGGGTGCCTGAGCGGGGATGTCCGCAAACGGGTGCCCTGTGCACAAACCAATTAAAAGTGTGTTATGCAAGACCAGCCATGTCTGGACACAGCACGCTGTCCACGAATGCCCGATTTAGAAAATGGACACCCCCCCGGACAGCCGAAAAGTCTATGGACTATTAATTGGTGTTTAAAAAAGAAATTATGGAGAGTACGGTGGGCACCACTGTGTTCTTTCTTGATTAACTGTCAATCCTTATCATACTTATCTGATCAATGTGTGTTTTTCTATGGAGCTTACCGAGTAAGAAAAAAAGTCCAATGGCACTCGGACCTTAAAACCAACATAAAAAATAGAAAAACGACATGGAAACCACCCCGTAATACCCAGTGCTCACTCTTTGCCTCCTATTGAAAGCTAAATTCATTCTTTCAACTTTCAAATCACATAAGATTATTGGCGGTTAATATAAAGAATTCAACGTAGTCAGTGTTCAGAATCCTTAATGTCCAATCATTCCAAGAAATTAAATTCAGCCGTTTCTTTTGCAAGTCTTTGCTTTTATAATTGTGTTACTTCACACAACGTAGTTAGGCGTGTTCACAAATCCTCTACATATAGTTGCAGCTATTGCCAATGCATTTCGGTGACAAAACACCTTCATCAGGGCTGGGTTATAACATAAAACATATCATAAATATTTAAAAATGAATTATAAATGTACATATCAAACGGTGAACCATTCCCATCACGTGATTATATAAAAAGAAGAGAACAATTATTATATCACAATCGTTAGTGACCTTAATTGTATTTCTATCTTGGTTGTAATGCATTGGAATTATATTCCCCCAATTTGTACGTCCCCTTGTTTACCTTAGCCTTCATGTACTGTAGTGACCCCCTCATAAATACATACACTCTCGTCAGCTCAGTGTCTCTGTCAAGAGAGAGAGACAGTGAGCTTGCATTATCTCATTCGTGGACTAAAAATGACTGAAACGCTGTCTCACGGCAACCTTTCTTACCTTAGAACTGGTCTGAAAGAAACTGCTCGTAAACTCGGGCTGCAGCTGCGCACGCCCGTGTGCGGCTCAGTTTGTAGGTAACCTAGGTGATCACGGTGCAGCCCTTCATCCAGGATTGGATGAAACAGGCGGGCCTCCCGTCCCACCTCCCTGTGGCAGGGACCAACAGTATCTTACAACCCATAGGAGTCTACAACGATTATTTCTTGCAACCACTTATACAAAAAACCAGCACGTATGTCAAGGATACTACTCACTTTTTGAAATATTTGAAGGAAGCAATGTATACTGAATCAGACATATTGTTCACAATAAACATCAAAAGTCTGTATACTTCGATTCCGCACGATCTAGGAAGAGAGGCGGTTGAATGGCTGCTAATGCAAGAGGGAGACATTCCGACTCAGAAGGAGTTCATAATGGCATTACTACAATTCATCAGTGAAAACTCTTACTTTCAGTATAAAGAACATTTTCTTTACTAATAGCAGGAACATCCATGGGTGCCACCATGGCACCGTCCTATGCCAATGTCTTTATGCACAGGTTTGAGGTTGAGCATGTGCTTAAAAATGGAGGATGGAAAAGTAAGATAAGTCTATGGATTTGATATATAGACAACATTTTTGGGATTTGGCATGACACCAATGAGGAATTGAAGAATTTTTAAAACACTTGAATAGTATAGACCAACGCATACAGTTTACATCTGAATATTCCACAGAAAGAATCAATTTCCTGGATGTCGAGGTAACTGTCATGATCTCTGCTTCCAAAAGATCAGGGTTTTCCCAACTCCCTTGGAAGCAGATCCATAACCCAGGTTCCGAGTGCCAACCAGTCCCAATTGGGACCTGTTGGACCCAGTCCTGGCGCCAGTGGCACCAGGCTCATAAATATGCCCAGTCCCAGCGCTGGAAGCGCCGGGCTCATAATGCTTGGGTGGATTTACCTGCAGCAGACCATGCTGCTTACTTGCCTGCCAGTTGAGCCTCTGATCCTCTTCTGTTTGGAACTACTTTTCCTGTTGGGTGTGGCAGGAGCCACTCCCTAGATTCAGAACACTGGAACTCTTCTGGAAAGCAGGAACTCTTTTCTTACCTAGGCGTGGCTGTGGAAGGAGACACCTAAGCACTACAGGAGGTTATTTAAACCACACCAGATGGATGAATCTTGCTTTGCGTTATTCTGCATCCTCTGCAGCAGAACGCTCATCGTGCCTTCTGCATCAGATCCTGGGCCTAAGGAAAAAGGCTTACCATCCTGAATCCAGTCTTCAGCAACACCTATAAAGACAAGAAAGAACAGGTTAGCATTGCGGTCTTCAGTGACAGCTCTTCACTTACCTGGTCCATCGGCTGTCACCAACGCCTCGCGCTGCATTCCGGCATCTGAAAGACAAAGGCTTACCTACTCTTCGTGCGCTCCGGAGGTCTTCACACTGCATTCCGGCATCTGAAAGACAAAAGCTTACCAACTCTTCGCAGGCTCCGGAGGCCTTCGGCGCTGCATCCCGCATCTGAAAGACAAAACAAGGTGCATTTAAAGACATTGGGGAACTTTAATACTCACGTGCCATTACTCCTTTCCACATCTAACCCAGTGGGTATTCCGGCACCCTGCAGCCGCTCCGAACTTGTACCTGCAAAATAAAAAGACAGTTAGAGCGCATCGTGAAGCAGGCAACAAGCGCTTACTTACGTGCTTCCAGGCGCTTCTATTCATCACACGGGCTCCATCTTCAACTCACTTCAGCCCGTCATCCGCCATCGCCGGAACCCTGCAAAACAAGAAACATCATTACTAAAGACTTTAAAGACATTAGAATTACTCGAAACTTACCGTTCGTGCAGTAAACGACGGACAGCAGTCCTCTGAAGTCAAGAGGCCTGCTCCCCTTATCCAGTGAAGAAACTGGTTACAGCACCCTGCCCTGAGGCAGATGGAGAGCACGGCGTTCACTTACCTAAGGTGAGAGCGTTAACCTTTGGGGTTCTACAGGAGAAGAGAAAGGGAAGAAGAGAGAGACATTCAATAACCCAGTTCCTTAATCCCATATTTTCTATCTGCAGACATCTTACCCTTCGAGTCAGTCATACAGTGCACAGAGGTCCAGCCCAAAGAGCCAGCCGTGTGTTACACATCACCTTTGAAGATACGGTATGCGCCCAGTCAAGACCGGCGCCTCTACGGGAATTACAGAACGCAAAGCCTACCACAAAACTCCCGTCCAGGCGCTATGGAAACCTCGGATACCGACCAGCTAGCCCAGTTACTTGGGGAACTAAGGGCAGAAGTGCATGCAGGAAACGAATGCTCTAAGAAGGGAACTGATTATTTCCAAGGAGCGAACAGATGATCTCGCTAGACAATTGCTACAGTCACAAGCCGGACAGACCCCGTTACCCGCATCTGGGGGAAATCTTCCTTCTACATCCTCTATGAATCCAGTGCAGATCAACCTACCTGGGAATGTACCTCTGGCTCCGCCCGAACGATTTTCTGGTGACCCAAAGAGGTTTGCAGTATTTATCAATCAGTGCCGGTTGCATTTCTTATGCCGGCCAGAAGCCTTTCCAACTGATCAAGCTAAAGTAGCTTTCGTGCTTTCGTACCTTAGTGGCAATGCGGCAGACTGGTCGATCCCTCTAGTAAATCAAGATGATCTGGTCCTCCATGATTTTCAAGCTTTTCAGCTCAGTATGGAAAAACTGTTCGCAAGACATTCACAGGGGCAGGCCTTGGACAATGATCTTCTTTCGTTGCGACAAGGTAATCAAGACCTTTTGGCTTATATTGCGTCTTTCAACAGACTGATAGTGGAAACTCAATGGCCTGCGGACAAAAGGATTACGCTGTTTTATAGAGGTCTACGTGGAGAGCTCAAAGATGTGTTAGCCCAAGTAGTGAATCCCCCACAAGATTGTTCGGACTATATAGACTTAGTCGTTCAAATAGATCACAGACTGCAGAACAGGAAGGCCGATCGTTCCAAGTTTGATGCTCGAGTATTTTCCAAACCGCCAACTCCTTCCAAAGGAGTAGACTCCGGGGAACCCATGCAAATAGGGGGTCTGAAAGGTCTTCTAACACAAAAGGAGCGGGAAAGGAGAAAACAGTTGCAATTATGCCTCTATTGCGGAAACTCAGGGCACTTTCTTCGAGACTGTCCGGTGAAACCTGCCAAGAAGGCAGTAGGAGCTGCAGTTACCAAAGTTACAAACTCTGAGCAGGGAAACAACCTCGCCCGACAAGAATAGAGGTCCTCTTGCCGAGCGTGAAAACCAGTTCCGTGACCTCGCATTTCGTGATACCTATGGTCCTCATTAGCCCTGATAATCCGGATCGATTACATGCAATTGAAGCTTACGTCGACAGCGGTGCCATCGGCAATTATGTGGATCATGAAATGGTTTTGAGGATGAATCTAACTCTTTGTCCCAAGGCTGCAAAGGACGTCATTACTACGGTGGATGGTACGGAGATAGCCTCCGGGCCAGTAACGCATACCACTCAAGAGGTGACGCTAGTAAGTCAAGATGGACACCATGAGAAGATCGTGTTCGATGTGATCAAGGCCCCTCAGTTTCAGATTATTCTAGGAATACCTTGGTTAGAGAAACACAATCCTCTGATCGATTGGCGAGCAAGAACGGTCCAGTTTCCAGAATGTGTCTCTACTTGTCACCCTCCACCTGGTGTTGCACTGGCAGCAATTTCTTCAGAGACTCCCCAGTTACCTCCCGAATACCTAGAATACCAAGATGTTTTCCGGAAGGATCAGGCTAACTCTCTACCTCCTCATAGGTCTTATGACTGCCAGATAGACCTGATACCTGGAACTACTCCTCCTTGTAGTAGAATTTATGCCCTCACCGAGCCTGAGAACCTTCACCTTCGACAATACCTGGATCAATACCTGGCAAATGGGTTTATTCGTCCTTCCAAGTCCCCTGCTTCTTCAGCTTTGTTCTTCGTTCCAAAAAAGGAAGGAGACCTTAGAACTTGTATAGATTATCGCTCCCTGAACCAGATCACCGTTAAGAATAGATATCCGTTACCTTTGATCCCTGAACTCCTGGACCAAGTCAGAAAAGCATGCATATATACAAAGCTGGATCTTAGAGGAGCTTACCACTTGGTACGAGTAAAAGACGGCGATGAATGGAAGACGGCCTTCCGCACCAAGTATGGGCTATTTGAATATCAGGTCATGCCCTTCGGACTTTGCAATGCCCCCGCCGCCTTTCAATATTTTATGAACGATGTCCTCAGAGAGCTCATAGATGTGTGTGTTGTTGTTTACATTGACGACATCCTCGTTTATTCTTCATCGGAATCTGAACATCGGAAACACGTGAAAATGGTCCTCGAAAGATTGCGGCAACACAAACTTTTCGCTAAGTTGGAAAAATGTGTTTTCAACGTGACTGAATTTGAATTCTTGGGATTCATATTATCACCTGGCGGAGTGCGTATGGATTCAAAGAAGGTCGATGCAGTTCTCAAATGGCCATCACCATCCTCCGTAAAAGGTGTGCAAAGCATGTTAGGCTTCGCTAACTTTTACCGCAGGTTTATCCCCGAATTCTCTCGAATAGTCCAGCCCATTACTGCCTTGTTAAAGAAAAACAAACGTTTTGAATGGTCTACCGAGGCGGAACAAGCTTTCCAGGATTTGAAGTCTAAATTTATCTCTGCACCAATCTTAAAACACCCTCGCCCCGAACTCCCCTACATCGTGGAAACTGATGCTTCAAGCCTTGCCATGGGGGCAGTTCTATCACAAAAGGACCCGGTAACCAATCAGTTGCATCCCGTGGCATTTTGGTCCCGCAAATTCTCGCCTCCTGAAATCAATTACACGATTACTGACAAGGAACTTCTGGCTATCAAGTCTACCTTTAAGGCTTGGCGGCATTATCTGCTGGGGGCCCGACACACCGTTACTGTGATTACGGATCACCGAAACCTGCAATATTTGAAAACCGCAAAAGCCCAATCCTATAGACAACTCCGTTGGGCATTATTCTTTGCCGAGTTTGACTTCATAATTATCTATCGACCTGGTACAAAGAACGGTGAAGCTGATGCCCTTTCTCGGATGGGAGTGGAAGAACACTTGATCAACCCTAAACCTGTACCAATCATTCCCGAACAAAGAATTCTGGGTGTAATCGCCACAGAATCCATAGAGGAAGTTAAGGGTAAAGCCAGGCAACTTGTAACTCCAGCAGACATACAGAATTGGCATCTGCAGGGAAAGGACTTTGCAGTAAAGGACAACTTATTGTATTTCCAAGAACGATTATACCTACCCAGCACAGATTTACAGAAAAAAGTAATCTCTTGTTATCACGATCCTTTAATGGAAGGACATCCCGGTATGGCCAAGACCTCAGAAAAGATCAAGCGCTACTTCTGGTGGCCGTCTTGGAAAAAAGATATCAGAGACTTTATAATATCTTGTGGAGTATGCGCCCAAAACAAGAGTCAAAAGGAAAGACCAGCAGGCCTCTTACGCCCTATTGACATCCCACCTCGCCCTTGGCATACGCTTTCTATGGACTTCATCACCGATCTACCTCCATGCTCCGGATACAATACGATTCTAGTAATCGTGGACTTATTCTCCAAGATGGCGCATTTCATTCCGCTCAAAGGCTTGCCAACAGCAGCAACTCTGGCCCGAGAATTTCTCGAAAACATCGTCCGACTGCACGGTTTTCCTTCGGTTCTACTTTCGGATCGAGGTAGTCAATTTATTTCTCATTTTTGGCGAAGTTGCTGTCGGTCGGCTCAAATTGATGTGAGACTATCGACCAGTCACCACCCTCAGACCGACGGACAAACCGAGAGGACCAATCAAACTCTGGAACAGTATTTACGCTGCATGCTGCAACAAACTGAAAAAACTTGGAAATACATCCTTTGGATAGCCGAATATGCCTACAATAACTCTGTCCATTCGGGAACTGGGAAAACCCCGTTTTTTCTTTTGTACGGCAGTCACCCTCGAACCTCGGAGTTGGATCCCCTCCAAGATCTTGAAACACCAGCAGTAGACTACCTGCATTCTACAATCACCCAAGCCTTTAAGGAAGCTGTTTCTCACCTTCAAAGGGCAAAAGAACAATACAAGAAAGGAGCAGATCAACATCGGAAGGAAGCCCCTCAATATCAAGTAGGGGATCAAGTCTGGTTATCCAACAAATATCTATCTCTAAAAGGGCCACGCACATTCAACCCAAGATACCTTGGTCCCTATCCCATCACTACCATAGTAAACCCAGTAGCGGTCAAGTTGGACTTGCCCCCGCACATGAAGATACATCCGGTCTTCCACGTCTCTCTATTAAAACCTGTGCAACCTCAAACCAGACTAACTAAATCTCCAAAACCTATCCTAGTTGATGGAGAACTCGAGTTTGAAGTCAAAAGCATTCTGGACTCCAAGATCTCCAAATCTAAACTATTTTACCTAATTGACTGGAAAGGCTACGGCCCCCAAGAGAGATCCTGGGAACCTGCTGAATATGTCCACGCTCCTCGCCTAATCAAAAGATTTCACCGAACATTTCCTGACAAGCCAAAACCCCAGGAGAAGCCCGGTTTGGGAGGGGCCTTGAGGGGGGGTACTGTCATGATCTCTGCTTCCAAAAGATCAGGGTTTTCCCAACTCCCTTGGAAGCAGATCCATAACCCAGGTTCCGAGTGCCAACCAGTCCCAATTGGGACCTTTTGGACCCAGTCCTGGCGCCAGTGGCACCAGGCTCATAAATATGCCCAGTCCCAGCGCTGGAAGCGCCGGGCTCATAATGCTTGGGTGGACTTACCTGCAGCAGACCATGCTGCTTACTTGCCTGCCAGTTGAGCCTCTGATCCTCTTCTGTTTGGAACTACTTTTCCTGTTGGGTGGGGCAGGAGCCACTCCCTAGATTCAGAACACTGGAACTCTTCTGGAAAGCAGGAACTCTTTTCTTACCTAGGCGTGGCTGTGGAAGGAGACACCTAAGCACTACAGGAGGTTATTTAAACCACACCAGATGGATGAATCTTGCTTTGCGTTATTCTGCATCCTCTGCAGCAGAACGATCATCGTGCCTTCTGCATCTGATCCTGGGCCTAAGGAAAAAGGCTTACCATCCTGAATCCAGTCTTCAGCAACACCTATAAAGACAAGAAAGAACAGGTTAGCATTACGGTCTTCAGTGACAGCTCTTCACTTACCTGGTCCATCGGCTGTCACCAACGCCTCACGCTGCATTCCGGCATCTGAAAGACAAAGGCTTACCTACTCTTCGTGCGCTCCGGAGGTCTTCACACTGCATTCCGGCATCTGAAAGACAAAAGCTTACCGACTCTTCGCAGGCTCCGGAGGCCTTCGGCGCTGCATCCCGCATCTGAAAGACAAAACAAGGTGCGTTTAAAGACATTGGGGAACTTTAATACTCACGTGCCATTACTCCTTTCCACATCTAACCCAGTGGGTATTCCGGCACCCTGCAGCCGCTCCGAACTTGTACCTGCAAAATAAAAAGACAGTTAGAGCGCATCGTGAAGCAGGCAACAAGCGCTTACTTACGTGCTTCCAGGCGCTTCTATTCATCACACGGGCTCCATCTTCAACTCACTTCAGCCCGTCATCCACCATCGTCGGAACCCTGCAAAACAAGAAACATCATTACTAAAGACTTTAAAGACATTAGAATTACTCGAAACTTACCGTTCGTGCAGTAAACGACGGACAGCAGTCCTCTGAAGTCAAGAGGCCTGCTCCCCTTATCCAGTGAAGAAACTGGTTGCAGCACCCTGCCCCGAGGCAGATGGAGAGCACGGCGTTCACTTACCTAAGGTGAGAGCGTTAACCTTTGGGGTTCTACAGGTGAAGAGAAAGGGAAGAAGATAGAGACATTCAATAACCCAGTTCCTTAATCCCATATTTTCTATCTGCAGACATCTTACCCTTCGAGTCAGACATACAGTACACAGAGGTCCAGCCCAAAGAGCCAGCCGTGTGTTACACATCACCTTTGAAGATACGGTATACGCCCAGTCAAGACCGGCGCCTCTACGGGAATCAGGTGAGCGTTACAGTAACCAAGGGAAACACAGGTTACAAAACAAACATATATCAGAAACCCACAGACAGGAATAACATCTTGCACAAATTGAGTTTCCATCAGTCTAGTCTGATAAAAAATCTACCCTATAGTCAAATGTTGAGAATCAAGAGGATAGTGAGAGACCCAGAAGATTACGAAGAAGCCATCAAAATGATGGGAACTAAATTCCTGAACCAGGGATACAACAGATCAGACATCACAGAAGCAGAAAGAAGATTAGGGAAAAAAAGTAGGGAGGAACTGTTGGAGCCCATACAGAAGGAGGACACAGCACCACCGATGATATTTGTGTCCAAATTCTCTAGAGAGAGCAAACGAATCAAGAATATAATCAAAAGGAACTGGAATATATTAAGTTTGGATGAAAGAGTAGAACCTCTATTCAAAGAACTGCCTACGTTTGCCTACAAAAGGAGCCAGAATTTAAAAGATAAGTTAGGCAACACAACGAGCATGAAGATTAAAAAGGGCACCATGAAGACTGGGACCTACCCATGCTTGAACTGCTCTAACTGTGGATATGTCTTAAAGGGTAACATTGTTAGTCACCCGCATACCGGTGAAAAAATAAAGTTGAGACATTTTGGGTTATGCAACTCGGTGAAGATAATATACTCTATCAAGTGCCCATGCAGGCTATACTATGTGGGACAGTCGACGAGGGCTGCCAAAACAAGATGGAATGAGCATCGCTCATGTATCCGGACTCACAACAAAACATCAGCAATGGTGCGCCATTGGGACGTGAAAAAACACAACCTATCTCAGATAAGATTTCAAATTTTAGAAGTAGTTCATAAAGGAGAGCCATATATGAATCTACAACAGCGGTTGGACCAGAGAGAATCGTTCTGGATAGACCGACTGGGACCCTTACACCGAAGGGATTGAATGAAGAAATTAACTTTGCCTGTTTTCTTTGAAGAAATGAACTCGATGAATGAGTAATGCATAACTGCACAGGTTCCATTGTATCCAGATGTTGCATTGAACAGGAATGCATAGGCCAAATGTGTAAGATGAAAGATGTATGTATAGTGGTTGAATCATGAGTAGATATAGGGATCGTGTGTTACATGATTTGAATCTGACCTAATATATTCTAGCCACACAAAAGAGAGGGGAACCTTTTCTGAACTACCTTGGAATGTATGATACAGACTTTTTTCGTAGATGGCAATTGGGATGTGCTTTTGTACAATTGTAACCCTCTTGTTAAACATGATCAGCATAGGAATAATATCACACAGGGACCCTGTGTTTAACGCTTAGCATCAGCTCGAAATAGTAAGGATGGGATGACCCCTTCATGGGGGCCCCGCTTGATACACTCAAGGCCCGCAGGTCCTCCATGATTAAAATGCAATCTTTGCTCCTGGGGTGCCTGTCACTATAGCACTTCGGTCTGTTTTTTTCTACCCGACGCATGGCCACAATGGGGTCTTGCGATACATGTATTGAGCCTCGTGGGCTGCTGACGCGATGCACACATATACATTAGTTTACAATATTAATGCAAGTATTAAATATACAAAGTGTTTTTATCCAATAGTCGAGGTCTTGGATCACCATGGCGATCTACTGTCCCGCCTCCCTGCTCACACAGGGAGGTGGGACGGTAGGCCTGCCGATTTCATCCAATTTTGGATGACCTGCGGTGCCGTGATCGCCTAGGTTGCCTAGAGACCGAGCCGCTCACGGGTGCGCGCAGTTGCAACCCAGGCTTATGAACAGTTTCCTTTAAACCAGTGTGAAGGTAAGAAGGGTTGCCGCGAGAAATATTGAGTGTTCTTTTCCCCTCGCGGACTTTTGCCTACGATTCGTTATCGTGTATTACCATGGGGATCTACTGTCCCGCCTCCCTGCTTACACAGGGAGGTTCGATGGGAGGCCTGCCTGTTTCATCCAATCCTGGATGAAGGGCGACACCGTGATCACCTAGGTTACCTACAAACTGAGCCGCACACGGGCGTGCGCAGCGGCAGCCCGAGTTTACGAGCAGTTTCTTTCAGACCATTGCTAAGGTAAGAAAGGTTGTCGTGAGTCGGAGTTTCAGTAGTTTTTAGTCCACGAACGAGATAGTGCAAGCTCACTGTCTCTCTCTCTTGACAGAGACACTGAGCTGACGAGAGTGTATGTATTTATGAGGCGGTCACTACAGTACATGAAGGCTAAGGTAAACAAGGGGACGTACGAATTGGGGGAGTATAATTCCAATGCATTACAACCAAGATAGATATACAATTAAGGTCACAAACAATTGTAATATAATAATTTTTCTCTTCTTTTTATATAATCACGTGATGGGAATGGTTCACCGTTTGGTATGTACATTTATAATTCATTTTTGAATATTTATGATATGTTTTATGTTATAACCCAGGCCTGATGAAGGTATTTTGTTACCGAAATGCATTGGCAATAGCTGCAACTATATGTATAGGATTTGTGGACACGCCTAACTACGTTGTGTGAAGTAACACAATTATAAAAGCAAAGACTTGCAAAAGAAACGGCTGAATTGAATTTTTGGAATGATCGGACATTAAGGATTCTGAACACTGACTGCGTTGAATTCTTTATATTAAACACCAATAATCTTATGTGATTTAAAAGCTGAAGGAATGAATTTAGCTTTCCAATAGGAGGCAAAGAGTGAGCACTGGGTATTCCGGGGTGGTTTCCACACCGTTTTTCTATTTTTTTAAAAAGAAATTATCACAAAGTAATATACAAGTTATTTATTTATGAAAGGGATGGGGTATTGAAATGGGAAATATAAATGGGAGAATTTTGAATTTCTAGAAATTCATCATTGGGGGAGGGAGGGAGAGAAGTTTCTTAAAATCATCTTTCATTTATATTTTGTTAATTTGATTGGGGTGAGTCCTGGGGAAAAGGGGACTGGTGCAAGAAGTACAGTGATAATCAACATTTTTAAAAAAAAATGATTTACAAGTTCTTTAAAGTAATTGCTAAGTTCATCCAATTTTGCAGACAAGATCATTATTTCATTGTGTACTGTGGGGGACTAGGATTGTCTTTCTGATTGTTGGAATTCTCCATAATTAAATTGTGGTGTAGTTTCTTCAAGTAAAGTATGTTCTATAAGAAAAAAATAAATCATTATTTCAATGTGCTGTGTATAAATTACATTATTTGTCTATATTGAAAGATGTATTGTGTACCAACAGAGAGTTCATCATCACTAATTTCTCTTTGGGAAAGTTTTCTTCTAGCCACTCAAGTGTGTTTGACATTTCTGTCAAAATAAAAAATGTTTATATAATGAATGATAACAATAGAGAAATAAATACACTTACTATTTGGTGCGAAGTTGTTTTGCAATGAGCTGTTGATGTATCTTAGTCAGTATGAAGAGTTGTACTGAGCTGATAATATGAGGTGTACAGTTATGGTTTGTGGTTGGTGCATTTCATAATATTGTGTGCTAAATGAAAACATTGCTTTTACATTCTGAAATGTTTAATTGTACAGAAGGTATATTTGGGTGTAATAAATATAAGTACAGTTGTTTTTTGTATATGTTTTTGTTGGTTGAAGGGTACAACATTTTCTGTTGTGCCCTGTGCTTCTGGTTTTTGTTGATGCTTCCTGCTGTTTGCAGACTTTCATACTGTCCGCGGACTCTAGAACTGCTACATTGGGGTGGGTATAATATAAAGAACTGGTAGAAAATTAAGGGTGCACTAATAATAACCTATGAAATTCAGTGAAAGAAATGTTGTTAAAGGGATGTTATGGTTACAAGTAAAACCTAAAAACCCCAGAAAAATATCAGTTGTGGTAAGCTAAGTAACCATAACTCGCACCACCACCGTGTACTTCTAAGACTAACACCGAGGACATGCAAGACAACATCACAAATGTCATTGATGACATCACTGATGATATCACCTATCTGGGGCACTTGTTTTTGTTCACTGACATATCTAGACCACATGGTTTTGTTCACTGAATGAGATAATTTTAAAGTTCAAAAGGTGCTATATATGTACACATTAGCCTTGTTCTACGTTGTTACGGTACTTAACTTAGGATTTGGCCTCAGCTCATGGTGCATATACATGGGGAAATAACCAAGCCTTAAACACACAATTCATTTGTGTACCTGATGATGAAGTCTAATGTTATTGTCATTTTTTGGTGGTGTTTCTTTCCTGCTTACATATGTTTCCCTGTATGTGCCTCAGATCTGTATGCATTGTGCATCTTCATATGTATTTTTTGTACTAACACAAGTATGTAGTAAATCCTGAATTATCAGCTATTTATTCAATTTTTAACATTACTCAAAACTTTGATAAATTAGCATTCAGTATTTTACTAGCCAAAATTCCCAGATTAAAAATATTCTACTTATTGCCATTGCCCATGTGTATGTGTGATTAGGTTCCTATATTAACAACAACACTCCAATATAATGTTTTGTTTGGATGAGTACATTCTTTAATAAATTATTTAAATCCTGATAGTTCTCCCGATCACCCTTGACATCTTGCTACCAACATTGTAAATACAAGCCCTTGAGGGACCTTTCATCAAAATTTATTTCATAATTGACGTCATCAGTAATGTCATCAATGCCATTTGTGATGTCATCTTTGATATCCTCGGTATTATTCTTATCAGTGCATGGTGGTGACCTGAGTTATGGTTGCTTATCTTACCATAACTGGTGAATTTCTGGGGTATTTTCAGTTTTACTTGCAGCAATAACAGCCCGCTAACAAAGTTTGTTCACTGAATATTAGTTATAGCTCTGTTACAAATTAGGCTTTGAGACTTCTGCATAATATATCTGTAGCAAATTGCCTATGGTTAGTAGTATAACCACAAAAGTGATGGGTGGAAGCTTTTGAATGAATCTGAACCACTGGCACTGCTCTGGGCAACCTACCACATCACTGTTTTTTATCCCCTCTATGCTAATGCAAAAGGGGTCCAGCCATATGCAAATCAGTGAGGTACTGCCACCAACGGTAGCAGCCCAGACCGAACTGCTAGGCTAGGTCCCCTGTGCACAGAAACACAAGCAACCCCAGACATGTTTCGGCCTTGTTGGGCCTCCTCAGTGAGGTGCAGCTTGGTTTCCTATGGTGCAGCAAGCAAGGGACCCATGTCTGGGCATACCTTCTCTCACATAGTGAGACAAACTATAATCATCAAAGTGATGGATGGAAGGTTTTGAATGAATCTGAACCACTGGCACTGCTCATGACAACCTTCCACACCACTGTTTTTTTAACCTGTCTGCGCCATAGCAAAAGGGGTCCAGCTATATGCAAATCAGTCAGGTACTGCCACCAACGGTAGCAGCCCAGACCAAACTGCTAGGCCAGGTGTCCTCTGCATGGAATGCTTGTGGTCTCGTGCAAAAGGGATGTGATCAAGCAGTTCGGGCTGGACTTCCCCTTTACTGGTGGGACCAAGCCTGATTTGCATATGGTCTTTCGCCTTTTGTAATGACTTGGCAGGCGAAGAACGATGATCTGAAGGGTTGCCCAGAGCAATGCCAGAGGTTAGGACCAATTCCAAACCTTCCAGCCATCACCTCTATTGTTTTGCGATACTGTTTGTAGTGAAAATTTAAATATCAGAGTGTATGTTTTTAAAAGCTAGCTTTAAAATATAATAGTTGCACATTTGGCTGCATTCTATTATGCCTAGATCTTAAGAGTTTATGGTCATTTTTTTTATGTGGAGAAAACAGATAATGTAAAAACATGTTGTGGTTTTTCAGAAACATTTATAAACGTTCTATGTAATGGTGCTTGAAAATGAACATTTCATTTTCTTTTGTGCCTTTTCAGTTATTTTAATATACTGCTCTTCAATTTCAGAAGCTTTGTGGGTGGTGCAGGTTAACCTCGCTCTGGAGGTTTGAGATTCTGGAAAGGCCTTGTTTTTTACTCAGACCTCTGAAGTATCTAGTATGCCAACCTACAGCAGCACCAGTTCAGGCAGTTAGATGCTATCTTCTCTAGCCACCTTCTTAAATATACTCTGATGGAATCCTTGATGGAAGGACTATTGCCCCCATTATGAGTTTGGTGGTAATTTTGTGGTAATTCTGATGTTACCACTGTGGTGTCTGGTGGAATTACCACCATGGTGTCTGGCGGAATTACTGTCATATTACAACTTGGCGAGTGCGCGCATACACCATTGTTGGTAATGGTAAATCCAGTCAGCAAAATGTCTGCTATATATGGCTTTCAGACAGTGGCCCTCATTACGACCCTGGCGGATTTTTTCCGCCATCGACGGACTTTCCGGCCATGGCGCAAAGTCCCTTTACGCCATGGCGGATGGCGGACTTACCGCCCCATTCCGAGGTCGGCGGGGCGGTAAGTCCCCATTGACCCATTTACCCTTCCCCATTCCCATTTCGGCCCCATAGGGCTCAATGGGAGTGGGGAAGGAGTTAATTACGCCACCGTAAAATGCGGTGGCATAATTAACACCAAGGTCCCAGAGCGCCATGGATTTTTCCGCCCGCAAAAAGCGGGCGGAAAAATGACCATGGCGCTCCAGGAACTCGTAGTTGGCGGTAAGGGGTCCGCGCAGCTAACGCTGGCGCAGACCCCTTAGCGCCAGGGTCGTAATGAGGCCCAGTAATTCTTCCTAGAATGGGTGGAATTACCATCACAGCGGGTAGAAACACAGCCAGCAGAAATAGCGTCATCGCCGTAACAGGAAGCATGTCGTTGGCCAGGTTGAAAAATCCAATCCACTCAAAATCATCATTATGGGATTGCCATCCAAGCCCAAAAGATACCCCAACCACATCCACAGGTAAAGGCAAAGGGAAGGTGCCAGAAATGCACCAGAGAAACACCAGATTAGTAGAGTAGCTCATGGGCCACATAACTGCAAGACATCCTCCCAACACACAAATGTCATTTGGATGGAAATAAGGGACAAGATAGCAGCCGTTGGTAATGTCCCATGGAACTGTTCCAATGACCTAAAACCCAGGGTACAGATGCTCGTCTCCAACAACCTTAAGGACCCGCTGGCCACAAGTGGAGGAACTGTGGAACAGCTGCAGCACACACTGTGGGAGGAGAGGGTGGGCAGCATTCTCTACATAGCGAGCCTGGAGGGCGTTGGTGCAGTAGATGCAAGAGCCAACATCCAGGAAGACCCTGGTGAGTACATAAGTGAACAACTACAATGGAATGTCAACAGACACACTTGCATTCACCAAGCAGAAATTCTCCCAGCCAATGCAGAGGCAACACATGAAACACCTTGGGACAGTAGATCAATGAGCATGGTAGGTGTGAACCTATTAAAGGGGCATACCATTTACGAGCTGGTGGCCCTGATGTAGGACATACACAACAACCATGGTACAAGTATCAAGGACAGTCACCCATTAACTAGATATATCTCCATCACCTTGTGCTAGCACTTAGAGGACTAATGTAAGAACACATCTGCCAAAGAGCTGGCAGGCACTGAACATATGGCAGAAATGCAACAGCTACAGATCTCTGAGTCAAACACCTATCAAATGCAACAGAATGATTCCTACCTAATGTCACACTAGCATGCTCGTGGCAAGCAGGGCACCCCTCATGTGACAGGAGAAGAGGATATGCATGCAGTAATGGGCCAGCCCTACATTAGCACCCATTACCTTGCAAAGCTGTCAGACACATGGCACTACAGTCCAGGGAAAGCACACATTCACAACAGTCGAGATTCAGACCTAATCATGAAGCCACTATTTCTAGATACTGCCTGTCACATGAGGAAGGACACCATGGGGTGGTATCTCACTGTGACCCCATTGTAAATTGCATACACTACATGATAGCACAGAATAAAACCTACCAACAAGTGTAATGATGCCCTGTTTCCTGTCTCCCAACAGTCACACAAGACACTCAGGTTCCCATGGAGTGCACCAGTGAGTCTGCCACACCCGGACCTCCAAGTGCACGGAAGGAATCATGCCATGCCACAACCAGAAAGGATGTTAAGGACACCCCAGTCAAAGGCCCTACTGCTGACCCTACTACCGGCATCACAGGGCACGAAATCACACCTGCCACAGTCGTGGACCAAGCAGCACACAAAACAGAGCCTTCAGGACCTCCCACCACTGTTTGGGAGTCAATTGTTCAAACCACCTTCAAAAGTATGGACAACATACCAGCAGTGGAACATGAAAGTACGCTGGTCACCACACTACATCTGCTGTTGCAGCAGCACTGGACTCTGGCACCCCTTGCTCCACATCTACAGGTGCTGCTGTGAGGGAGATGTCCCAGGAATCATTCCCCCAGCCCATCCATTCACCCATGCAGTCTTACCACTCACCCCTGTCATCTCGCCTTGTCCTTCTTTGGCACCATACAGAGGACACTGAATCACCACCCAAAGATGACGAGGTGCATGGTGAACAGGCATTTGGCAGATAGGGAAGGCACCTCCATCGTCCATCCGGGTCAGTACCACAGCACACCATGGATTCCATCTAGGAGAGGCTCTCACAGATGGAGTGGTGGCAGAGCAGGATGGAATGCGTAGCTCAGAAGCAACATTCTATCGCACAGGCAGTGCATGATGCAGTGCTTGGTGCCTCCAGGCGGGTGTCTACTGCCCTGGACCGACTGTGTCATTGTGCTTCTCAAGGAAATGCTAGCACCACCCTCAGTCGCCGTCATAACCATTAATCTTCAGCATGTCTGGGGCAGTGAACCAGGCAATTGTTTATAAGCCACTACTACTGAGGGATCTGTGGCAAGCACCCCACCAAGGTGCTCCCAGTGCCGTACTTATCATGCCGCTACTCTGACAACAAAAGTTGCCAAGAGGAGGAAGTAATGGACACATGTATAACACAGAATGCCAACCACAAGGGGGTGGGGATGGTATTGTGTTGAAGAGGAGGGTGTGGGGAGGGTATTGTATTGGGGATAAGGGTGTGGGAAGGGTATTGTGTTGGGAATGAGGGTGTTGAGAGGGTATTGTTTAAGGGATTGGGGAGGCAGAGGGGGTAGGGAAGGACAGGGAGGTGCAGGTAGAGTGTGTTGTGGATGGTGTGTTGGGTGAGGGCGTGCTTGGGAGGGTGTGTTGGGGACGGGGAGGAAGGCATGTGTGTAGGGATATCTTTTTTCAATTAAATATTAAATACGAGTTTACTTGAAGCAATGCTAGGGCATTCCTGATTGTGTGAATCTATAAAAAGGTGAGCAGCATGTGATTATCAATGTGATCAGAAATAATTGGCTATTAGTTCATGCCGTATCAGACAACCATCCCTTCCCTCCTCCTGCTCAATGTATGGCAGCACTGTGTTGGTAGGCATTGAGTCATTCTCTTCTGGGGTGGCATATCCTCATCAGGGGGCGGAAAGACAATTTGCCTGAGGCCGATGTTGTACAGCATGCCACAGCAGGACATATTTGTCCAAACTCCTCTTGATCTGTACAGTGTATACATTGAAAACAACCCTTCTGCAGGCCATAGGTCCACTCTATGCACATCCTGGTCCTGACATGTGCCATATTGTAGGTCATCTCCTGTGGAGTACCTGGCTTGTGCACAGGTGTCATTAGTCATGGTTGCTTGGGTTATCTAGTGTCACCTGCAAGGGCAAGGTTCACAAGTGTCAGTCACAGTGCATTGTGAGTGTTTTTTACTTTTCTAAGGGGGTGCTGATGGACACTCTGTTCATGCATGTTTCCAGATTTGTCACATGACATGATTTACCATCTTAGTACTTGAATGTTGGGTCATGTACTATGGGGGAACATTTGCATTGTCATGTTACACTGTGCACACAGCACACGGCCAACACGCTTTCATGGTCTGTGATTGGCATGGCAGAATTTAGGTTGCTTCTGTCAGGCCTGTGCGTTGCTAGCATGCATGTGCCCTGATGGGTGATTAGTTCTAATTGTTGTGGTTTGTTGTGTCTGTGTGCCTGTCATTATGGCTTCACATACATGGTTACGAGAGTCCATGGCATTACTTTCTGGCAGTGTTGCATTGTCTTACTGCAGTGTTAAACTGTGACAATCGATGTATAGGGATGTGTTCAATTGCGTTTTTTGTTCCTGCAGTCCTGTGTAAGTGTATTGCCTACCTGTCAGGGCAATATACATTGCTGACATGCTACTGCATTGTCCAGCATAGCCTAGTCCTCTGTTTTGGTGGCTGTCATGTGCAGGGTGAGAGGGCAGGTCCTGCATGTAAAGGGTCATGGCAGGGCATGCATTTTTCATTTTTGGAAATGCCACCCCCCCTTCACGTCGCAATTCACTGGTGCTGTGATATTACCTATCCATGTCCATTTTCCTCTGTGGGTGTCCATGTATGCAGGCAGTGTACTGTTCCTGCAGCACCATGGCATTGTGTGTGGAACCATGGAAGCGGGCGCAGCAGTGTGTGATCACAAGGTCAGCATCACAGGTGACCTGGACATACATGAAGTGATACTGCTTCCTGTTGTGGTATATGTCTTTGGATGCCTGGGGGTGACCAACACCACAAGGGTGCAATCCAGAGCAGCAGTTGCATTGGGCAGGTGGGCTGCTGCATAAAAACATGCCGTCATGGCATTCATCTATGCTGGGGTGGATGGCAAGGAGATGTCTGTCCCCTTAGAACACCTTTTACACACAGGTATTGAAGCTCTGGTATGTTAAGGAACGGGATAACTCGCGCCATTAACGTGCACTGCTAAGACTAACACCCAGGACATCAAAGATGACATCATAAATGGCATTGATGACATCATTGATGACAGCACATATCAAATTATTCTGATGAAAAGTCGGTAGAAGGGGTTTTATGTACACAATGTTGGTAGCAACATATCATGGATGATCAGGGAACCTCTCATGAACTATTTAATGTATTAAAAAATGTACTAATTTAAAGTAAATGTTCTTGTTAATTAAACAACCTAACAATACATACACATAGGAAATGGGTACTTAATTCCCCGTGTATATGCACCATGACCTGAGGCCAAACTGTAAGGAAAGTACTTTAACAGCATAGGACAAGGTTAACATCTAGATATAAAGCATCTTTTCAATTTTAAAAATCTTACTGTTAGTGAAGAAAACCACCAGGTCTAGATATGTCAGTGAACAAAAGCAAGTGGCCTAGATAGGTGATGTCATCAGTGATGTCATCAGTGACATTTGTGATGTCATTGTTGATAACCTGGGTGTTAAACTTAGCAGTGCACGGTGGTGGCGCAAGTTATGGTTACTTAGCTTACCGTAACTGGCAAATTTCTGGGGTTTTTCGGTTTTAACCATAACGTCCCTTTAACAAAGTTTTTTCAATACATTTCATGGGTTTTGACCAATGCACCCTTATTTGCAACAACTTCCTAATATAATATTTAGCTCTAATATAGCAGCATTTTCAACCAATTTGCAAAGGTGGCAGTCCCCATCTCCTAGCAAGATTATTAACGCTTCTGTACAGTTTTTGCAACATTTTCGACTGTTGTGTTCGCTGATGTTCGCGAACGTCTGCTGTCACCGCAGAATTTCCGGACAGTGTCACATGACCACACTCGCGCGCAAGGCATGATGACGTTGCCGCAAACGCGTGCGCACTACGGCAACAAGTCCATGCTTGGCAAACAGTTCAGTGTATTTTTTGTTGATCTGGGAAGGTTTAAAGTGAACATTTACCCTTGCTAAGATCCTAAACTTATTCTTCTCCATCTGCAATCCAGGAGAAAGTACATCCTTCGAAGAATATTAGCGGAATTGATATTTATCTTCTAAAATGAGAGTACACATTTGTCCTTACTCAGGGCCAGGCCCTTGACCAGGCACCAATGTTATATCACCATTGCATGTACTTACATTTTAACACTTTAGAAAAAAATAGAATACAGGACAGAATTGCAAATTCATGCTTTCAGGTCCTTGCTGATGCAGCTCACAAATGTTTGCTGCAATCGTATCCACACTTCAGGCTGTATCCACAAGCAGATATTTTTTTCTCATTTCAACCTATCCAGTTTTCAAAGAACTTTAACACATAGCCAGTCCATGGTGCTCATGCCCACTTTTACCCTGTTCATTGTCTAACATGGTCATGGCCAGTAGCGAGATTGTCCAGGTCAATTCCTTTGGCCTGAACTTGGACAACCTGGATACTGCCCATATCCACAGGCTATACCTCAGTCACCAAAGGTATACCACTATTTTTTGTACCCACATTATGACACACATCAAAAAATAAAACACAGCCACATATGCAAAACCATGCTTTCAGGTCCTTGCCAATACTTGCACAAGTTTGCTACAAATCCATCCATGTTTTATTTGTTTAAAAATGTAAAAGTTCACTGCACATACATAAAATAGTCATATAAGTTAGCCCCACTAAACAAAATCAATTTAGACTTTCCACAAACATTCAAGGTTCGGTCTATAATGTTTCTGAAAGCTTGTGTAGATTCGTGAATTGGTAAAAATGTTATTAGCCATCTAAAATGTTCAAACCCCCCCTCTAATGTTGGCCCATCTTTAGCAGAATCCCACAAAACTTTGCAGAAACATTAAAATCTGGGTTTAAAATCTTTTTGCAAACATTTGTGCAGATTTGTCAAACAGCACCACATTTCTAAGCCTTTAAAATATTTTGGGATATCCCCACTCTAATTTTGCTCCCTCTTGGAGAAACAGCACCAGACTTCCAGGAACCATTCAGGGTCGCAATCACGTTGCTATTTCATTGAGTGGCACCAAAATTATAAGCCACCCGAAAACTGCACCAAACCTGCAATGCAGAAATATGCATACATGCCCCGAACATCTGAGATATCCATGGACATCGCAGGGCTGCCCGGACAGCTGAACTGTTTGCAGACTTTGGAGAGGTCAAAACACCAATTCTTTTGGCTTTTTATAGCCACATCACATCCCATCCTCATCACGCCTCACCTCCCCAGAGATTGTGTCATTTGTTTGAAAAGTGCAATGTTGTGTTTTTTAATATGTTGTCACTGTGCTATCCACGGACACAGGCATATGTCCACAAATCCAACATTATGCACCTCATGTTTTTTATTGACCAATCAGCGGGCATGTCCGATGTCGGTGGACCTCACGCCGCCCTCTGGGCCAATTGGATTCACTGGTGTCTAGTTAAATGGTCGACAGACAAATGGTCGACAGACAAATAGGTCGACACAATTTGGTCGACAGGACAAATGATCAAATATTTTTTTTAGTTATACATATTTTTTTAGGTTTTTGTTTAGGAACAAAAAGGGTTTTTTAGCAAAAAAAAGGGGGTTGGGAGGGGGACCCACCCAAAAAAAAAAAAGTGAAAAAATAAATAAATAATTCGATCATTTGACCTGTCGACCTTTTGGTGTCGACCATTTGTCCTGTCGACCATTTAGATTCGACCATTTGACCTACAACCGGATTCACCTCCACGGACCAAATAGGAAAATGAGTTCGCCGACCGAACCCAGATATAACTTAATTTCTTTTTACCTACTTTTTGGCCTTTTAAAATAAAGAAACTACTGGATGGATTTACACCAAATTTACAAAAGCACCCCTTCAATACGCCGCTCCTGCCCCAAATTTGGTGAAATTCCATCCAGTATTTGGGCTGTAGGTGTGAGCAACATTTCTTTTCCAATGCGTCTATGGGAAAAACCACACATTTTTTGACCCCTGCTATAAATTTCCCACACCCCCTTCGGACGAAACCTCCAAAACTTCAATCAATCTGACAGGGCCATACTTTTTATGCAAAGTTTTGTGAGGATTCGTCCAGTAGGGGTGAAGTTATAAGCCACCTTAAAAGTGTTCTTCCTTTGGGTTGAGCAATTTAACCATAACTACACGGCCACTCCCGCAGGCTGCATAATGCTGGTATGTTTGCAAAGAATAGAAAACACAATTAGAAATGGAATATGTTTTGAAGAACATTTATATCATTAATTGTTATAAGATTTGAGGCCTCTGTATAAAATATCTGTCGCAGATGGCATGCTGTTAGTAATTAACATTTAAATATCAGAATTATTGTTTGTTTTTAAAAGCTGGCTGTTAAATATAACAGTTGCACATTTGATTGCCAAACGTGTGTTCTCTGCACTTTTTTAAACTTCTATTATTTGTAGATTTTAAGAGTTCATGGCCACATTTATTTATGTGCAACAACAGATGATGTAAAACAGGTTGTGTTTCAGAAACATTGAGAAACCATCTATGCAACGGTGCTTGACAATGAACATTTCAGTTTCTTTTGTGCCTTTTCAGTTATTTTAAAGTACTCCTTTTTAGTTTTAAAAGCTTTGTGGGTGGTGCAGGTTAACCTGTTGTGGAGGAATAAGATCCTGGAAAGGCCTTTTTTTCACTCAGACCGCTGAAGTAGCTGGTGTTCCAACCTTCAGCAGCACATGTTGAAGCAGTTAGATTGTATCTTCAATAGCCTCCTTGTTAGATGTACTCTGATAGAATCCTTGATGGGAGGACTATGGCTCTCATCGTGAGTTTAGTGGTAATACAGCAGTAATACTGCCTTGGCAGGATTACCGTTACCGACGTGGTGTCTGGCGGAAATACCACCATATTACAACTTGGTAGCAGCACGCACAGATCATTGGAGTTAGCAGCAATTCTGTATGGTTGAATTACTGCTGTAAATGGCTTCCAGGATATTAGTCCACCCAGAATCAGTGGAATTACTGTTACTGCCAACATATTCAGCACTAATTCTGGCGACGGAATTACCACCAGTCGAAATAGCATCATCGCCGAACGCAATCTATCCTGAGGCCTTCTTGAAAAATCCAATCCACTGAATATCATCATAATGGGATTGCCATCCAAGCCCAAGAGACACTGCAAATATATCAACAGACAAACGAGACACAACCCAGATTCTCTGAGCAGAAGATCACTATGCTGGCAGAAAAAGGTGGTGGCCCATGCAGAGGAGCCACACAGAGGATCACACTGTGGGAGGAGAGGGTAAGCAGCATCCTCCACATGGTGGGCATGGAGGGTGTGGGTATGGCAGAGGTGGTAGCCAGCAACCAGGAATACCATGGTGAGTACATGAGTGAATCATGGGCCCTATGCACAACAACTACAATGGAATGTCAACAGACACACTTATTATTATTTTATTTTTTAAAACATGTATTTATTTGTATTTGTATCTGGCGCTGAAAGCCTGCAGGCATCGGGATGCCAGGGTAACATCAACACCAAAAGACGAACATAGAAGCCGGGACAGAAATCTGGAAGGTTACTTGCAGTCACCAAGCAGAAATTCTCTCAGCCAATACAGAAGCAACACATGAAACGCCTCGGGACAGTTCATTAATGGGCACACCCCCTAAAAGGCACACCATTTACAAGGAAGTGGCACTTATGCAGGACATACCCAACAACCATGGTAAAGCAAGTATCGTGAACACATTGACCAAAGAGCTACCAAACACTGAACGTTGTGAGGAATCCTGCATAGTGATTACAAAAACCCATCCTAAAGTCTCCTCCCAGGTGGCCAGGGAAAGACAGACAGTTCCTGATCCTGACCCGGGGGACGGTATTAGCCGGTTGGATCACCTGGAAGGGGAGGGGAAAAGGAGGACATTGTGGGGTGAGACACAGTATTTGTCTTCCTCAAGGAAGGGAATATCCTTAATACCGGAATATATAATGGCTTATTGTCAGTAAGAACCTTTATTTTCTCAATCTGACTGTTGGTCCTTCAGTGAAGACAGTGATATTCAGTCAGGTGCATACGTTAAGAGAAATCCTTTTAAGGTTACTGACATTTATAGAAATGAAAGCTCTTACGAGTCTGAGAGAAATAATGAAGAGAAGTCTTTAAGCGTTACCAATTAAACCCTGAGTAACCCCAATTTTATGCAAAACCACATATGTCATAGAATACTTATGGGACTCCTTTGGGGAATATGTATAAGGAGAGTATTACACTTAGTGATGCTAATTTCATTGAAAATATGGAATTCTATGTTGGGTACTTCAGGTCCCATAATTCCCAGAGTACTGGGACCAGGAAGAGGACTGCAGGGGTACAGGACTGCCAGTTGCGGTCAATTAAGGAACATGATTCACACCTGAGGAGGACTCGAGGCATAAAAAGCCCCTTTATGTGCAGGCAGTAGGAGAGAGCAGTAGTAGAAGGGCGAGTAGCTTTTTCCAGCTTTTTCCACTGTCAGACGAGCATTGGTGGCGCACGAGCTCCGAGTAGCTACAGAAGTCAGGGGAACTCAGAAATTGACAGAATCGGGCTGCGGGTTGCCGCAAATAGGAGGTTACCAGGCCGCGCAGGGAAATCAAAGCAGCACACCTGGATACAGCGAGACAAGCGGACATGCACGCCAGATCCGGTGAGTTCACTGTTACTTTGTGACCCCGGAGCACTCTGTAACCACACGCTAATCCAATACAGGGATCCTAGTCTCTGAAGTGGATAAACAAAGTAGCGTTGCAGAGTAAGAAGTCTTTTGAGTACCAAACTAATGCAAGGCAGATACATTTTGCAGTTGTGAACAAAGCTGTTATGAAAAGGGGCAGAATAAGAACTTAACTATCATACCAAAGGGGTGTGATTGGGACATTGTGGGGCCTAATAGCAAAAGCCAGCAAAAAGAGGGGGCAATATCCATAGAAGCAAAGAAAAACTGTCACTGCCCAAGCCATAAGAAAAACATACCTTGACAATTACGAAAGAACCATCATTGCCGAAGCCAGAAGAAGGTAGTTGAGAATGTTAGCAATGGTAAAAACTGATGTCCATATGAAAAGGAGGTTCTAAAAGAAAATGATTTAAACTTACATTGCCAAAGCCAAAGAATTGTGAAAGTGAAACAGAATTCTTATCAGCAGGTGGTTGATGCTAAAGGGGAGAAACAAGAGTGGCAGGCCGGTGGCCCTTCTGAGAGAAGACATTCAGATGGAGAGGAGCATAACCTGCAGAGAATGTGGTGAACAGGCAGGTCTAACAAATGGCACTAGTGTGGTTCTTGTTTCCCTTGAAGAGTTTACAATACCTGATATTGTGGAGCTAAACACATTGCTAACCTGTTTAAACTTAACCTTTACAAGCAAAAATGTACAACACTATGCACACCTATTCAATAATGGTGTTCATGAACTTTAGGAAAAAATCATCGGATGATTATAAGGAAATATTTACAACTATTTGAGGTACAGGGGAGATAATCTCAACCTTGGCATCTGGGTAGGTACAATAACAAAACAAGAGGTGGATGTTCCCAGAATGGGGCACTCCCGTCCCCTGCACACTGTCTAGGGTCTCTATAAACAGATCAATAATTTAGCCATATGGTGTGTATTCTACAAATCACCATATATAGTTATTAGTATTCAAATGTAATGTGTACTGTTCATATATAGTAGATAAAGAACACATTTTTCATAAAAACATTAATAAATGACAATTTTTATATTTAACACAAGATCTTCAGTTTTATCCATCATTTGATGGCCCAACACGTTTCGAGTATTCACTCTTCATCAGGGGCAAAAAAGACAATTTCAAAGTTTCTATAAAAAACGAAACAACTTTGAAAAAATACATCAATGAAATAATTTACACTTCTTTGAAAATACTACTGTGCAACAACAATTTGTATGTAACAATGCAAAACCGAATATTCAAAAGTTCTTTTTACCCAACATGTTGAATTTACAATGTAGTTGAATACTATACATTTCTGTTATTTTGTTATCATGCTAGTACTATACATTATCAACCTTCCATCTCGGAGCTACCTGTGAAGGTAACGGCCCCCTACCTGGCTTAAAAAAAGTATACACTGTAGGCTTATATGCAGAAAAAAAGAGAAAGTAAAGTCTGCTAACCTTGTGTTTAAGGTGTACTTTGTTCAACACGAATAAAGGATTCAAAAGGATGTGTTAGCATCTGACAGCATATGTTGTAGGAATGGGTTTCTCCAAAGGAGTACAGGATACTTCCTGTGTAAAATGGTGACAACGGGTAATATATGAGAAATCTCAACAGATCATATAACCTGAGATAACTTAGGAAGGGCAAGCACTGACCTTATTTGTAGTGCATGCGTCATGATGGCACTCCAGTTATTAATGTAGTTACAAAGAAGAAAGTTCGAGCTTGTACTCTGTAAGGATCAACGATCTAGATCCCCACCTCAGTAAACTGCCTAAGAAGGAAGCAAGAGTACACAAAGTACCTGAGTATTGCGGTGCCAAAGACCGGGTCAAAAGAATATATGTTGGAAAATCGGATAGAAGACTTACTAGTTTCGAGAAAGGCCGCTACGCAGAACTCGCGAGGACTTACAGGAGCAGGTGTCGCTGCAGGAGGATATGTAGATAACTAGTAGTGTCCGCTTTATATAGCGTCATGAAGATGAAGTCTGCGCGTCATACGTCATGCGCGATATGGAGTGATAACGTCAGTGGCTACTGACGTCACAAAGCGCATGCGCGGTTCATATGCGAAATAGTAAAAGTAATTAGTATGGAAGACGCGGTTAGGTCAGAGTAATGTATGTCTATAGCGTACATGCGTGGTGACTAGAGAATGAACTAAAAAAGGAGGATTAGAATGCTAACTGATGCACACAGAAGCATGGTAAAAATCACACACTATATTAATTAACCAAAAAATTGTGTAGGCAGCCCTAGTTTAAATTTTCTTTTCCAAATTAGGTGATTTCAAACCAGAGTAGTGGGAGATGATGTCCTTACAGTTCAAACCATGGTTTAAATAAAGCGCCAAAATCGTCATCCTACAAGAGTCAGTTTTAAACATAGAATGAAATACATTGTTGTTGTCTTAAGTCAATGATAACTTAGAATGACACTGGTCATTATATTGCTGTTCCATCTGTGGATTCACAATCTATTGCAGCTCATAAACATCTGTATAATGACAGTACTAGTATATGTGGAGTACATTTATACAGATTAATGACCAATCATTTAAAGGGATGTGTAAAGATGAGGTAAAAATCTACAAGACAGCATGTGGATGTGGTTCTGTACTAGCTTGTCTCCTGGGTGTTAAAGTCATAATGGATGGTGGAAAGAAAAGGGGGTATTATTTTATAAAAATGGCCCCACGTAGTAGTCCTCATTTATTCCTAATGGATTTAAAGAGTAAAGTGGGTGAATCCAGTACAATTCTCTTTGAGATAGTCTCTTTTGTAGATCTCCTCCTTTAGGGAGCGGGTGTAATAGCTCAAGTATGACTACTCTCATTTGTGCAACACTGTGATTGTGATCTTGAAAATTCCTGTAGACGGGTGACTTGATGTTTTTAGTTCTGATGTTTGATTTGTGTTCCGTCCATCTTTCTTTGGCCTTCCTAGCTGTTTTGCCCACGTAATATTTCCCACATGGCCATCGTAGCGTGTAAATTACATTTTTAGAATCACACGTGGCATATTGTTTGAGTGGAATTTTCTTTCCAGTTTTGGCATGTCTGATGTGATCACCCTTAATTACATTCAAACAGTGTTGGCAGTTGAGACAGGGAAAGGTCCCATTCTTTGGTTAACTTAAGATGATTTGTGTAAGTTTTTTCTGTTTCTTTGCTTTGATTAATCTGTCTCTAGAATTACTGCCCCTTTGAACGCTAGCATGGGTGGTTCTGGAAAAAGAGTATTCAATTCAGGGTCTGGTTTGATAAGGTCCCAGTTTTTGTGGATTATCCGCTTTATTTGAAAGATTTGGCCGGAATATCTCGGCGTATGTATTAAGTTGTTTTTGATTTTCTTAGGTTTATGTGTCAAGAGTTCTTCACGACTTTGTGCTTCTGTTCTCCGTATTGCGTTATCCACTAGGTCTTCATGGAATCCTCTTTCCGTGAACCTGCTTTTCAAAATTGCAAATTCATCCTGTAGTTTATCTGTGTCTGAGGTGATCCAAAGAAGTGTAAATAATTTCATTAATATATTTTGTTTTTAAATTTGTTTCATTTTTTATAGAAACTTTGAAATTGTCTTTTTTGCCCCTGATGAAGAGTGAATACTCGAAACGCGTTGGGCTATCAAATGATGAATAAAACTGAAGATCTTGTGTTGAATATGAAAATTGTCATTTATTAATGTTTTTATGAAAAATGTCTTCTTTATCTACTATATATGAACAGTACACATTACATTTGAATACTAATAACTAAATGTGGTGATTTGTACAATACACACCATATGGCTAAATTATTGATCTGTTTATACAGACCCTAGACAGTGTGCAGGGGATGGGAGTTCCCCATTCTGGGAACATCCTCCTCTTGTTTTAAACTTAACCTTTACCACAGAAGTACTCACAAGTAGTAGTTTATTCTGGACGGAAAGTGGAGTACACCAGGTCAGAGAATATTGCAGTATTTTGATCTGTGCTGGCAGGAGAATACTCCAAGACAGAAAACTGTATCGTAGTAGGCCTGGTAGGTGTGTGGACCAGGTGGAAGTAATTTGAAGTACTGTGGTGTGGTTTAAGTATCTTGAAGACGTTGTTGAAGAACCACTAAAGTGTGTTGTGGATTTATGCAGAAAAATCCTAAAAAATGATTATTCATGAAGACAGTGTTGTATGAACTACTTCAGTCAGAAGTTGTTAATATTTTCTAATAAGTGTTCTTTTAACCTGATACAGAAATATCTTGACAAAGACTTTATCTTGAAGAAGTTAAAGAAACCACCAAAGTGTTTTGTGGATTAATGCAGAATCATCCTGACAAATTATTATCGCCGATGAAATTGCAGTGTGAACTGCTGCAGAAGCATTTAATAATGTCAATCAAGTGGTTTTGTGAACTGATGAGACACCCAGGGATGCCAGGCCAAGGGTCCTGCTGCTGGCATCTCTGCGGGGCAAAGGCACACCTGCCACATTCAAGGCCCCAACAGCACCCATGGTGGAGCCTGCAGGACCTCTCACCACTGTGCCACCTCACACCACTGTTGGGGTGTCAATTGTGCAAACCACCCACCTAAGTATGGGCGGCATACATGCAATGGAACAGGACACTACACTAGACATCGACACCACACCTGCTGTAGCAGCAGCACCAGACTCTGGCACCCCTGGCTCCACCTCTCCCGGTGTCCCTGTGAGGAAGATGTCCCAGGAATCATCCTCCCAGCCCAGCCATTCACCCATGTGGTTTTATCCTTCCACCCATGTCATCTCTCCTTGACTTTCATTGGCACCATATGGAGGACACAGAATCATTATCTGGAGATGACAAGGTACATATTGAGCAGGCATCTGGCATCCAGTGAAGGCACCTCCATCTCTCACCCAGGCCAGTTCCACAACACAACATGGATGCCATATGTGAGAGGTTCACACCGATGGAGCAAAAACAGAGTAGGATGGAGTGAATGGCACAGGATCAACAGTCTAACTCACATGCAGTGTGTGATGCAGTTCTTGGTGTCTCCAGACGGGTGTCTACTGTCCTGGAGTAACCCCTTCAACTAATCTCTCCACTGGCTCAAGTTCAGGACTGTGAGGATCAAGTTCAAGAAGCTCTGCATCATCTACAAAGCTTTCTGTGGCCTGGAACCCCACTACATCAAACTCTCTTTCTCTACGTACCTCCCTGCTAGAGCACTTTTGTTATCTAGCTACAACTCGCTGCAGATCAGATATTTCTCCAAGCAGAGAGTGGTGGGTAGACCTCTCTATTTCGGCAGGAGCCTCCCTCTGGAATGGCCTCCCTACCTCTCTCAGGCTTGATCATCCAGATCTCCTTATGTTCTAGAAGCTTCTGAAGATCCTCCTTTTCTCTTTTTCCTTCCTTCTCCCTCTCCCCCTTCCCCTCACCTGCTAATCCCCCCTCTGCCGCATTGACTGGCTGCTTGGTCCCTTCTGAGTCCCACAGGGCACCAGGCCCTCCTCTTCCAGTCTACCCCAGCACCCTGCTTTCTCTCACCCCAATACCCCCTAAACTGCACTTGCCATGCCAGGTCCCATTCCCCTGACTTGCCTGGCGGGGTGTGCATCCCTAGTGAGCTTGGTCCACCCCCCCTTTGCACTTAGGTTGTGGTTCTCACTCCCTGCATCCCCTGGCACTTGTCCACCTGGCCTCCCCTTAGCACTTGCCTAGCCCCAAGGGCCCCTTCTTCGCACTGCACTTTTATGCCTCCACTCTCCGCCAAACGTCACTCCCACCCTAGCATTGCATTATCCCTTCCCCCTTCCCACACCACATCCATTTCCCTGCCCCCTGCACTTCTTGTTGCTGCACTTGCACGATCCGAATGACACAGGCCTAGTAGGACTGTTATTGTTTTTTTCTTCCCTGCCCACCCCTTTTTTCTTGTGGCATCTTGAAATACCATTTGCTGTACAGGTGTTTTATAAATATGCAATACATAAATAAAACAAATGTATTTTTTCACATTTGAGTATTACATACTAGTTAACTTGAAGCAATGCTAGGTGCAATGCTAAGACATTACTTATTGTGTGAATGTGATTTGTTCAATACGTGGTGCATACAAAGGTGAGCAGTATGTGATTATCGATGTGATCAGAAATGACTGTCTATTAGTTTATATCGCACCAGATGACTATCCCTTCCCTCCTCCCACCCATTGTGTGGCAGCACTGCACCTGCAGGTAGTGAGTTGATGTCTTCTAGGGGTGGCATGTCCTCACTAGGGGCAAGGATACATTTTGCAAGAGGCAGATGTTGTGCAGCATGGCACAGGCAGGGAATATTTGCTCAACCTCCTCTCAGCTTGTACATAAAGGTCCCTTTGGTCCAGTGTAGACACCAAAAACTACCCTTCAGCATGCTCTATGCACAACCTAGTCCTGACGTCTGCCTCATTGTAGGCCACCTCCTGTGCCGTACATGGATCATGCATAGGTGTCATTAGACATGGTAGCTGGAAGTATCCAAAGTCAATTGCAAGAGCAAAGGTCACAGGTGTCAGTCACAGTGCATTGTGGTTGTGTTGCCTTTTCTAAGGGTGGGGTGATGGACACTCTGTTAATGCATTTGTCCAGATTTGTCATAGGACATGATTTATCATCACAGTACTTGAATGTAGAGTAATTTACTATGGGGGAACATATGCAATGTTGTGTTACACATTACACACAGCTCACACAGCTCACAGCCAGCACACGTCACTTTCATGGGCTGTGATGGGCATGGCAGAATGCATGTTGCCTTTGTTGGGCCTGTGCCTTGCTATCATGTATGTGCCCTGATTAGTTCAGCTTGTGCAGGTTTGTGGTTTCTGTATTATCTCCATTATGGCTTCAGATACATTGTTACCAGAGTACATGGCATTACTTTTTTACAGTGTTGCAATGCCTTGGTGCAGTGTTGAACTGTTACAATCGATGTGTAGGGATGTGTTAATTGGCACTGTGGTTCTTGCAGTCTTGTGTGTGTGTATTGCTTGCCTGTTGGGGCAACATGTATTGCCGATATACTACTGAATTATCCAGGATATCCTAGTCATGTGGGTTGGTGGCTGTCATCATCTGCAGGGTGAGAGGACAGTTCCTGCATGTACAGGGCCTTGACAGGGAATGCATTGTTCAGTTGTGGTAATGTCCCCACATCACATAGCATCTTACTGGTGCTGCGAGATGCGTTTGTGTGATGGCACTTGTACTCACCCAGTATCCAAGCCCGTTGACCTGTGTGACTCTCCGTGTATCCTGCAGTGTGCAATTCTGCAGGACCATAGCATCCTGTGTGGAACCAGGGAAGAGGGCACAGAAGTGTGTGGTCATGAGGGCAACATCACAGGTGACCTGAACATACAGGGAGTGATACTGCTTCCTGTTGAGGTATACGTCTTTGGATGCCTGGGGGACTACCAACACCACATAGGTGCATTCCAGATTGGCAATTAAATTGGGCAGGTAGACTGCTGTGTCTAAACGTGACTTCAGGGCGTTCATCTGTGCTGGGGTGGTGGGCATGATGATGTGCCAGGAGGCATAGCGCAGGGGTGCATCCAGCACCTGCACAAGCACATATGTACATGTGGGCTGGGATATGCCATGCAGCATGCCCACAGCATGCTGGTAGATGCCAATTGCAAGGAAATGTAGGATTGACACAAGCTTCGGCAGCATTGGTAAAGAGGTTCTGATGTTCATCCTGTTCTGTATGTCATCATAGATCAGGGAGAGTAGCTCTGCAATGGTCTCTCTGTTCAGCCCGTACAATCAGCTGGTTGTCAGTTAAAGTCCAGGGTGAGGGCCTGACCGGGGGAACATGCACTTGTCTTGCATTGCATCTCCTCATCCTCCTCTCTGCATCCTGCTCCCTCTGTTGCCATTCCTCTCTCTGCAGCTCAGTGTGGAGCAGGAGGAGCTGCATGTCCCAGTTCACAACAGCTAGTGGCTGCATGGTGTCGGAAAGTGTGTTAGGGTCAGGTCCAGGCCTTTTGTAGTCTTTCAGAGTGGATTGGTTGCAACTGTCGCTAGTTTTCCATCCACTGTATGCATTTACCTTAACCTTATAAGCTAAGTAACTGCACTGTGTTTTTGGCGGAATTAACACACATTTCTGGTGGTATGTCAGTGGTATTTTAACTTGTAGTATGTCAGAAGTACCGTTTTGTATCTGATTGTTAATTCCACCAACGGAATTAGCTCAGGGGCTAATTCCACCAAGTGTTTGCGGTGTTTCTGCCGGTGCTTACTCTGCCAGGGCTAATTCTGCTGGCGGAATGAGCGCTGACTCCTTATTCGGCAGCATGGTAAAAGTGGCAGTAATTCCCTAGTGTGTAAAAGTGTTTGCAGAAGACTGGTTGTGTGGTGGTTTGGCTGGTAATATTGTAGAGAGGTTTGTGAATCTGTGATTCACTGGTTGCAGTGTTGTAAAGGTGTCTGTATAATGGTCAGTGTGGAGTATTCTGAGTGGCTGCTCCGAAAATAATTAATCAGCACCAGAGAGAAGAGGACACTTGGCTTGGTTACAGAACAGGCCCGTGCCTGTTTCAAATTAATTCTTTGGGAACATGGATCACACCAATGGAATTACCGAAAGTTGGATTGCCTTTAGACCTATACCTACTTTTGTACAAGCCAATAATGCTACATCCAAAGAAGTATTGAACTTTGAAAAACATTTTATTAGCCTTTACAAATTAGCTAATTCTATGAAGAAATATCAGCATTCTAACATCACTATAGCAATGAGGACAGCTTTGACATCATTACACAATTGTCATAATTTAATCCTTAATAATACTGTAAGGGAGGAGGCATTTTTATTCTAGAGATGGACAAATATGACAATGAAGTCCATAGATTACTATCCAATGAAGAACACTTCTTTCCTTAAGTGGAGATCCAGCTAAAATCCTCAAAGAACGTATCATGACTGTTATTAAACTTGCGTCATAAGTAGGCTTTCTAAGTCAAAAAGAATGTATGTTCCTCTCCCCGGAAGATGCTCACACCCCCTCATTTTACATTTTGCCCAAGATCCACAAGGAAATTCGCCAGGACATCCTATTGACTCTCTGTGTGGTGCTTTTGTGGTGCAGGACAAAGACTGATATGTAGTGGACATTTCTCTTCTGTGAAAGGATGGTGAGCTAAAGACTCTGGTTCAGACTTTAACCTGGGATATAGGGTGATAGAGAGACACTCCCAGGACCCCCCCTGTTTGTGCATATTGAGCAGCTTTGTGTTTTCACCCTACATTACTGGGGTAATCCAGATGTGGAACCCTTGCTCACTGTTCTTGGAGAGGCACAGCTCCACCTCAATGACGAGGCCCAACAAGGCCGAAACATGTGTCTGGGGATGCTGTTTGTGCACTTGTTCAAAAGAGAATTGCCTGGAATTTTGGTGCTGGACTGCCCTTGGGCAGGATAAAGACTGATGTGTAGTGGACATTCCTCTTCTGTTAAAGGATGGTGAGCTAAACACTCTGGTTGAGACTCTTACCTGGGATGTATGCTGGTAGAGAGACACTCCTAGGACCCCCCCTTGTTTGTGCAGAAAGATTGGGCCGGCATGGCAGCATGGTAAAAACAGGCCGCAAATCTGATGAAGAAACCTGAATAGGTCCAAGCGCTGAGGAGAGAAAGACCTGCACTGTTCATTTCCACAGAAACCCTCCTTTGTTCTACAACTGTTGCCAATACGCTTTATCCTGAGAAAGACTGTGTCCCCTCGCTGCATGTGTTATCACAACCAGGCCAGAGCAAACCTCTGACCCCCACCCAGCCAACTATGAGTTATATACCCTACAACTGTCCAAGTCCCAAAACCCCTGAATTCCAAGATACCAGCTGACCCTAGACCACACACCGTAAACCAGACATCCATACAGATCTAAAAGAATGGTCCCCCTATCAGTACTTTACAATGGCATGATTTGTAATGTGAGGTGCAGGGAGGGATACATTATAGTTCAAAAGTGAGGGTGAAAGCCTTGGATGCTGGACAACACAGCTGAATTGAGTGAAATGTGTACAGGTCACAGTGACCTCGAGCCTCCCCCTGTACCAGCCCATGATTATACCAGGTGCCCTGTGTAGTAATAGAGTAGCATTTTTATAAAAACACATTTAATTGTATTCTCGACCTTGGTTCCCTGGAGACGATGAGCCCAGCTGACCCCACGTGATGGAAGACAGATGAACGCGGCTGGGGCCAATGGCCTGCATCCCTACGGAGTAGGCTGACTTTACACAGGGTCGGATCAACCAGCCGCACAGGTTTTTACTGTATACTAATGACGATGTGCCCCTTTGTAAGCTCTTGCTTGCACCTTTTTTGGGACTCTACAGCGTGTCCTCAGAGAGTTGCCACATTTTTTATTCTAGAGCTATTAGAGGTAGCACTTTAAGAATTCCTATTATATGCAAAATAAAGGGACTTCTACAGGTGCAGCTTCTACCCCCACTCTTGCAATTTTTTAGATGACTAAAAGCGAAGAATTACATATCTTCTCCTTAGAAAATGAGTTTTCATCTGACATTTGATTATACACGAGATACCTTGAAAATATTCTGATGATATTGGACATGAATTATGGCAATGTTCTAGACTTCACACAGTGGATTAACGGTCTGGATCATATCCTTAAATTTAGTGTTACCACAAATACTAAACACATTGGGGCTCATTACGGGTCAGGCGGTAACCGTGCCGGTGCTACTGATGGGTTACCGCCGGAATGGTAAATATTTAGCATTGCCTAACAACCCTGGCGGCCCGGAAAGTCAGGCACCAGCAAATTGTAAGTCCCCATTCCCAAAGAGTCCCATATGACTCTATGAGAGTGGGGAAAACGGAAGCACCGGCACCATTCCTAATGGTGCCGGTGCTTCTGTGATGGTCTGGCTATCGTGGCCGTTGTGCCCGGCAGGTTTAGACCTATCGGGCATGGCGGCTCCAGCCGGCAGATCTGTAATATGCGGGTCCGAAAACTACATTGCCGGTATCACCCTTTTACAGAACAGCAGCTACCATGCTCAATCTATAAGGATAATATGTCACATGGCCGACTTGTTAGAGCCAGGTGCAATTCTATCCCTTATCTTATTTTGAAGAAAAAGCACCCATCATGACAAATAAATGACATGAGGGGGAATATTCTCAAACCTTGCAGAGACACACTGAAAAAGAGCAAGATGCCTCGATAGAAGTTCTCTATTATAGTCTCAAAAGGTTAAGGCACAGGCAATCTAGTATTTGTAAATACATGTTGTCAGCATAGCAATGCAATTTTCTTTTTAAGAACTTGCATTCATTACAACTTAATGAAGTAGAACTTAAGGTCCTGTTGTTTGTATTTAGACATGAAGTTAATTTGAGAAACACCTTAGTTTCTGCTCATAGAAAAGTTATTAAACCATCCAATATTCATTGACCGTGTTGGGCTTTGAACCCAACAAATGCCACTCTCTGTGTGGCAACTGCACTGTTTGGAGATTTACTTCCAAACAAGACACTCTTACACTTGCAGGTAGTGAATGGAAATTAAAAACACACACCGCATGTAAATGTAAAAATGTGATTTACATCGTACTATGCCTTTGTAAAATGATTTATCCAGGCAAAACATCAAATTTTGTAAATACTATAAATGTTAAACATAGGTCTAAAATACATAAACAAAATATGCCTGCACCAATCTATATCTATATTTGTGAAAGTCTGTTTGTATGTTCAGAGTTAGCTCTGGCCCTGTAACAGTTGGTGGGCTGAAATTTCAGCCCACAGTTGGCATACCAGTCTGGGGTGTACTGACAACAGCAAAATCTGACCAACCCCACACATTCATCCCGGCACAGGGTGAGGTCCGGCTCTGTGCTATCATTATAGGCAATTTTTGGAGAATGATGATTTTCCAATTGTTGGCTCTAGCCCCACAACAGTTGGTGGGCTGAAATTTTGGCCCAAGGTCACCATACCAGTCTGGGCTGTACTGGTGATAGTGAAATCTGACCAACCCCACCCATTCAGCCTGCACAGGACGGGGTCTGGCCCTGTGCTATCAGTATATGTGATTTCGAGCAATTGCCAATTTTGCGACTTTTCCAATTATAGGAAGTTAGGCCACAAGATCGGCATACCAGTCTGGCGTGTACAGGCAATAGTGACATTTTACCAACCCTACCCATCCGCCCTGCACAGGGGTAGAGCGGAGTCTGGCCCTGTGCTGTCAGTATAGGCAATTTTGGGAGATTGACAATTTTGTGATCTTCAAAAATTGGATGTTATTGACCGATAAAACATACACAAGGCTATAGCAGACCCCCACGTGCATGTCAGCTACAGACCTGTGCAACATCGGGCTGTACCACTAGTGGTTCAATATTTTGCAGAACATTTACATAGTGTGCATGGCATATCATCAGTGTATTTTAGAGAAAATGGATGGTTCATCTGGTTGCAATGTGGAATGGAAGCTCATCAGAGCCATATTGAACATTTCAATCACCCAGGTGAATGGTGTCAATTAGGCAATGTCTAGCTAATACTAATCATGTTAGGTATTAGACTCATAGATAAAGGTCTTTACAGGCTCATTTTCCTGAAGCTATTTATAATTATTAAGTATAACTACTAATTGCATTCTAAATACTTTTTCTGTAATAATATATTGTTGAAAAGTAAACTTGAACACACTCTAAGGTGGCTGTGTGTGTAGGCATTTCTCTCTCTAAACACCATCAAAACTTAAAGTGCGCTATTCAGCTGGTTCTTCGACCGCACTGTGTTTCAGAAGTAAACACGACCGACTATGCAACTTTGGCAATAAATTGTCTATGGATGATATACTAATACATAGGAAAGGAGTTAAGACAAATACTAAAATGGGGAACATGACAAGTTACCCATATTTATAATTTGCCACATATGTTAATGAACTTTATTGGCAAGCAAGAAAAGTTGCAGCGTTTACAACATAGCATGTTTGTACTTTTAATATTGTGTAGATGCAAGATTGACTCTATGGCATCTACACTGAAATAAACAAAAATATAAGCAGAACATGTCAAAGGTTATGATGTTTATACTTTAATTATGAAGAGGGCACCGAGGGTCAGTGTGACTGACCTAATGCATTTTTTAACCAAGTGTTGATCAAATTCATATATACGTTGAAACAGCATAACTTACGTAATATAACGGGCTGCCATTATATTTTGCTTCCAGGTTAATAAACAAAACCTTCGAACATTTTCAACCATGGATGGAGGATCTACTATCACAAATAATGTTTGATTGAATTTCTTGTTCTTTGATTCCTTTGTATTCCACTCAATGTATGTCATTTTGTTTCCTTTCATATGATATGACACATAAGGGATTTATGATGAAATCGTGCTAATAAAGGTTGTTCCCTAATTCCTACAAGTGTATATTTTTCAACAAATTATAGATGTTCACAATGTTGGCATTGCTTACTGGGTGTTCATTTAGCTAGTATGTTCATATGTGATTGGTTGTCATTGACTTCCACATAACATAACGTATAACAATAGAATTTTACTTAATTCATCCCATTATACACATTGGGCCTCATTACGAGTCTGGCGGTAACCTGCCGGTTTTTCCGGCTCGGTTACCGTCAGACTCGTATTTCCATTCCGCCTCCGTGATTCCCGGAATACCGGGGCATTACAACCCCGGTGACCCGGGATTTCCGGAGGCTGAATTCGGTAAATCCCCATCCCCATTGAGTCCAGTAGGACTCAATGGGAATGGGGACCATGGAAACACCGGCACCATCTCGCAGGCAGGCGGTGTTTAACCCGCTAGGTCAGACCTGGCGGGAATGACACCTCCTCCTGCAGGACTCGATATCCCCCGGTATGGAAACAACGGTGGCGGCGGGTTTACCGCCACCGTTATTTCCATACCTGGTGACTCATAATGAGGCCCATTGTTTTTTAATAATTCTGCATTATATTTGCAAACGTATTTGGATAGCTGAAGCTATATAACTTTCGTGAAAGAGATTTTTTTCAGATGATATGTCTTCACCAAGGTCTTTTAGCTTCGTGACATATCTTGCAACTGTAGTTGAATTGGCTGCAATGTATTGAATGTCTACATCAGCATTCTACAAGAGTGCAATCATAGGATTGTAATCAACAACGCACTCGGAAGCTTCATCTTTTTAAATGTTATAAGTATGTTTTTGAGATTTGCGTTTCATGCTGTGTCAAACAGTAGACATGAAACTATTTACTTGACATTTGGTACAAACTGGTCTTGAGAAATAAAATCAGACATTTGGAGAAGTATTTTGCTTTGTTTCTGTATCAATGTTGGTAGTATATGTTGGCCTTATGTAATTGGATACATAAGATTTGTGTCAGTAGGTCATTATTTATGTATTCTGTAGCAATGTCACAAGTTATGTATATTCCAAAAAAATGTAAAACAGTGTCATTGCTTTCATATCCAAATTGTGGAGCATTTGTTTTCCACAAAAGCATCTGAATATGTGGCACTCCTCTAGACTGGTATTCTCTTCTCCAAAAGAAGTATTCTACTTCTCCAAGAAGGGACATTTGTGTTGTAGATGAATTGTAACATGGCAATAAAATGATGGTGAAAGTATTTTGAAACATTTGCAGGATATAGAGAACATAGTTCTCCTGTGCTGTTTATGTTGATTACTTTTTTATTTTAATTTGCAGTGCATACCAAGTCGTGCAGATCACCAACTGACCGACCAAACCATCTTGGGGGACCGAGGTTCCTTAGCATGGAGTGAATGTCCGCATGACATTGGAACCAGTATTCCTTTGTGCCATGCATATTTGCCAAGATATTTATAATACCTTACTCTAAAACTTCATCTTTGTCTTTTATCTTTTGAAGTAGTGCACTAGCTGGCATGTTAACTTGCTGGCATTTTTGTAAAGTAGGTACAGGTTTTGAGTATATGTGCAGCTGCATAGCATAGATTTGCTAGTTCATTGTCAAACTAAAGATGGAACATCTATTCAATATGTTTACGGTATCTTGTATTTTTAGAATGCATTCTGAAAGATTGGTACTTTGATGCACTGATTTTTATGGGTCTTTCACCATGTCTTCCTCCTTTGCCTGTAGGCAACAGTCGTGAAAACAGCACACTTCGAAAAAAAATTCCCATGCACTCCTTGTAGGCCCTTTGGCTTGTGGCATTTGGTGTTTCAAATGAATCATCAGTGGTATCTCTTAAATGATATGATATAATATGATATTTTATTTATATCACGCTCATACACAAGTGTTTCAGAGCACGACCAAGCAAAGGGAGGGGAACAAGGAAGAACAAAATAAACAACAAACTTACTAGGCCCAGTGACATTAAGATTGCGCAAGTGCATGGAAAGGGGAAAAAGGGGGAAAGTGCATCGAAGGGGGAGAAGTGGAAAGTGTGGAACCGAGGAGAGAACAGAATAAATGATAAGTGCAGTAAATAAATAAGGCAGTGAAAAGTGGTAGTGCAGCCAACAAGTGGCAAGTGCAAGATTAGTCAGATTGTGTATATCTGATAAGTGCAGAAGAAGAGTGGGGGACTTTATGGGTACAGATACAGAAACACAGTGAAAGGGGTAACTCTAAGGCAGTGCTGGAGGTAGGCACTGTGAGTAGGTACCTGGGCCCGAAGGACAGAGGGTGTCCAGGTGCACGGTAATGAGAGAGTAAAACAGTTCAGCAGGGGAGAAGAGGGGCAAAGGCGCAAGCGAAGAGGAAGGTCTTGAGGTGCTTCCAGAACCGGAAATGGTTCTCCTCAAGTTTCAGGGTGGCCAGAAGGCTGTTCCAAAGGGAGGCACCAGCCCAAGACAGAGATATGCCCCCAATTTGTTTCTTTGAAAAACGACTGACTCTGAGGGAGTTAGAAGTAGAGGAGCGAAGGGCTCGAGAGAGGAGGTATTTGTGGAGGGATAGTTGAAGGTATTTTGGACCCAGGACTCAGAAAGCCTTGTGGACAATGCAGAGGGTTTTAAATTTAATCCCTGCATCCAATGGGAGCCAATGAAGGGATTTCAGAGCTGGAGAGATATGATCCCAGGGCTTGAGGCCAAGGACAAGTCTCGCAGTCCTATTCTGGATTAGTTGTAGACGGCGGAGAGCGGAGGCAGGTAGATTTAGAAGAGGCTGTTATAGTGGTCCAACCTGGAGAGAACCAGAGCTGGGGAGACAGTGAGCTTCTGAGGGAAGGAGAGGAAACGCAGAGTACCTCTAAGGAGGTGCAGTAAGAAGTTTGACTTTTTAGAGATGTCAGAGATGTGTGCGGTGAAGGAAAGTGTGGAGTCAAAGATGACCCCAAGATTCTTAGCCTCGCATGTACGGGTAGGAGGAGGGCTAAGGGAGGCTGGACAGAGAGTGAGGGGAAAAGATGGTGAAGGTTTACCAATGAGGAGGATCTCAGTCTGGTTGGAATTTAGACAGAGATCATTGGCGGCACACCAATTTAGAATGGCTATAAGGCAATCAGAGATGAGGGAAGGAGAGGAGGTGGCTGAGGGAAGCCTGAAAATGAGTTTGGTGTCATCAGCATAGCAATGGAAGTTTGAGCAGAAGATGGAAATTCAGTAGGCGAGAGCTACCAGGTATTGGTTGAAAAGCGAGAGCGAGAGGTTCGACCCCTGGGGAACACCACAGGTGGAGAGGGAGAAAGAGGATAGGAAGGACCAAAGTTGTACCTGGGAAGGTCAATCGGAAAGGAAAGGGGTCAGCCAGGGCAGAGCCTGATCGGTGATACCCAGGTTGTCACGTAGATGATTGAGAAGGATGTTATGGTTGACCATGTCGAAAGCAGAGGAGAGGTCAAGTAGGAGGAGGACAGACGAAATGTTAGAGTCAAGGTTGGAGAGCTGGTCTTCTTGGACTGGACAGTGAGACGGTATTGCCTTTGGAGCAGGCAACAGGCCAGTTTGTCAGAGGGTGGGTTGTGATGGGTGGATTGTTTAAAGGTCAAGAATTTTATCTCTATTATTTTGACCAACATGTTCAAATTCACCAGTTTGTGGAGTATCTTCATATACTGCTGTTATTTCCTTTATATTGTTTTCTATGATTTTATCTTGGTATTATTCATTGTTATGTTTCAGATACTCCAGGGCTTCATTAAGTCATCAAGTTGTTACCCGTTTTTTCTGTCTCTTTTGTTGGCACATCAGTAACCAATACAAGTCAAATTGCTGTATTGTTTGTCCTGCTGCTAGTATTTCAAGATTTTCTTTATGGTCCAATGGTAAATATACTACCTTGCCATTAATGCCTTTATGCAAATCTGATGGAGGCAATTTGGTAGTATCGGGCTGTAATAGTATCATAGCTGGGAATGGGTGTACTGTTTTCATCAAGCTCATTAATTCAATGCGGGTCATTCCAATGTTGGAGGTAAGGGAAAAACGATGCCGGTAAAGGATTACCAGCATCGCTTACCGCTACGTGCTATTCTGACCAACCAGACCGCTATTTACAGCATCATACTTTACGATGCTGTAAATAGCAGTCTATGCGTGCGCATGCGACACACCATGCCGGCATGCCGTAAACCGGAGCTGATCCCAAGTAAGGCGGACATGCAAATAACAGCCTCCTGAAAAGAGCAGTGTTTAGAAGTGCCACAGGTGCAAAAAATCAACACAGGTGGAGGTAATGGAGTGAGGGCCAGTACAAAAGGAGCACACTCACACACCACACCCCCCTCCCACACCAAGATGATACCAATAGTAGTAGCATTACTGGAGCTGGAGGCCCTGCTTGCAAGGCCTCAACAACAACAACAACAACAACAACAACAACAACAACAGCCCCCTTCACAGAGGAGACACCGGAGGAGAAGGAGGGTGAGACAGACTCAGCATGCCCCACCAGTGCAGCCACTGTTACCACGCCGGCAGCCCCCAATCCCTCGCATCAGAGCCACCCCCTTCAACCAAAAACCTGAGCAGATCCACACCCTGTACCTGCTTGCCCCTGACACCATCACCACCGTTGTGGACCTGATACACAACAACATAGTGAGTCTCATAGAAATACGCACCGCCATCCCCCCTCTACTGAAGGTAGTGTCTGTGCTGCACTTCCTTGCCACAGGCACCTACCAACACACAGTGGGGCACATGCATGGCATATCACAACCCTTATTTTCCCAGATACTGAATCAAGTGTTGGATGCCCTCCTCAAGCACACAAGGGACTGCATATCCCTACCACGGACTCCCCAGAAGATATTCGATACAAAGGTTGCCTTCCATGCCCTGGCAGGCATGCCAGATTGTGTAGGTGCCCTTGAGTGCACCCACGTGGAGTTGGTAGTCCCACATGCCATGGAGGGGGTGTATCGCAAACGCAAGCAATACCACTCCATCAATGTGCAGATGGTATGCAACGCCAGCAAAATCATCACACATTGCTGTACCTGATATCCAGGATCAACACATGACTCTTTGGTCCTGCGGAACTCCACGCTACCACGCTTCATGGAGCGACATGCTGGACGATGTGCCTGGCTTCTTGGTGAGTTGCCTGACTGGCCCATGGCAGTGCATTGGGGTTGTGAGGTGGGTGGCTGCATACTCCACCTGGGTGGGACGGGGGATGCATACTCCACCTGGGTGGGAAGGGGGGTGCATACTCCACCTGGGTGGGAAGGGGGGGATGCATACTCCACCTGGGTGGGAAGGGGAGGGATGCATACTCCACCTGGGTGTGAAGGGGGGGATGCATACTCCACCTGGGTGGAAAGGAGCGGATGCATACTCCACCTGGGTGGGAAGGGGGATGCATACTCCACCTGGGTGGTAATGTTGACGTCAGTCCACGATGTGCACATCACCGAACACTGTGCCCCAAAGCAACTGAAACGCACATGACAACCAAATTCCATAGTGATGAAGTAAGTCTGACACCTATCATTACATGACTAACAGTTAACCAGCCCACATCCCAAAACACATGTACCACTCATCGGTGGCCCTCACACACTGTAAGGCCATCCTGCACTATGCACTGCATATGCACTAGGTTTCTGTATCCAGCATATCACCACACATGAAAGTCATCCCTGGGAGTTCATTGAATTGAACGAACCAGGGATACCACAGTGTGTCCCTGGTTCCGCACACCCATAGGAGTGCTGCAAGTCACCATGGGTCTGATCAGTGCAGAATGATGAATATGGTACTGACTACAGCCAACACTTCCTACTACAAAATCTCACAGGACACAACACATGAATGATTTCACTCCAACACTGCTGCATGTATATACGATGCGCGTGCAACAAGAGGCCAGTGCACACCATGACCCATCTCGAAGATGCAACCCACTCCATTGGCCAGAAATGGGGTAAATGCATCCAGGGACAAGTGCGTGTGGGCAGAAATTACCTGCTGTTATGTGAGACTAGTACAGTTGTCCACCATAAATGTACAAACACTTACCTTCATTCCCCTCTCATGCAGGTGATGGTGGCTATCCCTTGAAGCCGTGGCTCATGACCCCTGTCTGAAACCCACAGAACAGGCATGAGGAGGAGTACAATTGTTCCCATACCCGTTCACGTGTGGTGATTAAGCAGACCTTTGATCTGTTGAAGGCACGATTTCGGGTGGGGCACTCTTCTACAGCCATGAGAAGGTGGCCAAGATCACCATGGCATATGTAATGCTGCACAATATGTGCATCCGTCGGAACGTGCCCCTGCCCCCTGACATGGAACTGCTACCACCAGATGATGATGAAGGGGAGGAGGAAGATGTGGCAGGACATCATCAGGGTGCTGATGCACAGGAGGGACGTGTTGTGCGCCAGTCATTGATTGGACACTATTTCTGACATACAAGTCAGCAGAGGGTGTCATAATTTGAGGACATAGGGCACTGGGTGTGGGGATACATGTACACTATGCACTTTTATATATTAAATGACTCATGCGCAATGATGAATGTCTACTCTGGTTTTTCTTTGCAACACAACCGGTGTATTAAAGTGAAAATGTCTAAGTGAAAAACAAACCCTCCACCACCCTCCCCCCTCTGCCTCCCCCCAACTCCCCCACACGCTCTCACCCTCTCCCCCCCCCCGCAACTCCCACACACACCCTCACCCCCCACGATCCCCCCCAACTCCGACCGGAGTTGGGGGGGAGGGTCTGGATCGAGTTGCTTGTTGAAGGGGTGTCCTCATGCTGGGGCTGTTGAGCAGGATGAGCAGCCTCCAGAGCATCGGCTATGCGGCTGAGCACCTCACAGAGCCGGTTGGAGCTGTCCGTTATTACCTGGCCCAGTGCCCTCAATTCATCACGCCATTCCTCCCTGGCCTGCCGATTGTCCTGCACAAAATCTGTGATCAGGGCTGTGAGCTGCTCAGCCTGCTGTGCATCTGCGGATGAGGTAGTGGCCCTGCTGGGGATCGGACTGACATGTCCTGCCGGCGCTTCCTCAAGGGAACTGGGCACAGGACTGGCATGTCCCTGTGTTGGTCCTTGGCCAGATTGTTCAAGTGTGTCGGTCTCACCCGAGTCACTAGAGGAGACCTGGGGGTTAGAGTAGGCTTCAGGGGTGTGTACGAGTTCAACTGTGTCATCCTCAGTCACTCCCCAGATGGAATGGGGGCTGTCCGCAACTTCAATGGGGGCCATGGCTGCCACCTCCCCAGCCACACTCGACTCCTCAGACCGCAGCGTTGGGCATGTGTCTGCAGCCAGTGCAGGGAGGGGTGCGGGTGGGGTAGTGCACGCTCCACGGGCCTTGCTGGAGATGGTGGTGTACGTCCAGGTGTTGTCTTCCTCGCTGGGAGACGGCGGCCCCTGCCTTGGCCCCTGGAAGTGCTGGGATGGTTGCTCTCCTGCTCCTCGCTGTCATGCTCACTGCCTGTGGAGGTGGAAGAGAGGGACAGCATGAGTGATGATTTGAGAGCCAGCATTTATACATGGCTACAATGGCACATTCAGATATTTGTGGGTTATCGGCATTTGGGTAGGGAACGGCACATCATTCAATACTTGGGTGGTAAATGCATGCATATGTCGGTGTCACTCATGTTGGCCGGGTATTGTGCTGTCTAACATGCACACTGTTTACATCAACTGCCCTGTGTGGCTCATGGAATGGGCCACTTTTTGTGGTATGTGTCATATATGTTACGGCCTTGCACCTGGCACTATCTTGGGTCTCACTTGCTTCGTCATGATTTACAGGGGGGGGGCATGGCCGACCAGGCCGTGACTCCTTGGCCAGACCTTTGCAGTGACTTTCATAACATTGGCGTTGGCAGTATTGACTTTGGACACTGACCTCCATCAGCGGATGACGTTTCACCACACTCCATTTCTCTGACCCCTTCAATGGATTCGGAGCCTATCATGGCCGCACATGTCTCCTGCCATGGCATGAGTTTCATGGGCGAACTTGGGCCTCCTCCAGTCTCCAAGGCCTGGCTTCTATTCGCAGAGCGGATGCTCCGCACCCTCAGCCGCAGGTCGTCCCACCTTTTGCGGCAGTCCTTTGTGGTGCGGGGGTGTTGCCCACAGCGCTCACCTTCTGGGCCACTAGTGCCCAGATGTCTTTTTTTTTAAGCACTGCCACCCTCCGCATGTCGTTGCTGAAAACAGTTCCAGCATGCTCGTGGAGGGTATCCACAAGCATTTGCAGCTCATCTGGGCTCAACTGCTCCTTTCGGAGGCAGGCAGCTCCCTTCTTTGGCGCTATGGGCTTTCCTCGGTAGTAGTGGTGTCTTTCCGGTAGGTCAACAGTGTGCCAGGGGTCCTGTCTGGTGAAGATGGCAATGGATTGTGTTTTTAAAGATGGCCGCCGTGCTCCTCCCAGTTCCTGTGCGATGACGCTATTTCCGGTTCCGCATTTTAACGGTGAGCGTAAATAACGGTGACCGCTATTTAGAGTCACCGCTAATGCCGCGTTGCTCTAAGGGGGTAGTGTTCGCTACGGTGCGGTCCATGCCGGTAGGGGGTTTTTCGGGCATTTTTGCGGCATGCCGCTACGTTCATTACTGGCATGGCGCAAAGCTCGTGCCCATGAACTCGTAATAGTGCGCTTTTAGCGGTCTATTGCCAGCTCAGACATGCTATTTGCGCCATGCCGGAAATTGGCGGTACTTACCTCCAAACTTGGAATGAAGGCCAATATGTGCATAATACTAAGGGGTCTGTTATGTTGTATTTATTTTCTTCTGCTAGATGCAAGGCCAATTTGAATCTTTGTGATTGCTCATGGCCTTCAATTTTGTGGGACATATCTATTGTTTATGCACTTTGCTTGTAGAAAGCTCAATAATAGCAGATATATATTTTGTCTGGAATTTCAGCAGAGGTGATTTGAAACATTGCTATTTGTTTTTTGTATGTGTTTGAAAAAAGGGCAGTTGATGAAAAGTGTTGATTGGTACTTTCTAAGTTAGTTGTATCTTGTACTTCTACTTCAGTTCCAAAATATTTACATTGTATATCTTATATTTGTTGCAGCACTTGTGCTGTTCCAATTAGGAGACTGACATTGAGTTTTTGTAATTTTGGAGTGGGACTTTCAGCACTATATGATTTATGCTAAAGGATGTGCATTGTAGAATGATGTGTTGCTAACAACTTAATGTGATGAAAACATGCTTTTACAGGATTGTCATGAAATGCAGCCTAAAGGATGTCCGAGTAGTCCAGTGTGGATGCAAAGTCCATGTATTGTAGAATTTTCATTCTATTTTTGTCTTTTACTTTAGTGTACTGCTTTACAAATTATCATTATCACAAACATTTGAATAACTGTTGGCGCACATTGCATATTGGGCTGCATGACTATATAGTATCTCCTAATATTTTGTTTATTTGTATATAATCATTTTAGATTTTTACAAGGACGTTATCATAGGTAGGGAAAAGGAAAATCGTGAAGTTTAGCGGCATCTACTGTTCGGAACTAGAAGGAAGTAGAGAAGGCGCTAGAAGTAGATAAAGTGCAAGGATCTTCTATCGGCATGTGTTTTCAGGTTGAAGTTGTTTGGTCTTCTCCATAGCGATGGTCAGGAGTTTAGCCATCGCTATTGACTATCTGGTTTGGGCTCCTGTGATCAGACGGTTCCACCATGTGTCTTCGGCGTCGACAAAAGAGTTTATGAGTGAAGGGCCGAAAAAGACTTTCCTTTCTTGTTTTATTGCCAGACAAGACATCAGGAGGTGTCTGATTGATTCTGTGTTTTGTGGGTCTTCGAAGAGTCGACAGGCTTTCTCTTTGCTGGCTGTTCTGATTGCTAAAATTTCCTGAGTAGGTAGAAAATGAAGGCGTGCTTTCAGTATGGTTTTCATTAAAGGTTTCCTCCGGTATTTTGCGCAATATACCATGGGTTCCTTAAGTGTATTGAAAGTTGGTGGCAGGTGGCTTAGCAGTTTGTTTGAGACTGCTTTCTCGTTGGTATTTGGCCAGTCTAACCATTCCATTTTTTATTTGATTCTTAGTGGATTTTGCAATAGTTCTTCTGAGCAGGCTATCTCCTGTAGTGTTTGTTTTTGTTTCTTGACCCAGTCGTTTAAGAACTGGTTGTTTCCTTTGGCGATTTCCTCAGCTATCATCGGTAGATTTGGAGGCTCTCTGGGTGTTTAATTTTTTTGAAGAGTTGCATTGTACTTTGGGCCACGACTGCATTTAGTGAGAGTAGACCTAGTTTGCGTCTTATTGCAGCAGAAGGTGTAGATGTAGATTTAGGAAGTCCTAGAACTGCTCTCCAAATGAAACCTTCCAGTTTTGTCCACAGCGAGGACGGGATTGAAGGTGTTGTGTCCATGCCATAAATCAGTGACAGGATCACTTTTGCCTTGTAGAACTGAATGGCGGGTAACAAGGAGAATTTTCCGTATTTCGTGTTGACTGCTTGTAGTTGGGCGGTTAGATTCTTGCTCTTTGTCCATAGTGTTTGATGCATGCTCAGTGCTTTCTTGGAGCTTTCAATTTGGACTCCCAGGTACTTGAACGTTGAGACAATTTCTATTTTCACTGGTGTAAGTACCATTCTAAGCTCTCTTTCTTTTTGTTCCCCAGTTTTTGGTAAATCAGGATTTTAGTTTTTGATTTGTTGATCTCGAGGTTGTTGTCCATAGTGTATTGCGCAAGGTTACGAGTTGGTGTTGGAGAACAACCTGTGTATGGTCCAATAGTATCAGGTCGTCAGCATATAGAAGTCTTGGGACCCTTACGTTTCAAACTTTGGATGGAAAGAACCTGATCTTATCTTGTGTGTCTTTGAAGTTGCAGAGGAAGGATATGAAAAGAGCAAGTGCCAACGGGCAACCCTGCTTAACTCCGCGGTGGGAGGGTATAGGGTCAGAAAGTAGGCCTTGATGGTTTAGACGAACAGAGACGTTGGTATTGGAATGGAGAGCGATTATAGGGTCGAGATTTACTTCGCGACAATTCCACGCCTTTAGTTTGAACCATAGTTTTTGCCTGTCGACTCTGTCAAAGGCCTGAGATAGGTTGACACATGCGAGAAAAACTTGCAGTGCTCCTGACAGAACTTTTTCTTTGATAATGTTCAAGAGCATTATGTTGGCTCCTGTGCTGGCGTTTTTCTGGAACCCCGTTTGTAGTGGGTCAGCGCTCGGAGATATGTGTGCCCATTTCTGGAAGTGGCTCAGAAGAATTGTTGCAAAAACCTTACCGATGACGTCGAGAAGGGCTATAGGCCTGTAGTTGGAAGTTTCTTCTCTGATACCCTTTTTGAAGATCGAGGCGATGACTGCTCGCGTCCAGGAATCTGGAATTATTTTCCTTTCTTTGCAGTCCTTGAAGATCATGCTCATTACAGTTGACCAATTGTCCGGATGTTGTTTTAGGTCAGAGTTAGCGAACCCATTGGGTCCTGGTGCTCTTGACAGTTTCAGCCTTAAGATGACTTTTTTTATCTCTTCTTTATCTGAGAGGTCCATCCAGTTTCCATCTGCCGGTTGATTGATTAGGCTGGTGTTTGTTGTGGGGCACTCAAAGAGTTGAGAGAAGTGTTTAATCCAGTTAGCTTCTGAGACTGAGTTGATTATTTGGCTATTGGGGTGTTGGTGTGAATTGTTGATGAGTGACAAGAATTCCCAAGGTTTTTTGTTGGTTAGAGCCTTAAGCATGTTTTCTGCGTCAGTCTGGCAGAGGGAAAGTCTGGTGTTTCTGAGCCACTGTTTGTATTTTCTCGTTTTCTGAACACAACAACGCGGTGAGATTCCCACAGCGTTTTTGTGTTCAGGGTAACTGCTTCTCTCTTTAGTTTCCTTAGGAGTCTTCATTTGGTTACTAAATTTGTGTTGTACGTATGATTATGGTTGGATATAGGATTGTGGGGATATATTCTAGGCTTTTAGAAGGCTAGTAGCAGGGGGATGTAACTGGCCCTGAAAGTTGCGTCTTGAGCTTCAGCGTTGGACGTTAAGGTTTTGTATTTGTCCAACAGCTTACGGATGTCTGTGGTGGTCATACGCAGGCGGGTTTGTTGGGAGTTGGTCTCAATGGATGGTTTATAGGTTTCATGAGATTGAGCGCTAGTACTGCAGGTAAGGTTCAGCAGGTTATGATCACTGGCCTTAGTTCTGATTACTTCAAAAGAGATTATACGAAGGTAAATTGTTTCAGACATGAAAATGTAGTCGAGCGTGGCTGATGACCTGTCACGCTCCCACGTAGGTATCAGGGTGTGGTCACTGCTTGCGGTTGCTGCGTTACGGAGGTTCCTAGACTTCATTAGATTCAGCCATGCCTGTCCCCTTGCTTCCGTCAGGGCAAGGGGGAGTGAGTTTGTCTATGGCAGGATAGAAGCAGTGCAATTTGTGTTGAGGTCTCCACAGATAAAAATGTTTGAGGTCAGATGTTTGATCGCAATTTCGTCGATGATGTTGGCTACTACATCACAGAAGTTTGCTGGTATTGTTTTTTGGAGGTTCCAATAAACGTTAATGATAGCAAGAGAGTCGGGAGGAGATTTTCTTTCAACTGGAGTTGCATGGGTCCATGTAGTAAAGACAGCCAACAGTTTGTAGATTTCTGCTATTTTCTTAGTGATGGCTATGCCTGATCCTAGTCGGGTAGCTGTCAGTAGGCCTGATGACGGTCGGCCTAGGGGGCCTTTTGAGGCAGGTGAAATTTGGATAGTGTAGCCATCGAGTGTTGGTTTTTCCAGCAGCCAGGTTTCCTGGAGGCATAGAATGTTGTGACTGTTGGGTTTAGTTAGGTGAATGTGGCCTCTGGTGTTCCATGAGGCTATAGACAGGGTAGTTTTTGGGAGGTCGTCGTGGTTCAGACGGGGTAGCTGTGATGGTGAAACGGTGTCAAGGCGTCCCGTATCCATGACCAACTGCCCTTCTTTGACGCTTCTTCTGGGCGGGTAGTAGAGGACTCTGATGTTTTTTTTCCTTCACTTGCATTTTGCAGTGGGGTTCTTCGGTCTTGGTGTTGGGCTCATGGAGAGTTTAGGAAGGTTTGATGTCTCCTAAACTCATTGTACTTTTTGACTTCTCTTCTTGATTGATCTCTTCCATTATCAGTTGAAGTGTGTTTTAGTTGGTCAATTGTATTTGCCCGTTCCCAAGTTGGTTTGTTGTGAGTATGGTCAGTTTTCTCAGTGGTGGTGGACTTCTTCTCCTTCTTTCCGGCCTGTATAGGTCCTCCATTCACGATTTATATCTGTAATTTTTGCTAGGAGATTTTTGGTGATTGTCTGCCTGCTTGTCGATCGTGGTCACGACTGGGATCTCGTTGAGGGTGAAGCCCAAATGCGTCAGTTCGGCGTAGACATCTTGGGGGATTTCACGAAGTGCCAGGTTTTTGATGTGGAGGTAAGCCTTTGCTTGTTGTTCCTTTGGTAAGGCTCAATCAGGGTAAAATCGTCTGACTTTAGGGCCTGAAGGATGTCCACTTGTTTTAGTATTTGAGGACTGTTCTTCTGTTTAAGATCATGTAGTGTTCATCCATGGCTTTTTGTTCTATCTTAAAGAGGCGGATGGATCTTGTTGTTGGATTCTTTATCTTGGTGGGTCCTCTTTCAAGTGGGTTGACGAGGTTTTTCATTGTTTGGCGTGGCTAGCAACAGCTGGGATGGTCGGGGGTTTGTCATCCTTTTTTGGGTGGGTTGGTCGCTTCCCAAGTGGTTCGGTATTGCTGTGGTGTCTTTGTGCTCCGGATGACGATTTGGGGATGCAGGTTTGGTTTTGTCCATTGGGGGGCCGAGTGATGGACTCGGAACTTGGATCTTGTTTTATTTAGAGTTTCAGTTTGGGATTCCAGAGTGTCTGTTGTGTCCCAATGTTGGATTAAGTCGATCAGAGAGCTTCGAGCCATGAAATCCTCTGCGGTCTTGTGGGAGTGGGTACAATGTACCTCTATGTTGTCAGTATTTTGGATTTGCTATAGAGCACCATATCTCTCTCCCGTTGTTTTTTTGGAGTTTTTTTTAGGACAGCAATGGTCAAAGGCAGTCACTGTTTCCAAGTGAATGGCATCTTGTTGGACACTGCTAGAAAGTTTCAGTAGAGGTTGTTTTTTCGTAGTGGGAGTAGGCTTTTCTTGACTGTCACTTGGTGACATAGGTTTGGTAGCCGTAATTGACGGATGAGGATGTTTATCTTTTGTTCTTGTAAACAGAGGAGCCAGTTCTGCGGGCGGAAGTGGTGGCGTTGTCTGAGTTTCTTTGTCATGGGATCTAGCTTTGGCAAGACTGGTGGAATTGAGAAGCTTTTGTTTTTCTTCTAAAAGGGTCAGCTTTAAGTCCCAAGAATCTCTGTGTTCCTTGTTTCTTTGGTCTAGATCAACTTGGTGTGCATCATCGCTGTTACTGTGACACTGTCCTTTAGATAGTCGTTGATGTTTTCATACAGCTTCCCGAAGGGAGCTAAGGCTATTGTTATAGCCGACATGATGGTTGTGAGGTCTGTTTATTTCGCCAGTGATTCCTTAGTGCTTGGTTTGGCTATTTTGCTTAGCCTCTTGTTTTTTGGAAGAGATTGACCTCTTGGTGTGGTCGGTATCGATGGCACTTTGGCCAAGGAGCTCTCATCTATTTGTCAGACTTTTTAGGTTGAGGTGGGAAGTGGTCGAGTTCGGGTTGGCTCATCGACATGTGGTCTTGAATATAAGGCTGTGTGAGAGCCGGTAGAGGTGCTGGTTTTAGTCGGGTGGGTGACTTTTCTTTTGGCTTGTTCACGTTGTCAGGCAGTGAGGAGTGTTCCCTTGCCTCTTGTCGGGGGGAAATTCTGCCGGGGTCGGCCGGGCCGCCCGCAGACCTCCGGGCAGGGAGGCCCCAACTCCTCCCGTGTATATCTCGGATCGAGACAGAGTATGAGGCACACACAAGGAGCAAGGCAACTTCTGCTGTTTATTATGCAAACGGCAGGGATGGGTCAAGGAGCGTACGCGTTCGTCCTGACACACACACAATCGTGGGGCTCGCAGGCCCTTTTTACTGTAATATGACGCGCTACTTGCGTCACTTCAAAAAGTTAACAAAAACCTACCGCCACTCATAATTGGTTGCTCGAGTGGTAGGGTTAGTATAGTACACATATAGAGAATGATATTAGTGGTCAAGGTGTAGTCAGGTGGTATATCTGGGTTGTCTCTTCAATTAGATACATAAGAATTGTTACATGAAGACCCCTGAGGATTGGCTAATGTTAATGACGTGTGAGATAAGAGCCCCATGTTCTGATTGGTGCATCCGTGAGCTCCCCAGCCTGGGACCACCGTTGTTCCCAGCTCTCGGTGTACCCGTGTTTGCAACAATGTTTCAATATGGGTTCATGCAGACAATGTGAGGATTTATTCATAGGTGGGAGCTGACCGTTCCCACTGTAGCAGGTGTCCATGGAGCCTTTCAAGTGTCCCGGCCTGTGTCTCGTAGTGCGGGACCCAGACGCCCTGTCTCTCCTGGGTTTTGGCATCTCGTCAGGTTCGGCTTGGTCACGTGAGGCGGGACCGTGTTTGAGGCAGAATTCTGCACAATTAATATTGTTTTTCCACTGTGTGTCTGGTTTAATTTGTAGATATGATTCTAACGTTGGTACGCGGAGTGCAAGGTTGCAACATCGTGCCTTTGATGATTTGTTCTTGGATGTGGGTTTGCAATATTGCGACCTTGGCTAGGTGCTCCACCAGGCTCATTCTGCAGGATCAGCAACCTGACTTTTGCTTTGTTAATGTCCACGGAACTCTTGCTTGAGGCCTACTTGGGCCTGGTGCATAAGTGATCCATTTCGTGCATGGGTGCTTTAGATTATAGTGGCATATATTTCCAAGACCAATATCGTGTTTCCATTATACCTCTCACGGTGGTAACGGGTTTCAAGGGAAGCATGAGCAAGCGTTATAGATGAGTTCATGATGCGTCTTGCGTTTCTGTACTCTGAAAGCCTATGTAAAAATAATAAAGATGCACGTCCGTGAATATGCCTGTCGCCTACGTCAGAGCACTGAGTATATTTTTCGTGTAGATTGGTGTGGGAATGTTAAGTGTGTATATTTATACAGATGTGCTTCCCGTTGTCTAGGTCGTCATGGCATCTCTAACGACGTGTGGTTTTTAGTCTAGCTGATCCGAGCCGCAGGTGTTGGCACGGTCAGTGCGGGCTGCTGGGCAGGCAGGTGGACACATCCGTATGTTCCTGTACCATGGTACCTGGTCGTCTGGTAACTGGACGAACTCTTCTCGCGGCGGGTGTCTGGGCCGTGACCCTCTAGGCCAAGCTCGAGAGGTGAAGGACGGGAGCCTGGTCTTCCATTCTCCCACTTCAGTCCCCCCTCTGGTCGACTTGTCGACCACAAACATATCCTTCTCGTTATCTCCTCTTACCCTCCATATCTTAGTTATCCCGCCGAGATGTCCATAATGGTTTACATGATCTTCAAATGACCAATACATGTATTCACATGTCCCTCCAGGAGTACAGTATACCCATCTTCCTATGTAGCTCCGGGGGTTCCTTGGGTTTTCGATCTTCACTGATGGTGGGTCTAGATGATTGGTGATAATTTGGGTGCGCAGCTTCTCCCTTTCTTGTATTATCACACCTGTATGCTGGCCGTCATCTGCTGGCATTAAGGGGTGCATTCCCACCATTTCCAGCAACTCGTCAGTCGTGCGTGCCTTCCGGGCCTTCCAAAACCTAATTATTATCAGGGCAGCTCCAGCCAAAATAGCACATCCCACTATTATTTTCAGTCCATCTGACAGCCAAGATGGCATCCATGACCATAATAGTGAAAACCAGCTCTTATCCTTGTTCACACCGTTACTTTCGTCCATCATTTTGGAGTGCATCTGGGCCAATTGTGAAACTGCTTCTGTCAGCGTACCATTGTCAGCATCGTTGGCAGGTATGAACGTGCAGCAAGATTGTCCTATCTTTGCACAAACTCCTCCTTCCATTGCTGTGAGGAGGTCCAATACATATCTGTTCTGGAGTGCAACCATCCTTACAGCTCGCAGCTCCTCTTTAATTGCGTTGAACCCATTTACTGTTGAATTGATGGTCATCATTAGTTCCCACCTTGTTATTTGGAGCCATTTTGCGTTTGCGTATGCCTGCAGTCCCGGGTGTATTATTGAGGAGAAGAACATTGCTGCTCTGCTGAATAGTCTATGTTCTGGCGGTATTGATGTTAGTTCCGTTTCCGATCTTCCCCACAGGTAATTTCCTGTCAATGGCTCTCCTTGTCTTTTTCTCCTGTTTAGGACAGTATCATTGCTGTTGGTCCTGTTTCCTTGCTCCTTCTGGAGTGGTGCAGATCTCTTTCTTCTCTTATCCCCTTCATCCATTTTAGGAAATTTCGCCACATCGACATGCTTCTTAGGTACCACTAGTGATGGCACATTGACGTGTACCATTGTGCACACACCATTCCACAGGGGAGGCAATGTATGATATGCCTTTTCCCCACAGGCCCAATAATGGTCCATTATTACTGCTGTTCCCGCTCCCCCCTCAGGTAACTCCATCACGTTTGCACAATTGGTGTTATATCCTACGTCCACCTCTCCTTTATGCTGATAGCATACTTTGGGTGCAGTCAATGGTAGTATAGTTATCGGGTCTTCATCTTCTTCTACCCATGTGAGCATTGGTACATACTTGATCCACGTCGTCCAACATCGATGATTGTGTGTCTCGATAGTTGAGATAGTTTCTTTTGTTACCATGTTGCTGCCAATCACTCCTATCTCCCAGCTGTTGCCCAGGAACACCTTTCCTGTTATCGTCAGTAGCGGCCTTTCCCAGCATCCTTGTTTACCCGGAACTTCAGTGGCGTACCAATCACATGGTAGGTACTGCAGTGTTACCTTCTTTGTTTCTCCTTTTGCAGGGCCACTTGTTATGTACCTGAATGCTTCAGCATGTAAACTGGTCTTGTGATAACTTAGATAGGTCTTGAGGAAGTTGTTTTCATATGGGTATGAGTCTCGTGTTTTCCATGTCATGTGCACTACTGTTCCTTGAAATCTTCCTTTTGTTTGGAACAGGGCCAAATATATTACGCACTGTGCTGTTTTTTCATCTATTTCTGTGGCAACAAATGTTCGTGAAGCGCTCATGGCGTATGGTATTAATGAGCAAACGTAACAGCTATCCTTAGTTGTCTGTTTACCAATGCGGGTCATGTGTTGGTACCATATGTTGTTTGTGACGTGTGCTGAGTCTTGTACATAATTATCAATACCTTTATTGTCTGAGTATGTGCTGCGTTTAACTCTATTTTGCTTGGGTGCAAAATTACTATTACCACCTGACGTATCACCTGTTGCAGCAGGGGACGGGGGTATATTAAGTTTGGGTGCAGCAATAAAATCAATAGCATAGCTGTACTGCCAGACAGAAGCAGCCAAGAACCCGGTGATCATAAAAATCCCTATTATTTTTATTACATATGCTAATTTCACCGGCATTTTGCTCTTACCTTGCTGCGGTCCTGGCAGCTTATTCTTGCGACGTTACAGTTGCCCGCCTGAAAATTCTCAAAAGTGCTGGTTATTAGATGTTAGTTTTGTTACTTTTAAGCTCTCCCTATCAAGTAGTCATTCAGTGCCCAGGCGAAGAGCTGCTCCCACGCTACTCTAAGTGATGGGTCTTTTAGGACTGGCAAGTATGGGCGGAGGTGGGGCATGTGATATTCTATGGCCAGGAGGAAGGCTGTGTAGTACACACGTACCCTTCTCCTTTTTAAGTATGTTGGCCTCTTTATTTCGTATACAAATTGGTGTGACAATTCTTCTGGGTAGTTATCGTCTGGCAGCACCATTTACACCTGCACACTGAATTTGTTAATTAGTTTTCTTAACAATACAATATTACGCAGTTCCTGCATGTGCGAGAGAAAAAAGAGAACATTCACGTGTTTACATGTGTATTAGTGCAATCATGTCCTTCAGTTTTAGTTACAACTGTACGAGCCCCCAGGGGGGGGGTTTGTGCTCAAATGACGGAAGTATTTTTACTCTTTGAGCGAGTGATCATGGGGTGGGCAGTATGGGGATCACTCCCTTCTTCGTCAGTTATTGTCTCCGAGGGAACAATTGGGTCGTTGTCTGTGGTTGAACTTTCTTCCGCTGTAGGGGATGTGGTTGCTGTTCTTCCAATTGCTCTGTCGTTGGCGCTGGGGCGGGTCTGCAGTTTGTAGATCTTTACATCATGTAGGTGATTCCATGCACGCTTATCCTTTAGTTTTACTGCTCTTGTTGATACGTCCTCTACCAGATGGGGGCCAGTGAACCTCTTCTCATGCCACCTTCTATTGAAATTGCGAAGTAGTACGTGGTCACCTTTGGCAAGTTTGCAGGAGTTCTCCTTTCCCAATTCCGTACTTTCGTCTTTTTCTTGATTGCTGGTGGACCCGCCCCGTATGCGCTCGAGCTGTTGAGACACAAACACGACACTAGTAATCAAAGAAGACACATATTGATACATTTCATCACCTAACACATTCGCTGAACTTTCGTGGTCGGTGAATGCCCTTGACGTTGGTGTTAGGGGAAGGCGCATTTGGCGTCCAGTAACCACTTCGTGTGGGGTGAGGTGGTGGTCGGACCCTGGCCTGTTTCTAAGTTCAAACAATGCTAACGGGAGGCAATACAACCAACTTTTCTTTGTTGTTTGTTGTATTTTAGCAATTGCCTCCTTCAATAAGCCATTTAGGCGTTCACATACACCATTAGCCTGTGGGTGGTATGCACATGCAAATTTGTGTCTAATGTTCAGCAGGGATGTGATATGCTGGAACATTTCGTTTGCGAAATGGGGCCCATTGTCTGATCTTAACACCTCGCACACTCCCCATCTGGGGAAGACCTCCCTTACTATGAATTTGGCTGCTCTAAACGCATCAGGGTGTGAACAGGGCCCTGCTTCAATCCACCTAGAAAATGGGCATACTACTACAATCATATACCTATTGCCTTGACAGATGTTGATCATATCAACATAGTCAATGTGAAGGTGCCGAAAAGGCCCTTCTGGCCGGGGTATTGTACCTCTTATCACTTTTAAAGTATGGCCGGCCGTAAACTGTTGACATGTGAGGCAATTGCTGATAAAATTTGACACGTGAGAGGTTAACTCGGGACAAAACCAATCTTCTCTAATTCGTGCTGCAATTATTTCCTTGCCTGTATGGGCAGGGTGATGTAATTGGCTCAGGGCGGTATTTAACAGTGCCAACGGTATTACAACTTTCCCAGTGCCACCCTGTCGCCATAGTGCGTCAGTTGGTGACATTGTGCATCCTCTTTTCACCCATACTTCTTTTTCGGCCATTGGTGCAGCCGCTTGTAGCTCCATAATCTGTGTGGCTGGGAGATGGGTGTACCCTTCTCTTATTAACATCTCCCTCGCTATTCCCCTCCCTCTCCCTCTCTGTGAGTCGGTGGGGTTCCATATCTCACCAAAATATGCAGCATATTTCGCATGTGCGTCTGCTGCTGCATTTCCTTTTGATACATAGTCTTCTCCATTGGTGTGTGCGGTGCATTTTACTAAGGCTAGTTCTTGGGGATCGTTTATTACTTCAATTAGTTCAGCCAACAAGAGGGCATGTTGTACTGGAGTGCCATCAGCTCTCCTAAACCCTCTTCTTCTCCATTTTGATAGCCCTGAGTGGACAGTGGATGTAACATATGCACTGTCGGAATATATGGTCACTCTTTTATTAAAACTTTCCTTTAATGCCAATATGAGTGCAACCAGTTCCGCCGCTTGAGCAGAGTAATGCTGTGGTAATTGTACACACTTCATAGCCACACACACCGGCGCCTCCATCATTTTTACTACAGCTGCCCCAGTCCTTCTAATCCCATCTCCTTGATCAATAGTTGATGACCCATCAATAAACAAAAGCTCACCTCCCTCTAGTGCGTTTTCTTCAACTTTCCTAGTACATGAGTATAGTTCAGTTACTTGGGTGCAATCGTGGGCGTAATCTCCTTCTTCAATTACTTCTGCTAGGAACCTTGCAGGGTTAACCGTGCTACATCTAACAATTGCTAATTCAGCTTTAGACAAAATAATCTCATAACCTGATGCCCTCTGTGTTGTTAGTGTGGACTTAGGTTTATTCAATATCGCAAATACTGCATGTTCCACAAATAGTGTAGTTGGACACCCCATAGTTATTGCTGATGCTTTTTCTACTGCAAAAGCAGCTGCAGCGAGACCTTGTTCACAAGAGAATTGGCCTAACATTATAGGGTCTAAGTGACCGCTGTAAAATGCTACTGGTTTATAGCCCATGCTAGTTTTTTGGGCCAATACTGCTTTCATCACTGCTGAGTCGCAATGTGAGAAAATAAAGAAGCGCCGCTCATAGTCTGGGGATGCCAGTACTGGAGCAGTTGATATTGCGTCTTTTAATTCGTCAAATGCCTCCCTCATTTCCATAGTCCATCCCAACTTTTTCTCCCCTTTATTTGCTTCCTTCAAACCCTCAAGCAGGGGTCCTATGTATGAGCTGTAATCAAATACCCATGCTCTACAGTAGTTGCACAGCCCCAAAAATTGCTGTAGTTCTCTCACAGTCTGTGGCACGGGAGTGCTTGAGATGGCCTGTGCTCTTTGTGGTGCAATCCTTCTTCCATGTTGAGATATCAGTTGGCCAATGTAAAGTACCTGTTCCTGACAGTATTGTATCTTTTCCATGTCTACCTTATACCCCTTCTCAGCCAATATTGTCAACATTTTTAAGGAGTCCTGTCTACATTTGCTTTCGTTTGTACTACAAATTATTATGTCATCCACATACTGTAACACTGTGCTTTCCACCTCAACGTTACCCAAATCCATCTGTATTACTCTATTGAAAATTGAGGGTGATTCACAATACCCCTGTGGTAATCTGGTATGTTTCCACTTTGTATTTCGGTAAGTAAAGCTTGTCAAATCTTGTGAGTCTGGGTGTAATGGTATTGAGAAAAAAGCATTTTTAAGGTCAATCACTGTAAAACGTGATGCTTCTGCCGGAATGCCACACAATATTGTGGCCGGGTTTGCTGTTACTGGATACTCTGCTTCTACTATGTTGTTCAAGGGTCTGAGGTCCTGTATGAAGCGCCAAGACCCCCCTTTAGCCTTGCGCACCGGGTACACAGCTGTGTTACATGGTGATTCTGAGGGGACCAATATGCCATTGTTTATAAGGGCCGTTATGGTTTCATATATGCCCTCATCTGCCTCTTTTGACAATGGGTACTGTTTCACTCTTGGTAATATGGCACCCTTTTTCAACTTTATCCTTACACCCCCTATGCTTTTTATGCATCCTACGTCATAAGGGCTAATAGTCCATAATGATTTGGGCACCTTTGACATATCCTCCTTAAAAAATGGGACTGGGGTGCCTGCGGGTGCCTCAAGTGCCATTGCAATTTTCTGTGCTACTTGTTTGTGAGCCACTCTTAGCCATATTTCTACGCTCATCATGAACACCATTTCATTTTCTTCCTTTTCTTCTGAGAACAGCTCTTCATCTGACACCTGGGTCAGCCTACACCCTTCTGCTAGTGCTATCACCGCCCTCCAAGCTCTCCCTTCGTTATCTTGGGCGTGCACAGCAACATAATCAGCTGTTGCAATAATGCTCTCAATGTCCACTGCAAACACCTTCCCTTCTAGTTCATTACCTGGTGTTTCTGGTCGGAATAGATAGGCTGCTGGTCTCCTCCATATTTTCCCTTCTATCCCTGGCATCCATGCAAATGCCATGTCAGTGCCATATTGAAATATCTCGCCATCTACTGGCTCCGCCCTAATCGCTGTCTGTCCACAGTATGCTTGCAAAATCTGTCGTGCTGCGAGCATGTTAATCCCTGGAGTAGAGCAAATTATGCCATCCTCTGTAAACGAGATCGTCATGTTCAACCTGTTCATTATGTCCCTCCCCAGTATATTTACTGGCGAGGCACTATAATACAAAAGTGGAACTGACAGATCATAATCTCCAATAGATAACGGAACGTTATCAGTAAATGGAACCAACCCTTTAGCCCCAGAAAATCCTTGGGTGTTCATGGCTTCGCCTGACATCTTAAATTTACCTTCCCTTATGCAAGACCGGGTCGCCCCGGTGTCAACAAGAAATGATAATTTTTTGTCACCTATCGTTACCTCTATGCGTGGCTCCTCCGCACTATTAGGTGTTACTGACAGGATGGGACACACCAAGGCCGTCTGTGGGCTGTCCTATTGGGGGTACAATGATTGGCCATTCCCTGTGTAAGGGTTGTGTCCCAACACCGTCACCCCACCCAATTGTGTTCGTTCATTTTGTGGTGGTGGTTGTATTAACGCTACTTGTTGTTGTGGCGGTGGCAGATACTGTGTTATTTGTTGTTGTGGTTGTTGTGGTTGGCCACTCCCTTGTTGTGACATCTGCTGCTGTTGTATGCCCTGCTGTTCTTGTGATGTCCTAGGTTGTGCTTGCTCATTCCATGCTGGTGTTCCTGGCCTGACCCTACATGTACGTGACATGTGTCCTAATATTCCGCAGCTCCAACACACGGGTGGTTCCCTGTTTTGCCATGGGAAGCTCCCTGCGTTGTCTTGGTATACGGGTTGCCCTGTGGAGTAGTTATTCCTGAGTCCCCCAGCTTGTTGTTGGGTATTATATCCATATCCTCTCCCTCTCATAAACCCTCCTCTACCTCTGTTATAACTATAATACCCAGTTCCTTGCATTGGGTACCCTCCTCCCATGTTCGGTGTGTGTAATTGCAGAGGCGGCACTTGCTGTATTACACCTTGTGGGGGCGCTATTTGAGCTGGATCTTGTGCAGCCACTACTTGCGTTGGGCTTTGGGTCATTGGTGTGGGCGTAGTTATTAGTGCCCCTTCCATTGTGTATTTGGTAAGTTTTTTCTGTACTAATTTGGCCTCTTCTGTTTTCCTGTCCTCCTCCTTTTGTTTCATCTTTCCTTGCCATGTCCTGCAGTGATGTACTATAGTCAGTTGTATTTCTGGCCATGGTTTTGCTTCCATTCCTACTACTTTCTTTAGCTGTTTCTGAACTCCTTCTGGGAGCCCTTGTACTAGTATATGATAAAATATGGCTGGTGTCTTGTCCCATTGTTCTCTAGTCTCCATGCGCCACTTCTCTTGAATGTCCTGGATATAATCAACAGGATCCTCATTTTCACCCATCTTACGGGAAGTAATGGCTCCTATGTCTGAGGTGTCTGGGTACTGCACTCTCAGTGCCTGCCATAGCGCATGTCTGCAGTTTGCAAATGGTGCCCCATCATGCGATGTGTTTGTTATTGTTACCCCATGGAATCCCGCTCTTTTCCAAATATCATCCGCTCTATCCCCTAATATTGATATTAACAGGCCCTTCACATCTCCTACTGCTAGTTTCTGTCCTGCGGTGTGTTTTTCCATTTCATATATCCACTTACCCGCACCTCCACTTAGTGATGGGAGCCTACATTTTATATTTTCCTTATCCGTATGTTTCCAAGGTACATATTGTGGTCTAACCCCTCCTCTCTCCAGCAGTGGCATTAAATTCTGTCTTGTGTCACCCTTTACGCTCCATGATATTGAGTCTTCACACCCCTCCTCTTCCCCCATTTCTTTTACTACTTCAAATTCTTCCTTACTACCTCTGCCCCTACCTCCCTCTTCTTCCTTTCCCCTTCTTTCATCATTTCCTGTGTTCAATAAGGGTATGTTTATTTGTCTGTCTTGCCTGCGACTAGGGAGGTCCCTAAGCCGACATGCATACGGTGTAAGTTCGTTCATGAAGGGCGCGAGCTTTATTCTGTGCAGAGAGCGTGCGGTGGTTGAACACGTAGGTAGTGACGTGGGAGGGCGGCGTGATGGAGATGTTGGTGGCGTGGTTTCATTGGTTTGTGTTTCCTCTATTCTTTTCGTTTCCTCCTTACTTCTCTCCAGCTCCTCCCCTCTTCTACTTATCCAGGGCGAATCTATGTTTGTTCTAGTGAGGTACAGTTTATCTAAGCTTTCCCTTTCACTCCCTCTTCCATCCTTCTCCACTCCTTCTTCCTCCTCACTGCAAAAATCATTTATAAATTCCACCCCCCATTCTGCCTTTTTCCCTTTTATTGTTACTGTTTTTAAATCTATTAGGTCTCCTTCTCCCCTTTCGTTTTTACCAACTGTCCCCCCTAGTGCTGATGTCGTTGCTACCTCCCTGCTTTTATATACATCTCCCCATCTTTCACTCTCTTTACCCCTCCCTTCTCTTCCTTCTTCACTTCTTTCCTCCAATTCCCTACTATTTTCCTCTCTTTTCCTTTTTAATTCCTCCATTACTTCGTTGCTCATCTGTTCCAATATCCTTTCATCCTCCCTCTTCCTTTCCCATTTCACCCTTTCTCTTTCTACTATACTCTCTATTACCTTCCCCTCTTCATATTTTTTAGCTGTCTCAGATATTATCCTCCTCCTCCATACTTCCATTTCTTTTTCCTTTTCTTCTTCTTCCTTCTTCTTCTCTCTCAGCACTACTCTTGATACCCTATCTGCTGCTGCTTTTACCCTTTCAGCTTCTCTCTTTTGTTCCTCGCTTCGTTCCCTTAATCTTTCCAATTCGTTCTTACCTTCTTTCCTTTTCCTCACTCTCTCTCTTTCCTCCCTCTCAAGTTGTTTGATCAGTTCATTCTGCTCTTCCCTTAGTTTTGCTAATCTTTCCTCCAAAATCTCTTCCTTCTGCCGTAGTAGCTCTTCTCCCCTCATTTCACTCTCTCTGGCACTATCCTCGTTTGTTCTCCTCACCGCCTCCCTTTCTTCTCCAGTTAGTGAGCCTCGTAATTTCAACAATATCTGTGCAGCTACCCACTCATCCTCTCCTATCTCTACAGTCTGCTCTTCTCTAATCCTCCCTTCCCCCATTGGTATCTTCCCATGAGCTACATATGGTGGAGGGCTGTATGCCGGGTTTGAGTATCCTTCAGCCGCCCTTAACCGTCCTTCTATTTCTCCTAATTCTCTTAAAGGGTACAACCCTCCTCCCTCTGTTTTCACTCCCGGTGTTATGGGTATCTCATTGCTCGGTTCCTTTTTTATGTCGTCTAATTTATCAATCTTTTCTCCTTCCTGTCTTTCGTTCCCCGTATTCTTTGTGCTTTCGCACTCCTTTTCCCCACCCGTTCCTTCTTTCTTAATCTCCTTTTCTTCCGGTGTCTCCCCCATAGTGAACATTCCATTTGGTCCTGGTCGAGACCCCTGGAACATCCTCCATAAGTTAAACACCTCCACGTGGTTTGCCAACTTCTTCCCCTTGTATGTATTGTGCAGATGGTTCAGTAGTGAGTGTTGGGCATATGGATCGAAACTACCATTAGGCGGCCATGGTGTTAACATTTTGTTGTCTGTCCCCTGGGTCCACTCTATGCTGTACTTAATTAACTTCTCCCTGTGTGGTGGCAGTGTGGTGCATATGTGCTGTAGTGGGGTAGTGAGGGTGTTCCCCCACCCTCCCGACCCTCTCCCCGATGACCCTCTCCTGGATGACATGGTTTTACTCCCCTTGTTACCCTTCCCCTTACTACCAATTTACAATATACAACCTTGTATTGCTTACCTCGCCCCGCAAGTGTGGGGACTTACGACAATCCTTTGACAAATTATGCAATAGTAATAAATGTGATGTTATATTATATTCCTTCCCCTACGGCCCCCTGCGGCCGAAGCGCACGCAGCCCCCTGCGGCTGCGTACCCCTTACGACGATCTTATACAGTTGTCCTGTTTCTCCGTTCTCCTCCCCCTTTTACACTTGCCGTGGCCAGCGTTCTCCGTGCGCAGCCACGCCCCTTTCCCCTTCTTCTTTCGATCCACTGGTTTATAGTTTATCTCCGTATCAGCTCCTTTATCATACTTCTCTTCCCTACCACTCTCGAACCCAAGGTTCCTTGTGCTCACGATATCCTATTAAATCCCTACTGGTGACGTCACCGATTTCTTCGAGCTACTGGTATATTCGTGTTATGTTCTTTAAATTCAAAATACACTTGTAATCTACCCCGCTAACCCTACAGCTGTCTTCCTGTCTCTCCTGGAACAAGGTAATCTCATCAATACTATAACCGGACTGCGCACGCTGCGTCGCCTTGCGTGTGATACGCCCCTCAACAGGAGGGCTTAACCAGCCAATTATCTTCTGTTTTGGGCAACTACGTAACTAGCCACCGCCCACAGGGAAACGTCATCTACCTATCGAGTTTCTTGCTCGAACAATAGGGAACCTCATCTACTCATTCAATAATAAATATCAAATCGTAGGAAACCACACACCCATCCTCACACGTAGTCGCGATTTAGGCCAATCAGTGTCTTACGAGCTGCTGCACGTGATGTTTTCGTGCCCCGCCCTCCTCTTTCGCGTAACGTTAGCTCACTGTTACGAGCGGCTTCACGTGATGTTTTTGTGCCCCGCCCCCCTCTTTCGCGTAACGTTAGCCGCCTGCTTTCGCACTCGTTTCGCTACCATTCATTCCATTAGCAACACTCAACTAAACCCTCGCCACTTTACAATTCCTCCCTCCTCCCTTATTTACTTCCTCCCCCTCCCTCACAATTTCGCATTGCTTGTTGTGCGTGTCATGCTCACCAAGTTCTCTCGATGCAGGGCCGCTCGACTGCGTGCACCCCTCCAAGCGGCTCGCCACCTCCCCTCGTCTGGACCACGTCTGGACACTCGCCGACCGCGGGCGGGATACTTCTCAACCGGCTCCCGAGGGCCAATATCCGGATTGCGCTGTCCGGTCCTCTCGCAGCTCCGCGATGGTCCTGTAGTCCTCAGAAGGGGGCAACGGCAGAGGGGGCCGCGCCGCCGGGCCTCCTCGCAACGGGAGTGCCTGGAAAAATTAAAAATAAAAGTCGATCTTAAACAGATCTCAGCAGTGCCTCCAACTTGTCGGGGGGAAATTCTGCCGGGGTCGGCCGGGCCGCCCGCAGACCTCCGGGCAGGGAGGCCCCAACTCCTCCCGTGTATATCTCGGATCGAGACAGAGTATGAGGCACACACAAGGAGCAAGGCAACTTCTGCTGTTTATTATGCAAACGGCAGGGATGGGTCAAGGAGCGTACGCGTTCGTCCTGACACACACACAATCGTGGGGCTCGCAGGCCCTTTTTACTGTAATATGACGCGCTACTTGCGTCACTTCAAAAAGTTAACAAAAACCTACCGCCACTCATAATTGGTTGCTCGAGTGGTAGGGTTAGTATAGTACACATATAGAGAATGATATTAGTGGTCAAGGTGTAGTCAGGTGGTATATCTGGGTTGTCTCTTCAATTAGATACATAAGAATTGTTACATGAAGACCCCTGAGGATTGGCTAATGTTAATGACGTGTGAGATAAGAGCCCCATGTTCTGATTGGTGCATCCGTGAGCTCCCCAGCCTGGGACCACCGTTGTTCCCAGCTCTCGGTGTACCCGTGTTTGCAACAATGTTTCAATATGGGTTCATGCAGACAATGTGAGGATTTATTCATAGGTGGGAGCTGACCGTTCCCACTGTAGCAGGTGTCCATGGAGCCTTTCAAGTGTCCCGGCCTGTGTCTCGTAGTGCGGGACCCAGACGCCCTGTCTCTCCTGGGTTTTGGCATCTCGTCAGGTTCGGCTTGGTCACGTGAGGCGGGACCGTGTTTGAGGCAGAATTCTGCACAATTAATATTGTTTTTCCACTGTGTGTCTGGTTTAATTTGTAGATATGATTCTAACGTTGGTACGCGGAGTGCAAGGTTGCAACATCGTGCCTTTGATGATTTGTTCTTGGATGTGGGTTTGCAATATTGCGACCTTGGCTAGGTGCTCCACCAGGCTCATTCTGCAGGATCAGCAACCTGACTTTTGCTTTGTTAATGTCCACGGAACTCTTGCTTGAGGCCTACTTGGGCCTGGTGCATAAGTGATCCATTTCGTGCATGGGTGCTTTAGATTATAGTGGCATATATTTCCAAGACCAATATCGTGTTTCCATTATACCTCTCACGGTGGTAACGGGTTTCAAGGGAAGCATGAGCAAGCGTTATAGATGAGTTCATGATGCGTCTTGCGTTTCTGTACTCTGAAAGCCTATGTAAAAATAATAAAGATGCACGTCCGTGAATATGCCTGTCGCCTACGTCAGAGCACTGAGTATATTTTTCGTGTAGATTGGTGTGGGAATGTTAAGTGTGTATATTTATACAGATGTGCTTCCCGTTGTCTAGGTCGTCATGGCATCTCTAACGACGTGTGGTTTTTAGTCTAGCTGATCCGAGCCGCAGGTGTTGGCACGGTCAGTGCGGGCTGCTGGGCAGGCAGGTGGACACATCCGTATGTTCCTGTACCATGGTACCTGGTCGTCTGGTAACTGGACGAACTCTTCTCGCGGCGGGTGTCTGGGCCGTGACCCTCTAGGCCAAGCTCGAGAGGTGAAGGACGGGAGCCTGGTCTTCCATTCTCCCACTTCACTCTAGTTCGTTAAGTAATGTGGATTTGTTGGATTCGTCCACGTGTGTTTTCTTTTCAAGGTAGTCAGGACCTGCTTTAGACAACCCTACTTGAATTGCCTTGGCAGGGAGGTTGTTAGCGTTGGGCGCAGAAGGAGTTTCTATAATAGTTGCATTTTGTTCCTCCAGAGTTAGCAGAGAGGGTGATGCTGCAGTGTTTTTTTCTGGTGTAGGTTTACAAAGTAATGATTGAGGAGGTATCTTTTTCAGAGTTGCGATTGTAACTTTCCTTGCTTTGCTCGCTGCGGTAAATCTTGGATGGCCTCCAGGATTTCAGCATCAGAGAGTTCTTGATCATGGTCCAACTTTCTTTTGCATTGTTATTTGAAGAAGTCTTTGAGAGCACTGGATAGAAGCAGGTGAGGAAGGTTTTTTTTCCCTGCATCTTTTTTTCTGTGTTGCATCGTTTGAGATTTGCGAGGAGGATTTCTTGACTCCTTTGGTGGTTTTTGCAGGGGTCTTTTAGGTTCTTTTTCGGGATGTGTCGACCTTTTTGACTTTAGTGTTTTTTTATTTGGATGTTCTGTTCATTCCCTTGTTCTGAGGCACAGGGTTCTGTAGCTACGAATTGAGGAAAGTCTGATCCTGTGTGCCTTTGTTTTGGAAGCAGTGTATAAACATTGCTTGTGGTGGGATAGAAGGGCTCTTTAAGTGTTGGGCGACTTTCAGTGCTTATTGCAGTGTTTATTGGTAATGCAAGCTCAGGGATTTGAAATGTTCCCATAGTGTCTCTGTTGTTGTTTATTTTATGAGCGGTTGAAGAGAGCAGACCAGTGTTGCTCGGCGGTTGGTGTTCCGTTGCGGGTTCCATTGTGGCATGAATTTGAGCAAGTACCAGCGTTGGTTGCTGTACCCCTTGTGGGCACCCCAGCGAGGCCGCTGGCGGATGTGTGTGCGGCAGTGTCTGATGGAATGGGCTAAGCTCACAAGCGATGTGAGGGGAGGGCTCCTCCTCCCGAGATGGGTCCTGCCAGTGCCGTTTCTCGTCTGATCCCGATCCTGGTCCTGGTCTCCGACTGACACCCGCACACTCATGGCCACAGGGACCTCCCCCTCCCTTGCCAACACTGCCGGCATAGGGGCTGAGGCCGGCTGTCCTCTGAAAGCCGAGGCCTCCACTCCCCTCGCCACCACGAGGGCCTGGCGGAAAGGCTGAGCAGGCTGGGCACAAGGCGTGTCACGCAGGGAGGGGGAAAGGATCACTGACGTGTAAGTCGCTCCCGCTGAGGATGGTACAGGAGGAGAGAGGTAGTCCTCCTGATCGGCGTCCCGTGACACAGGTGAGATGGGCAGGGCCGGTGGCATGGCGATCTGGGACGTGGTGAGACCGTTTATTGGGGTCACGGAGGAGGGGGTGATTGAGGAGATTCGAGGTGCAGGTGCAGAAGTGTTGGAGTCTGCAGAGTCAAATTGGGGATTGACATTGGCGGTCTCCGTGAATGGGTTCATTGGAGAGATAAAGGGTGACCGCTGATTGGTATCGAAAGGGTTTTCGAAATCAAACAGTGTTTTAACTGTTTTGTTTGCAGAGGGGTTAATATTGATGCTTTTGCTTATTCTTACCTCCTTTGGTTTTTTGGGCCAAGGTTTCTGTAGGTTCAGATCAGGTACTTTGTGATTGCTCCTTAGTCTCCGTGCCTATGTGGCTGGCTCTAATGGCATTTTGTGGAGACGGGGCGAAACGGTTGTGGCGGGCTCCATTTGGGTCCAGCCGCGGACTGCCGAAGACTGCTCAACCTCAGCTCAAGCTCCACTCACCGCTCTGCGGTGTGTGCTGAGTATATGTGGGTCCTCCCACAAAAATACGGTAGAAAGACTGTGGTCTGCCGAAGACTGCTCAACCTCAGCTCAAGCTCTGCTCACTGCTCCGCGGTGTGTGCTGAGTATATGTGGGTCCTCCCACAAAAAAACATGGTAGAAAGACTGTGGTTTGCCGAAGACTGCTCAACCTCAGCTCAAGCTCCGCTCACTGCTCCGCGGTGTGTGCTGAGTATATGTGGGTCCTCCCACAAAAAAACATTGTTGAAAGACTGTGGCCTGCCGAACACTGCTCAACCTCAGCTAAAGCTCTGCTCTCCTAATATTTCATAGCCTCTTCCATGTGTATCTTTGGCAAATGCATATGTTTGTTGTTCACTGTATGCTTCTTCATTGAAGTATGTTTCTTTGCTAGTTGTTTGGCACCATTCACCAGCACATAAGATGCAAAAGTTATCTATATTAACATTGTGGCTGTTTCGAAAGTATGGTTTGTAGTTTTTTAAAATAATGTTGTTAATGAGTTCAGTCTGTGTAAAACTAATGTTGACAGTGTTTTAATTTTAAACACAATATCAATTAGTGCCTCTTTGATAATTCATAAGTGAGGATCATGATTTCAGATTAGTAATGAGATTGCTGAGGACTCAACGATGGAATATGTTTTGCAAAATTGGTGTTTTAAAATATTTTATTGAGACTTTGACATCGGAATATATAGTTTCCATTTCAGTTATCTTCCATGGGGTTCTTTGTTGAAATTGTTTTAGTATGTTCTTGCTTACCTTACTTTTTGGATTGAGGTGGATGAATATAAGTTGTTTTAATGCTTACTGTGGTTGTTCTTTGCTAGAGTAGAGTTGCTTCATCTTGCTTGTACCTTTTCTATAACAAATATTAGTGTAGAGTTAGGGCATGACTCTCCCTTGTTTTTACCTGTCAACCATTTTCTTTGTTTTCTATGGAGTTAAGTTTTAATTGGCATTTTTGATATCTGTTGGAGAAAAGAAAGGCTGTTTACATTCAGTTCATTAAAATATGTATGTTAATGTTTTATTTTCTCTTGCTATCTAGGATACGTTTATTCATGAAATTATGTTCAATGATTGAGTTTGGATATGACTTTCTAGTGGGTACTGGAGCAAGGAAAAGGGATGTTGGGGTTATGATATAGACTGCTATTAAGTACTTGGATCAGGAAGCAGGATGTTGGGAAATGTATATGAATTACTATTGGATATTGGGATGAGGAAGGAATGTGTGTGGGTAATGACATGGTTATGTTTTGGGATATTGTAATGAGGACAAGGGGTATGGGTGCAATGACATGTATTACTACTGGGTACTGGAATGAGGTAGATGAATGTGTGGGCAAGGACATGAATTACTATTGGGTACTGGGACATGGAAGCAGGATTTGGGGGTAATGATACTGGTTGAGGAAGAGGAATGTAGCAGTAATGACACAGATTCATATTTGGTAATGGTAGGTGAAAGATGGATCTTAGGGTAATGACATGGGTTAGTATTGTGGTATTGGGATGTGGACAAGGGGTGTGGGTGCAATAACATTAATTTATAGTTGTTACTGGGATGAGGAAGAAGGCTGTGGGGATAATGATATTGATTAATAGTAGGTACTGATTGGGCAAGAGGAATGTGGGGGTAATGAGAATTATTAATATTTGGTAATAGGAGAAAGTATAGAGATGTTGGTGTAATGACATGGATTACCATTGGGTACTAGGTTAAAGAAGAGGGATGTAGAGCTAATGATAATGATTATGGTTGAGAGATAATTACATGTGTTACTATTGGGATACTGGAGTGAGTAGCAAAGATTGAGAGCTGATGCTATGGATTACTGTTGGGAACTGGGTCAAGGAAGATGCATGTTGTGTTAATGATATGGATTGCTATTGTGTACTTGGGTGAGGACAACTGATACAGGGGTAATGGCATAGATTACCATTGGGTATTGGAACGAGGAAGCAGGATTTAGGTGTTATGACAATAATTCTGATTGTTTAATGAGATGAGGAAGAGAAATATGGGGTAAAGACATGGGCTAGGTTTGGGGTATTGGGATGTGAAAGGGAGGTGTGGGTGCAGTGACATTGATTATTATAGGTACTGGGTTGACGAAGAGAGGTGTGGGTGCAATGCCATAGATTACTATTGGGTACTGGGATGAGTCTTTGCACACACCAGGTGCATTGTATAATGATAGAGTAGCACTGTTTGCAAATCTAACTAACTGCTTCTTTGGCCTTGGTTTTCTGCAGACGATAAACCCAGCAGACACCATGTGATGGAAGACAGATGGACTGGGCTGGGACCAATGACCTGGCATACCCTATGGAGTAGGCCGAAGATGTATAGGGTCGAACCGACGAGCCACGTGGGTTTCCACTGTATATAATGACGTCATCTATGTATTCATATTTATTTGGTATTTATACAGCGCTTTAATCCAAAGCGCTTTAAATAGCAAAAATATAAAACGGTACAAAAATAAACAAATGAAAACTGACTTTAGATGCACGGAATCAGCCCTGATGGATCAGATGTAATTCGAATGCTTTGTGAAATTAATAGTTAGAAGTAAGAGAACATAGAGAAAGAGGAAAAAGATTCAAGTGCAGCGGAGCAAGGAGCGCAAGTGTGCAAAAACATGATTGTGATATGATATGATATGATATGATATGGCATTTGTAACGCGCCTATACACAAGTGTTTCAAGGCGCGACGAGGCAGGGAGGGGGGAACAAGGGGAAGACAGACAACGATCCTACTAGGCCAGGTGTCATTCAGATCGCGCAAGTGCAGTGGTAGGGGGAAGGGAGAAAGTGCAAGGGGAAGGGGAGGGGGGAAGTGCAGTACAAGGTAAGTAGAATAAAATAAAATAAATAAGTAAGAGGGCCAGCTGGTGGCAAGTGCAAGGTAAGTGCAGACAAGTGCTGGGAAGGGGGTGCTGTAGGGATACAGAGACAGTCCCGCAGTGCAGGGGTTGCCAGGGAGCTAGTGCAAGTGGAGAGTGGCTGGGCCCAGGACCGGGGTCGGTGAGAGTGGCCCAGTTGCAGATTCAGTGCAGTTTCAGCGAAAAATTAGCAGGGGAGAGGGAGAGAGAAAGCAGAAGCAAAGAGGAAGGTTTTGAGGTGCTTCCAGAACCGGAGATGGTTCTCCTCAAGTTTCAGGGAGGCAGGAAGGCTGTTCCAGAGGGAGGCCCCTGCCGCGGAGAGAGATCTACCCCCAGCTCGTTGCTTCGAGAAGCAGCTGACCCTGAGGGAGTTGGAGACAAATGAGCGAAGGGCTCGGGAAGGAAGATATTTAGGAAGAGAGAGTTGAAGGTAGTTAGGCCCCAGGCCCCAGAAGGCCTTGTGTACAATGCAGAGGGTTTTGAACTTTATCATCGCAGCCACTAGGAGCCAGTGTAGAGATTTCAGTCTTGGAGAGATACGGTCCCTGGGCTTGAGGCCAAGGACAAGTTTTGCAGTTCTGTTCTGGATGAGTTGCAGAGGGCGGAGAGTGGAGGCAGGCAGATGAAGATAGAGGCTGTTACAGTAGTCCAGCTTAGAGAGAACCAGGGCTCGGGAGACAGTGAGCTTCTGGGGGAAGGAGAGGAAGGGAAGAATACCTCTGAGGAGGTTAAGCTGGTAGTGTGACTTCTTAGAGACGTCAGATATATGAGGAGAGAAGGAGAGTGTGGAGTCAAAGATAACCCTGAGGTTTTTTGCCTTGCAGGTAGGAGCGGGAAGAGGGCCAAGAGAGGCCGGCCAGAGAGCTGCAGGGAAGGAGGGGGTGGGTGTGCCGATGAGTAGAATCTCAGTCTTACTGGCATTAAGGTCGAGGTCATTGGCGGCACACCATTCCTGGATAGCAGACAGACAGTCAGAGATGAGGGAAGGAGAGGAGGAGGCCGAGGGTAGCCTGAAAATGAGCTGGGTATCGTCGGCATAGCACTGAAAGTTAGGGCAGAGAACGGCGATGCGGTGGGCAAGGAGTGCCAGATACTGGTTGAACAGCCAGGGGGAGAGATTTGATCCCTGGGGGACACCACATGTGGAGAAAAAGATGTCAGAGAGGAAGGACCCCAGTTGGACCTAGGAGGGTCGATTGGAGAGGAAAGAGGTCAGCCACACCAGAGCCTGACCAGTGATACCCAGGTTATCACGGAGACGGTTGAGCAGGATGGCATGGTTGACAGTGTCAAAGGCAGAAGAGAGATCGAGCAGGATGAGAACAAACAGAGTGTTGGAGTCGAGATTCAAGAGCAGGTCTCACGGATGTTCAGGAGAGCAGTTTCCGTGCTTCTGGCATCTCTGAAGCCAGATTGATGGTCATGAAGACTTCCAACAGGTTCAGCATGGAGGTTAAGCTGGGAGATGGCCAATTTCTCCAGGAGCTTGCCCAGGAAGGGAGTGATGGAAATTGGGCGATAGTTAGCCAGGCAGGAGGGGTCAGAAGAGGGTTTCTTAAGAAGAGGGTGCACAAGGGAGTGCTTAAGGGGGGAAGGGAATACTCCAGAGGCGAAGGAGTGGTTGCAAAAATCAACCAGGGCCGGAGCCAGGGAATCGATGTGGTCCTTGGTAGTTTTGGAGGAACAGGGGTGAACCTGTTTAGACAAGACTTTCATAGATCGGACTTGTCTAGAAACCTCGTCAGCAGAAAAAAGGGGAAAGGCAGAGAAGGAGGGAGGAGGGGTGGCTGCAGAAGGGCCAGAGGAAGAGCCGGGAAGAGAGGGAGGGAGGTGAAAGGAGGAGAGTGAGGACAGGATGTCCTGAGTTTTAGAGATGAAGTGAGAGGCCAGTGCCGTGCAGAGGGCCGGGGACAGGAGAGGTAGAGACAGCAGCAGGGTTGGCAAGCTCCTTGCAGATTTTAAAGAGTTCGGCCGAGTTGTTAGATGCCGCAGAGATGCGGGCTTGGATAAGGGCTCTCTTCTTGATGAGAACGGAGAGACGGTATTGCCTTTGGAGCAGCCGGCAGGCCAGTTTGTCAGAGGATGAACATGAGGCACGCCATTTCCTCTCTGCCACCCTGCACTTGCGTTTAAGGGTGACGAGATCCGAGTCATACCAGGAGTTACATTTGGCTTTGGGCTTCTGGCAGATTCTCATGACAGGGGCAAGGATATCAAGAGTATCAGATATAGCAGAGCGGATATGTGCTCATTCAGGGGCTGGAATTACCAGTTGAAAGTATTAGAACAAAGAGAGTGAGAAGGAGTGTAAAATGAGACCAGTGAGGAAAGGTAATCAGGAGTTAGACCATAAAGAGATTTAAATGCCAAAGAAAGAACATTTAATTTAAGCTTTGTGTGAAAAGGGAGCCAGCCCAAAGTATGGAGAGCAGATGATGCTGATTCACCCGCAGTTAAACGAAAGAGTACCCAAACAGCAGTATTGAAAACAGGTTTTAAAGGATCAAGTAGAGACGCAGGAAGACCAAAGAGTGCAGTAGAGCAATCGAAAGACGAGAAACAATTAACGAACATATGAGTAATTTAGTTGCATCAAAAGTTAGAAAAGAATAAAACTTTTTTAATGTTAAATAGATGATAGCGGCAAGCTTGAGAGGAAATGGAGATATGATATTTAAATAATATAGCAGAATCAAAGTAGAGTCCCATATTACGGGCAGAAGATATAAAGAAAAGTGGAGAAGGAGGAAATGAAACAAAAGGAGGAGGAATAGGAGAGGGACTAGAAGTAGATGGAAAAAAGAGTAATTCTGTTTTTGTGGTATTAAGTGTAAGGTAATGAGTGGACATCCATGGTTTGATGGCCATTAAACATGAATCGAACTGGGTGTGAATATCAGAAGAGAAGGACGAGAAAAAACAGAAAAAGCTGGGTCTCATCAGCATAGAAATGGTGAGATAGGTCAAAAGAAGAAATAACTTTAGCAAGTGGAGAAGTGTAAAGGGAAATGAGAAAGGGCCCTAAAAACAACCCTTGTGGGACACCGTTAGCAAGAGGATAGGAATCAGAGGTTGTTCCACCCCAAGAGACAGAGAAAGTCAGATGGGATAGGTAATATTTAAACCAGGAAAGGACAGAATCATAAAAAACAAAGCAAGATAGAGAGGCTAGCAAAAGTGAGTGATCAACAGTATCAAAAGCAGCAGAAAGATTTAGTAAGATAAGAATAGAAGAATGTTTAGAGTAACGGTTTGTGAGTAGTGAGTTTTGAACTGAGAGAAGAGCAGTTTCATTTTAGTGCATAGGTCGAAACCAGATTGAAAACAAGGAAGAATAGAGTTATTGGAGACGAATGAGGAGACCTGAAGATAGACAAGGCGTTCAAGTAATTTGTATAGATAGAGAAGAAGAAAAATAGGACGAAAGTTAGAAACAAGAGAGGGATCAGCTGAAGGTTTCTTCAAGATAGGAATGATGGAGGCATGTTTAAAAGAAGAGGGGAAAGTTGAGGTTAAAATACAAACATTAAAGAAAGAGGTGAGATATGATTGCAGAGAAGTATTGCCTTTAGAAATAAGGACCGGTGGAATGGGATCCGTGGGTGCAACAGTAGGATGGGCACGAGTCATCAGAAGAGAAATGTCTTTATTTGTGATGGTGGAAAAATGAGAATTAGAAGCAACCAGGGGGAGTAGGTGAAGAGGATAAGCTTAGAGAACAAGATGAAGAAGTCACCTTGCAGGAGAAAAAGGAGGCAATATCAGAGGCAGATAGAGACGAGTCAAGCGAGGGAACCAGAGTTGGAGGAGAAAGAAAACGAAAGAGTTTGAAAAAGATGTTGTGGATGAGTTGACTCGACATGAAGAATATATGAAAAATAAGAATGCTTAACAGCTAGAAGACAGTCATCATATGAAATTTGGTATGATGAATAAGATTTAAAGTCATCGTCATGCCTGTGGCAAAGCCAATGGCTTTCCAGCCAGCTCAAAGCACACCGCATTGACTGGAGGTGGGTGGTAAGCCATGGTCGAGAAGGTTTATGGGATGTGTTTCCTTTTAAGCTTCTGCTTGTACCCTTTTTCAGCAGAAAGTTCTATAGCAGCAGAATTATTTGCTGTCGCACCTATTTTTGTAGGAATAAAACGTATTGTCTTTGCAAGAGTTTCTTGGGCCTTTTTCCCTAGCGGGTTGTATTTTTTCTGGTGTGAGTGTTTAGGGGCGTGCCTTGAATTGGTGACCTCAACGTGGTCCAGCACACCCGGTTCCAGCAGAGGAGTGCAGGCCGCCTTGCTAGAGGGGCCGCACCGACCTACACTGACCAGTCATGAAAAACCCGTATTCCCGGTTGGTTTTACAGGAGCCGTCTTTGTGGAATTCCTCTCTGCTCTTTGGAGTGGGGCAAAGCTCCAAAGAGAGTGCAAGCTGTTGTTATTGGGAACCTCATGACAGAGGACTTTGGGTGAACACATGCTTGTGAGTATACCCTTGAAAGTGATAAAAAGTAGGGGAATAGTATATGGGAAAGTGTGTGAGTTGTGAGCAAGTGGAGAACAAGGTTGTTGGTGTGGCATGGATGTGATTTGTTTTATTTTTAGTATTAACTTTTTAAGGTGAATATTAAGGAAAGGAAAATGGAATGGTAGGGAGCCTTCCCGAGTGAGCAGAGAAGGTGGCACCACATATATTGTGTAACAGAGGGAAAAGTAAACAAATAGGAACCCTGCATAAATAGTGGGATCAGAAATACGAGTAGTTTTTATATTAGCTTGTTATTTTAGCTTGTTTTGTTTGTGTTGTTATTGTGTAGTGTGGAGGCCCGATGAGGGGAATTTTGTAAGTAGTAGTGTTTTATGAGTGTGTGGAGTGTGAAAGTGGGTGTGGTGTGTGTGATAAAAATGGGGAAAGGGGAGAGCATTTTTTATATTTTTTTGGGAGGGAGGGGATGAAGGTCTGACTTTTTGGATGAGCAGCGTGCGTGGCCCGCTAGCAAAGGCATAGAGACAGGGAAGCACATGGACCATTATAATGGGAGTACATGTATAAGGCTCTGCCACTATGTTGTGACAGAATTGAGAAGCACCATAAGCAATAGGCGACAGAAACGAGGGATGGGGGGATGCTTCGCTCATGGCCAGAGCAGGAATCCCATAATAAGGAAATTCTGGAACACATGTTCATATTTCTGCCAGACAAATATAAGGGGAAACAGTTCCATAAGAGGAGAGAGATATAAGACCTTTGGAAAATGTTTGAAGATACGGAAGACCTTGACGGAGGAGGAGTGCAAAATGAGAGCTGGGGCGACTATACAGGAAAGGAGTGTGGGGCACCAATGCAACATGGGGAATATACCCATTGGCAGCTCACACCGCAGTAGGTTACACCAACCCGATTTATGGACCCACTACTGCCATAGCCCAACCACCCACATATGCATACCCTCCGGATGTCCCAGCACATGCTGATGTCAATAAAAGAGACCTATAAGTGCAGCCGCAAGAACAGAATTGATGAGATTGTGGGCAGCAGAGAATTAAGTGAAAACCAATAAACCAGCAGAACAGGTCTCAGATGGGTGGAGAGCAGGAGACTTTTGGTTCAGAAAAGTCAACACAGCCATTCAAAAATGTGCATATAGAAAAAGAAGCAGAAGGGGGCGAGCGGGTCGACAGCTTAGGGTACAAGAATATAGGACCACATTGAGGAGAGGAAGACAGATCGAATACAATTGATGAGTACGAAGATGATGATTATGAGGAAGCAGAACAAGCCAGGGTAATCCAGATGTGGACTCCTTGCTCACTGTGCTCAGAGAGGCACACTGCACCTCACTGATAAGGCCTGTCTAGGCCGAAACACGTGTCTACCATTTCTGTTGGTACACTTGTTCAGAGGATATTCGCCTAATATTTCAGTGCTGTACTACCTTCGGGTGGGACAAAGACTGATATGCCTATGGACATTTCTCCACTGTCAAAAGAACAGTGAGCTAAAGCATGGTTAAGACAATCCCGGGGGCCATCCACCCAAGAACAGCTCAATAGGCTGTGTTTGTTCCGGTAGACGGAGTCCCAGACCTCCTTATGAACATTTCTGGGTGCTTTAGGTTCTCACCCTAAATTACCAGGATAATCCAGACTTGGACCCCTTGCTCACTGTGCTCAGAGAGGCACAGCTCCACCTCACTGATAAGACCCAACTAGGCCGAAACACGTGTCTGGGGTTGCTGTTGGTACTCTTGTTCAGAGGATATTTGCCTAGCATTTCGGTGCTGTACTACCTTCGATTGGGACAAAGACTGATATGCCTATGGACTTTTCTCCACTGTCAAAAGAACAGTGAGCTAAAGCATGGTTAAGACAATCCCGGGGGCCATCCACCCAAGAACAGGTCAATGGGCTGTGTTTGTTCCGATAGAGGGAGTCCCAGACCTCCTTATGAACATTTCTGGGTGCTTTGGGTTCTCACCCTAAATTACCAGGATAATCCAGACTTGGACCCCTTGCTCACTGTGCTCAGAGAGGCACAGCTCCACCTCACTGATAAAACCCAACTAGGTCGAAACACGTGTCTGGGGTTGCTGTTGGTACTCTTGTTCAGAGGAGATTTGCCTAGCATTTCGGTGCTGGACTACCTTTGGGCGGGACAAAGACTGACATGCCTATGGAAATTTCTCCTCTGTGAAAAGCACAGTGAGCTAAAGAGTGGTTGAGACTCTCCTGGGGCCATCCACCCAAGAACAGGCCAATGAGCCATGTTTGTGTCAGTTGAGGGACTCCTAGACCTCCTTATGCAAATGTTTGGGTACTTTGGATTCTCCCCCTGAGTTACCAGGGTAATCCAGACGTGAACCCCTTGCTCACTGTGCTCAGAGAGGCACAACTCCACCCCACTGATGAGGCCTGACTAGCCCAAAACATGTGTCTGGGGATGCTGTTGGTACTCCTGTTCAGAGGAGATTTGCCTAGCATTTTGCTGCTGGACTACCTTCGGGTGGGACAAAGACTGATATGCCTATGGACATTTCTCGTCTCTGAAAAGCACAATGAGCTAAAGAGAGGTTGAGTCTCTCCCAGGGGCCATCCATCCAAGAACAGGTCAATAGGCCATGTGCGTGCCGGTAGAGGGACTCCCAGACCTCCTTATGCAAGTTCATATATGTGTGGCATACTTTCTAGTGCAGGATTATTCATCATCTTAATGTTCTTATTGGGGATTTACTGGGGAGCATCTTTTATATGGCTAGATTGCATGAAAGAGGGGGAGAGGGGAGTACATACACAGACATTACCAACATCACTGTAAGTATGTATAATTATAGTCATGAGCGTAATAACAGTTACAGCAGACCAGCAAGTACACCTGCATGTGTGAGCAAGAGTATGAGTAAGATATTAGAAAAATGTTTTCCCATTTGTTTTCAAGAACACTTTTCGTAACATAAGCACGTATGATGATATTAGCAGTAGAAGTGTTGTGAGCAAACCCATGGAACCACATAAAAGAATGAAACGACAAGCACGAAGGGCCAAGTATTACGCCAATCATGGGCTGGGCCTTGATGCTATTGAAGATTTGAGACATTCTGAGATGACCGATAGTTGGTAAAAGGGTATGAGTGTGGTAGGGAGACAAACAGCAAATGGCAGTTGCTATGTATGTTCACTGAGCCCGCGCACCTCAGGGGCACCCAAAGTATTAGTACCAAAAGAAGTACCAATCAAAGAGGCACAGTGCCTGGTTCATCTGGCGCTACGCAGGGTTAATTCACTTTACAGGCACACTGAGTATGAATAGAGCTCATCGATCCAGATCCCATGCAATGCAACAATAATCCAAGAGATATTTAAATGACTGCAGCAACAGTATTTGGTGATCCAAGAACTTAAATATATAAACAGTTGATGGCAAGAGACCACACACAGCTGTTTGTCAGAGGGCCTCCTAGGATATGAAGAGGAACTCCTGGCGTGAGTGGAAGCAACCTGTGCACAAATATGGACAGAGCACAATACAAAGTTGACATGGATTACAGCAGTAGAAAAACCTGTGCAAGTAAACAAGAAGAAAAATGAAGTTTGCTTCAACAGCGGGGCTACAGCTAGACAATCTTCTTAATCTATAGCCTCATAAACAGGGGTTGTAACGCGTCCACCACATTGCAATTTATCTGAACAATCATCTGATGTACACTCTGCCCATTTATTATAGACTCTATCTATATATGTACTCCTATGTACTTACTGTCACAAGTGACCAATTCATTATTAAGATCAAATGCCTGAAATCCTCCAGAGCACCTGGCCCTAACGGCCTGGCAAATGTGGTTCTCAGAAGCAAATCAGAATTCTGGGCACAGCTATTGAAAATTCAGTTTGACAAAATAATGGCGACAGGCGTAATTTCAGCCTCCTGGCAATCCTCCTTTCTAATTCCGATATTCAAGAGGGGACATAGGATGGATTCTGGAAATTAGAGAGTACTCTCCATGTTCGACTGCACTGGCAAACAGTTTGCGTCTCTTCTATTCGAGAAGCTAAAGCAATGGAGCACTAAAGCAGGTATAATCAATCAGTTCCAATGTGGCTTTAGAAAAGGCTACTCAACCACCCAAAATCTGTTAATTCTAGATCTCCTACGTACCAGGGCCATGAAGAACGGTAATCCACCACCGCCCTGTTTATTGACTTCCGAGCCACCTTTGATCTAGTGCCGCGCTCTCTACTATGGCGGAAATTGGAACTAGTGGGTTGCCCTGAGGAACTCCACTACTACTTGAGGCTTCTACACCATAACACCACTGCCAAACTTAAATTGGATTCCCAAGGCACAATGACCGACCTAATCGCCCAGAAAAGGGGAGTCAAGCAGGGCTGTGTCACAGCGCCATTTCTGTATAACCGTTTTACTCACGATATCCCAGCAGCGGTTTCAGCAGCACACAACTGCCCTCCTAAAATTGGCTTCGAGCACTGCCCTGTTATTGCCTATGCTGACGACCTTATCATAATAGATCATACATTTAGGGGATTACATAGGTCGGCCACCGCACTATGGGATTATGCAGAGTCTAATGGCCTTATCATTAACTTAGAAAAAACACAACTGATGGTATTCTCAGGAAGGAGGCTTGCCAGACCGAAATTCATTATTCAAGATCACGAAATAAAATATACTCCAACTTATAAATATCTGGGAGTAGAATTTGACGCTACTGGTGAATATATCTCCTGCATTAAATCACGCACAATTAAAGCTGCACAAGTTACAGACTTGATCCACCGTTTTTCAACCAATAATTGTGGTTATACCATAAGAGGTATTTTTCAACTATATACACAGTTCCTTGCTCCTATGGTGGTCTATGGCTTAGATGTGTTGCTATCCATCGATCTGAAATGGCTTCAATTGGTGGAGGGAAAATTCTGGAGGAAAATACTCGGCCTCCCACAATGCATACCCATGGCCATAATTAGGCTCGAATTAGGACTTGCATCCCTCAAATCGATCGTGATGAAAAGAAGAGCAGAGATGTATCGCAAGATGTGCAAAAACCTGGTTAACTCTTTTATGGCCTCCATCTATCTAGAACTTTCCAAAGAGTCAAGCAACTACCCCTTAAAAGTGAAAATGGAATACTTTTATAAGACCATATGTTGGATTCCTAGAAGGAGCGGAATCAGCAATTCTATGCAAATTGCCTTGTCAAAACGAGTCGATCTATGGGACTGGCTGGAAAACTATGAGCACTTGAACACACTCAAAAAATGCAAATTTTTTCATTATATGTTATATTCATTTAAGAATATCCAGAAGTATCTGACTCTGTGCCCTTCCAGTAGACTCAGACGTTTTCTTCTTCTCCTGAGAATAGATCACTTACCGGTCCTGGCCAACAAAGGCTGCTATAACCAACTGACCCCAGAAGAAAGATTCTGTCGGGTGTGTAAAAACACCCAAATCATGGAAACAGCTAATCACTTACTGTCGGCGTGTCCATCCATGCTAAAAGAATATAGTTTGCATTTTGGTAATCACGTACATGATCTGGAATCTATTAAGGAACTTATGTTTTGGTATTACTGTGTGAACTCAAACAGCCTAAACATTCATATGGCAATGTACAATATATGGCATAGGATCGAAAAACTGCTGGACACATATTTTTAAGATCTAAGTATTTGCCCACAGCGATTCATTTGTATTTTGCCTTTATTTTAATAATGATTTGCCAGATTAGCATTTTCTTCTCTAAACAACTGTTTATACAGTTTCTGATGTAATACCACACTAGTCAATCACATCACATTTCCATTGCTTTATTTAAAATGTGATAATTATGATATTTACTTTATGTGTTCTTAATTCCTTTTTCTTTCAAGAATTATGCTATTCATGTAATTTTTCTCTTTATTTTGTTTTTTTTTCATCAGTTCTGATTTATATAATCATGTGAAAAGTTTAAATATAAACTGTAACACATTATTAAATAAATTAAATGTATGTACTCCTCCTTTCTGCCTTTCATGGTCATATATGTATTATTGCATCCCGCATGTTTCGATTGCTGACTGCTTCTTGCCTCAGCAACATAGATTAACTTGCTCATAATCTAACATATTGCCAGTTATTCTTGCCTTACATGTACTGTTGAACATTGCAAGTATCCACTGATAACTGTCTCACGCCATTATCATGCTTGGAATTTTGTTTTGGAATATATTGTAAGTACCCAGTGATGATTGTCTCGTGCCACTGTAACTTAGCGAACACATTTTTGTATGATCCTGTTGGCCACCTCAGAGAGCATGATAATCTGTTATACTAGCACATTCTAGTTAACTGCCCCCACGTGTTCCTAGATTATACCTAATACCATCAACTAGAAGCCCACTCGCAATCCTAGTATACTAACAGTAATAACTGTGTAGCATCTAAGACACCTAAACCAACCCTAGCATAACAAGCTCATTGCCAAGTCATGCTCATGCTTCTCTCATTTAACTCGTGCCTTCCAAACATAGTTAGTTCCATGATTTTGCACATAATGGCTTCTAAAGATGTTAGCAATAACTTCCTGTCACCAAACATTGGCTTTGACGCTACACAGAGTTCTCACAGTACCTCCCTAACTATGTCCCTGAAACTACCGTCATCTGAAAGTATACCACCATCAGCATTTTTACCCTCCTGCCTATAAGCAGCATGGAAACCTACTGTCACGCTCACCTGGTCTCCTCGGGGGTGTCGCTCGAAGATGCAGGAATGATGTCTGCCCGGGCGTTACACGGCTGGATGGAGAGACTTGCACGCGACTTCTCCTTCCCTGTCACTTCCCCGAATGCTTTTGCCTACAAGGTCGAAATAGCATGTTAGCACCGTGAGGAGCGGGGTTGAGTTCCCACCTCCCGTAACCTCCTAATGCCCCTCTCTGCTTCAGCCTCACCTTGGTTTGTTTAGAGGTGGACTCTCTGTCCTGCGATCTCGTGCAGGGGCGCAATATGACAGTCACTCCCTGGATCAAGTTCCTTCACTGACCTTGTGGGGGTGTAGCGGAGTCTTGAATTGCTTGACTCAACAGGTAAGACTCTATACCAATAGATGCTTGGAATAGTTGCTTAAATGTCTTTATTACCCAAGTTTTAACCTTGTAATCACCTTTCTTTCAGGCGCGGTCTTGAGCAGTTTTTTAATGAAGATTTGATTCGTCCTTCAACGCTCAGCAGATTCTATGCGGGTGAGTATAGCGTTCGTGAGTGGCGCTGAATGTCTCTATAATGGTTTCTTCCCATGCGTGACTAACCTGCTGTGTTCTTTTCTTTCCTGCCAACAGGTGCAGCGTGGCTCCGGAGCAGAGATCGGAGGAACCGCTGCAGAGGAATCCCAAGGGAAGCGGTCTCAGGATGACTATCAGCTGTTCTTGCAGATGCTTTCTTTTCTGCAGGTGCGGCGAACTGAAGAGCAGCTGAAGGAGCAGCCTCTCAGATGGAATCCTTTAGGTAAGGTCGAAAAACTCAGTATTAATTCCTGTTTCTTTCTTCTCTTCTTCTGTTCTCAGGTTCCAATGGATGGAAGTTCCAGAACAGGCATGGCTGCTGGCTTACAGATACTGGAGCTAAGCAGACACGGTGAGCGCTACGATGCAGGAGTGCAGAATAACACGAAGAGTGTTCTGTCGGTAGGGTGTGGTTTAAATAGCCTTGTAAATAGTTCCAATAAAATAGTCCCTCCAGCCTCATTCTGCAATCACAGGTAAAGTAGTCCCACCGCCACACCCAGGATAAGCCAAATGATTCAGCCCCCTTTGACTGGGCTGTATGTAGTCCCATGTAGTGCATTACCAGATGGAAAATTATGAGCCTGGCGCCAACGGCGCCAGGACTGAGTCCAGGAAGTCCTTGGACTACCCTTTGGGGCTTTATAAGCCCTGATAGGTGTCAGTGACTTGGAAAGGCCCGCCAGCTCCAAGTGTTTTGGAGCATGCTCCATGACAGCACTGACCCCCAATGCCCCCCTAACGGTGGGTTCTCCCACTGGTCCAGATTTGTTCGGATGATTATGATGGAATCTTTTTAACAACCGTGGAGCATGAATGTGATCACTGGGTTCCCATGATCTTTCTTGTGGTCCATATCCTTTCCAGTCTATCAAATAAAATAATTTTGATTTGATGAGTTTTGCATCTAGAATGTCCTTAACTTCAAATTCAGGTTCCCCGTCGACCATAATTGGTTTGGGTGGTTTTTGTTTGCGGGTCCCTAGTTGCACTGGTTTCAGAAGCGAGACGTGAAACACGGGATGAATCTGCATGTGTGGGGGTAGGTCCAATTTTACTGCTACCGGATTAATGATGGCCTTTATTATGTACAGACCCAAATATCTGGCATTGAAGGTATGTGTTCCTTTCACTGGTATGTGTTTCGAGGCCAGCCAGACTTCATCCCCTACTTGATACTGGAGCTTCACTTTTATGTACGTCTGCTGATTTCTTGTACCTTTCCTTAGCTTGCTCAGACGATCTGTCGCTTGTTCAAAGGCTTGAGTGATGGTAGTATGTAAGCTGCTTACATCTGGCATTTCCAGAAGTTGAGGTGGATCAAGATTGGAGGTTCGTGGGTGCATTCCATATATTGTAAAAAAAAAGACTTTGCCCAGTGCTGGAGTGTAAGGAATTGTTATAAGCATACTCTATTATCCTCAAAATATCCTTCCAGCTGCCTTCTGTTTGGTGTAACATGCATCTTTGGTATTGCTGCAAAGTCTGGTTGGTCCTCTCGGTCTGACCATCGGCTTGTGGATGATGGCTGGTAGAAAGTCTTACATCGATTTGAGCTAACTCGCAACATTTTCTCCAGAAATGTGAAATAAATTGAGTGCCTCGGTCTGAAATCAGGATGGAAGGAAATCCGTGTATTCAGACTATCTGTTCAAGGAATTCCTTGGCTAGGATTGAAGCTGAGGGTAAACCTTTTAGGGGAATGAAGTGGGCCATTTGGAAAACTAAAATGGTCCATTGCAAGGAGGGAGGTCTGTGATGAAATCAAGGCGGAATATCCAGGGGTTGCAGTAGACCGGGTGATCTCTTTTTTGGGCTTTGTTTTGTGCACAAATTCCACATGATAATACGAATTGCTTGATGTCCTTACACCAGGTTGGCCACCAAAAGTGTCGTTTGACTTTGGCTTCAGTTTTAGCAATTCCAGGGTGACCTTCTACCAGAGATTGGTGGTAATTTGAGATGACCTTGTTCTGAAGTTCCTTGCTGGGTAGATAGAGACATCCCTGAAAGTAAGGCAAATGGTTTGAGACTGAGTGGTGCAGATTTTTAGTTGGCAAATCTTGCAGAGTGTTGGTATCTATGAGGTGTGCGATTTCTTCATGAATGTCATCTAAAGTTAGAGATGTAGTAATTCCCAGGATTCTTCCTCCAGGGATGATGGGTACTGGGTCTGGAATTGCGTGTGCATCATCTACTCCTATACAGGACAGGGCATCCACTTTTCCATTTCAACAACCAGGCCGGTAAGTAATTCCAAAATCGAATTCAGCAAAAAATAACGCCCATCGAAGTTGGCGAGATAATTGTGCCTTTGCCAACTTTAGGTATTGGAGATTGCGGTGGTCAGTGATTACCGTGATGGTATGCCTTGCTCCTAGGAGGTAATGCCGGCAAGCTTTGAAAGCCACCTTGATGGATACATTTTCCTTGTCTGTTATGGCATAGTTTAATTATGATGCTGTGAATTTCCGTGACCAAAAGGCCACCGGGTGTAGTTGACCCGTTTCAGGATCTCTTTGAGAAAGGACCGCTCCCATTGCCAAGCTGGAAGCGTCGGTCTCAACCACGTACGGGAGATCTGGACGAGGGTGCTTCAAGATTGGAGCTGAGATGAATTTTTATTTTAAATTTTGGAAAGACTTTTCCGCCTCTTCTGACCATTGGAAACATTTATTCTTTCACAGTAAAGAGGTGATGGGGTGTACAAGGTGCGAAAAACCTGGAATGAAGTGACGATAGAAATTCGCAAATCCCAGCATACTCTGAACTCCTTTGATTGAGGTTGGAGAAGGCCAGTTGAGGATGGCATCAACTTTTCGTGAATCCATATGTACACCACAAGGGGTTAAGACAAACCCAAGGAACTCAACCTCTGTAACATGGAAGAAGCATTTTTCTAATTTAGCATATAGTTTGTGTTGCTGAAATTTGTCCAGAACAGCACGGACATGTTTCACTTGTTCTTGTTCAGAAGAGGAGTATACCAGAATGCTGTCGATGTATACCACGACACAGACATCGATCAACTTTCGCAGGACGTCATTCATAAAATATTGAAACGCTGCTGGGGCGTTACACAGGCTGAAAGGCATTACCTGGTATTCAAATAGCCCATATTTAGTACGGAAATCGGTCTTACATTCATCTCCTTTCTTAATTCGTACTAGGTGGTACGCTCCTCGGAGGTCTTACTTGGTGTAAATCTGTGCATCTTTAACTTGGTCCAATAGTTCAGGAATCAAAGGTAAGGGGTAACGGTTTTTAACAGTGACTTGGTTCAATGCGCGGTAGTCGATGCAAGTCCTAAGGTCTCCTTACTTTTTAGGCACGAAGAATAAGGGTGAGGCCGCCAGGGACTTGGACGGCGGGATAAAACTGTTTCACAGGTACTGGTCCAGATACTTTCTTAAATGCAGATTTTCAGGCTCAGTGAGCGCATAGATTTAGCCACAAGGAATCTGAGCTCCTGATATGAGGTCGATCTGGCAGTCGTATGGTCTATGGGGGGGAAGAGTGTTGGCTTGATCCTTCTGGAAGACGTCTTGATAGTCATGGTATACCTGGGGTAGCGGATTTGTTAAACTCATGATCATATTCATTTCCTTGGTCAAAGGTTCTTCTGTTCGATAACAAGTTTGAGCACACTCGACTGAGAAGGTCAGCTTCTTCACACGCCAGTGATTCTAGCCATGGAATTCCCAGGATTATTTGGAATTGTGGAGCCTTGATTAAATCGAACACAATGGCTTCCCGATGCCCATCTTGGCACAAAATCGTCATCTCTGTCGTTGAATGTGTTACTGGTCCCAAAGAAATCTCAGTTCTGTCAACAGTGGTGACTAAGTCAGTTGTTGCCTTCTCGCAAAGAGGAAGATTCATCCTTGTAGCCAATTCTTGGTCCATATAGTTCCCAATGGCTCTGCTATCGATATATGCTTTGACTGCATGCATTCGAGACAGCTGTTGGTGACTTATGAGGATCATTGGCAAAGCTAGGTGCGAGGTCTCGGAGTCCTTCTTTTTGCTCGACAAACGGACCTCTAAGCTTGTCGGGCGGGGAAGTTTTCAAGGAACTGGTTCTGCCTCGGTCTTGCCGGCAACCCCTACTGTCTTCTTGGGTGAATTCACTGGGCACTCACGGAGGAAGTGGCCGGCTGTTCCACAATACAAGCACAGCTGTTGCTGCCTTCTCTTGTCTCTTTCAGCCTTGGATAGCGGTCCTCGCACCCCTCCAATCTGCATGGGTTCGGACACGTCAGTAGTCTTGGAAGCAATTTCCTTTGGACGCACAAATACCCGAGAATCCATTCTAGCTCGATCATCCTTACGGTTCTGCAACCTATGATCAAGCTGGACCACCAAGTCTATGTATTCAGCACAGTCTCTGGGTGGATTGACCACTTGAGTTAAAACATCTTTTAACTTGCTTCTCAAACCATGATGAAACAACGTTGTTCTTTTGTCATCCAGCCAACCAGCGTCCACTACCAACCTATTGAAGGTTGCGATGTACGTTAACAAATCTTGATTCCCTTGACGCAGAGATAGGAGTTCGTTATCTAATGCCTCCCCTTGAGAGTGCCAGGCAAACAACTTTTCCATGTCCAGTTGGAACCTCGGTAAGTCTCGCAACATGGGATCATCTCGATTGACTAGAGGTATCCGACCAGTCTGCAGCACTGCCAGTGAGATATGACAGCACAAAGGCCACCTTTGATTGGTCATTCGGAAAGGCCCCTGGCCTACATAGGAAGTGCAGACAGCACTGATTCATGAAAACCACGTACCTTTTTGAATCTCCTGCAAGACGTTCTGGGGGTGCTAAAGGTACGGCTCCTGGAAGGACCCCCTGTACTGGATTGCTTGGTGAAGCCGGGACCGTGGAACTCGATTCGGGTAGAGAGGTTTGCCCAGCCTGTGATTGTAGTAACTGTCTGGCGCGATCGTCTGTCCGATCCTTGGTTACAATCAATTCTCTCCTTAAGGCATTGGTTTCTTGCCTGGCTGAATGCACCACAGCCCTGAGTTCCCCCAAAAGCTGGGCTAGCTGGTCAGTCTCTGAGATTTCCATGATGCCAAGGTGGAGGTTTTATGAAGGATTTGCGTTCTGTCACGCTCACCTGGTCTCCTCGGGGGCAACGCTCGAAGATGCAGGAATGATGTCTGCCCTGGCGTCACACGGCTGGATGGAGAGACTTGCACGCGACTTCTCCTTCCCTGTCACTTTCCCGAATGCTTTTGCCTACAAGGTCGAAATAGGATGCTAGCACTGTGAGGAGCGGGGTTGAGTTCCCACCTCCCGTAACCTCCTAATGCCCCCTCTCTGCTTCAGCCTCACCTTGGTTTGTTTAGTGGTGGACTCTCCGTCCTGCAATCTCGTGCAGGGGTGCAATATGACAGTCTCTCCCTGGATCAAGTTCCTTCACTGTACCTCTGGGGGTGTAGCAGAGTCTTGAATTGCTTGACTCAGCAGGTAAATCTCTATACCAATAGATGCTTGGAATAGTTGCTTAAATGTCTTTATTACCCAAGTTTTAACCTTGTATTCACCTTTCTTTCAGGCGCGGTCTTGAGCAGTTTTTTAATGAATATTTGACTCGTCCTTCAACGCTGAGCGGGTGAGTATGGCGTTCGTGAGTGGCGCCGAATGTCTCTATAATGGTTTCTTCCCATGTGCGACTAACCTGCTGTGTTCTTTTCTTTCCTGCCAACAGTTGCAGCATGGCTCCGGAGCAGCGATCGGATGAACCGCTGCAGAGTAATCCCAAGGGAAGCAGTCTCTGGGTGAGTATCAGCTGTTCTTGCAGATGATTTCTTTTCTGCAGGTGCGGCGAACTGAAGAGTAGCTGATGGAGCGGCCGCTCGCATGGAATCCTTCAGGTAAGGTCGAAAACTCAGTATTAATTCCTGTTTCTTTCTTCTCTTCTTCTGTTCTCAGGTTCCGATGGATGGAAGTTCCAGAACAGGCGTGGCTGCTGGCGTTCAGGTACTGGAGCTAAGCAGACACAGTGAGTGTTACGCTGCAGGAGTGCAGAATAACGCAAAGCATGTTCTGTCGGTAGGGTGTGGTTTAAATAGCCTTGTAAGTAGTTCCAATAAAATAGTCCCTCCAGCCTCATTCTGCAATCACAGGTAAAGTAGTCCCACCGCCACACCCAGGATAAGCCAGATGATTCAGCCCCCTTTGACTGGGCTGTATGTAGTCCCATGTAGTGCATTACCAGATGGAGAATTATGAGCCTGGCGCCAGTGGCGCCAGGACTGAGTCCAGGAAGTCCTTGGACTACCCCTTGGGGCTTTATAAGCCCTGATGGGTGTCAGTGACTGGGAAAGGCCCGCCAACTCCACGTGTTTTGGAGCGTGCACCATGACACCTACTCACACCACACTGTCAATGCCATGTAATCTGCATCTCATCACAGCGGCCCAATGGATCAAACTATTTGCCACAAGGACTACACCCAATCAACCACACTACTCCAAACACACTACTACCACCAAAGGCTTAACTACAAGAACTAAAGTAGGCAACATCACCAATAGTACAGTAAACAATGCCTCTTTGCCTAGGAAAAATACATCCCACACAAATAGTCATCCGCACACCTCTACCACATTGATCAAATGTGCACTTATTAATGCACAATTCTTGACAGCTCACACATTAGATACTGCCGACATCATAACATCTAATGACCTGGACTTCTTAGCCATAACAGAGACTTGGCTCCATGCTGCAGCAGGACCCTTACTCTCACTTGCATTCCAGATGAGTATTCTATCACTGGACTAGACAGAGAGTCCTTTAAAGGCAGAGATATCACCTTTATTGACAAAACAACATTAGGCCTTTGGCCCATACCTAATCAAACCTTTTTCTCAGCAGAATTATTGTCTATTAAACTACCGATCACTGCATCTCAAATGATTACTATCCACTGCATATAGAGAACACTAGGGCCTCTCTCTACCTTCGAGGAAGACATTAGACTACTCCTCATGGCTAATACTAAACCTGGTTCGCAAATTATACTACTGGGCGATCTCAACCTAGGCTTCCAGAACCCCATAGATGTCAATGCACTAGCCCTTGCTAATACTATATCAGAATTAGGCTTTCTACATCGCATCTCTAAACCTACACACAATAAAGGAAGGACACTAGATTGGTTGGCCGATTTCAATTGCGACAAATATCCTCTCTAACACACTGTACCCCTGGTCGGACCACTGCTTTATCACATTCACTATCAAGGAAGGTAATCATCTCAATCAACAGCGCCCTCTATCTCCACCCATATGTAACAGGAATAACTGCAACATAGCTGAGAAATTACTTCCTTTGCTAAAGCCGATTATCAACTTCACTACCACAATCACGGACCCTACTGTCTTAGTAGACTTATGCAACCAGACCTTACTTAATGCCATTAGTACAATAGCGACATTAAACATGCGCAAAGCCAAACCCTTTGTCCATTTAAACTCTTGGTTCACTGCGCACCTTAGAACATTACTTAAAATCAAAAGAAATGTAGAAACACTATGGAAGAGTCTTCCTTCAGCCCTCAACAAAGAAATATTCCTAACAGCATCCCTCAAATACAAAGAGGGCATTCTCCAGAACAAAAAAGACACTTACAATGATCAAATCCTCCAAGCAAAATCCAGCACCAAAGAATTGTTCAACATACTTAGAGAGTTGGAATCCCCCACCTCACCACCGGGCACCTGCACCAAAGATATCACATGGTGTACCATCATTCAGAAAGCATTATTGGAAAAAATAACGATGTTACAAGCTAAAATAGAATAGAAAAAACTCAGAGGCCGATTCATGGAATAATTAGCGTGGCGCAAGTGGGCAAAAACGTGCGAATCGCAGTGGAATAGCGAAAATCGCAGTGAACGTGCGAAAATCGCACGAAAAGCAGCGCACGTCGATTCATGGAAGTCTGTGCGCGAGAAAACCAGCGGATGTGCGATAAAAAGTGCGCGGCGCACGTTAGCGCACAGGCCATCTAACAGCGTGCGCCAGGTCACAGCGAAAATCGCACAGGCCACAGCGAAAATCGCACATAGCGCGGCGCACGCAATAAAAGTAGGCGGAACACGGGCGTAACACTCGGAATGGGGAACAACTTGCCAAAACGTGGGCGTCACGGGGGAAGTACAGGGCACAAGTGCGCGGAACGCCCACACGCTCGCCTACAACACGTATTCATGGAATAGAATAGGGGAAAAAAGCGCACGCTCAAACCAGCGCACAGGCACAAACACGACCGCCACAAGAAAGGAGGCGGTAGCGTCTCTGCGGCTGTAAGAAATGTGCGCCAAAAGGTGCGCCAACAAATAGCACCTATATACTGCCATGATGAATGTCCCATACTGTGGCCCTCCAGGAAAAATGACGTGCAAAGGGGTACCCACAAACACGGACACCCGCTGACAAAAAATACGTGTGCATGTATACCGGGGTGCGCGGGAAGTGTCACACGCGATTTGCAGGGTACGTGCATCACAGGGGTTCGCGTGAAGTTATTCACGCGATCGGGCCTGGGGGAGCGGGCTACGTGTATTACAGGGGTTCGCGTGAAGTTCCACACGCGATCGGGCCTGGGGGAGCGGGCTACGTGTATTACAGGGGTTCGCGGGAAGTTCCTCACGCGATCGGGCCTGGGGGAGCGGGCTACGTGTATTACAGGGGTTCGCGTGAAGTTCCACACGCGATCGGGCCTGGGGGAGCGGGCTTCGTGTATTACAGGGGTTCGCGTGAAGTTCCTCACGCGATCGGGCCTGGGGGAGCGGGCTACGTGTATAACAGGGGTTCGCGTGAAGTTCCTCACGCGATCGGGCCTGGGGGAGCGGGCTTCGTGTATTACAGGGGTTCGCGTGAAGTTCCACACGCGATCGGGCCTGGGGGAGCGTGCTACGTATATTTCAGGGGTTCGCGTGAAGTTTCACACGCGAATAGCCTGGGCGCGTGAATTTGAGGGGTGCGCGGGAAGTTCCTCACGCGATCGGGCCTGGGGGAGCGGGCTACGTGTATTACAGGGGTTCGCGGGAAGTTCCTCACGCGATCGGGCCTGGGGGAGCGGGCTACGTGTATTACAGGGGTTCGCGTGAAGTTCCTCACGCGATCGGGCCTGGGGGAGCGGGCTTCGTGTATTACAGGGGTTCGCGTGAAGTTCCACACGCGATCGGGCCTGGGGGAGCGTGCTACGTATATTTCAGGGGTTCGCGTGAAGTTTCACACGCGAATAGCCTGGGCGCGTGAATTTGAGGGGTGCGCGGGAAGTTCCTCACGCGATCGGGCCTGGGGGAGCGGGCTACGTGTATTACAGGGGTTCGCGGGAAGTTCCTCACGCGATCGGGCCTGGGGGAGCGGGCTACGTGTATTACAGGGGTTCGCGTGAAGTTCCTCACGCGATCGGGCCTGGGGGAGCGGGCTTCGTGTATTACAGGGGTTCGCGTGAAGTTCCACACGCGATCGGGCCTGGGGGAGCGTGCTACGTATATTTCAGGGGTTCGCGTGAAGTTTCACACGCGAATAGCCTGGGCGCGTGAATTTGAGGGGTGCGCGGGAAGTTCCTCACGCGATCGGGCCTGGGGGAGCGGGCTACGTGTATTACAGGGGTTCGCGGGAAGTTCCTCACGCGATCGGGCCTGGGGGAGCGGGCTACGTGTATTACAGGGGTTCGCGTGAAGTTCCTCACGCGATCGGGCCTGGGGGAGCGGGCTTCGTGTATTACAGGGGTTCGCGTGAAGTTCCACACGCGATCGGGCCTGGGGGAGCGTGCTACGTATATTTCAGGGGTTCGCGTGAAGTTTCACACGCGAATAGCCTGGGCGCGTGAATTTGAGGGGTGCGCGGGAAGTTCCTCACGCGATCGGGCCTGGGGGAGCGGGCTACGTGTATTACAGGGGTTCGCGGGAAGTTCCTCACGCGATCGGGCCTGGGGGAGCGGGCTACGTGTATTACAGGGGTTCGCGTGAAGTTCCTCACGCGATCGGGCCTGGGGGAGCGGGCTTCGTGTATTACAGGGGTTCGCGTGAAGTTCCACACGCGATCGGGCCTGGGGGAGCGTGCTACGTATATTTCAGGGGTTCGCGTGAAGTTTCACACGCGAATAGCCTGGGCGCGTGAATTTGAGGGGTGCGCGGGAAGTTCCTCACGCGATCGGGCCTGGGGGAGCGGGCTACGTGTATTACAGGGGTTCGCGGGAAGTTCCTCACGCGATCGGGCCTGGGGGAGCGGGCTACGTGTATTACAGGGGTTCGCGTGAAGTTCCTCACGCGATCGGGCCTGGGGGAGCGGGCTTCGTGTATTACAGGGGTTCGCGTGAAGTTCCACACGCGATCGGGCCTGGGGGAGCGTGCTACGTATATTTCAGGGGTTCGCGTGAAGTTTCACACGCGAATAGCCTGGGCGCGTGAATTTGAGGGGTGCGCGGGAAGTTCCTCACGCGATCGGGCCTGGGGGAGCGGGCTACGTGTATTACAGGGGTTCGCGGGAAGTTCCACACGCGAATAGGCTGGGCGCGTGTATTTCAGGGGTGCGCGGGAAGTTCCACACGCGAATAGCCTGGGCGCGTGAATTTGAGGGGTGCGCGGGAAGTTCCACACGCGAATAGCCTGGGCGCGTGTATTTCAGGGGTTCGCGGGAAGTTCCACACGCGAATAGCCTGGGCGCGTGTATTTCAGGGGTTCGCGGGAAGTTCCACACGCGAATAGCCTGGGCGCGTGTATTTCAGGGGTTCGCGGGAAGTTCCACACGCGAATAGCCTGGGCGCGTGTATTTCAGGGGTGCGCGGGAAGTTCCACACGCGAATAGCCTGGCCGCGTGTATTTCAGGGGTGCGCGGGAAGTTCCACACGCGAATAGCCTGGGCGCGTGTATTTCAGGGGTGCGCGGGAAGTTCCACACGCGAATAGCCTGGCCGCGTGTATTCCAGGGGTGCGCGGGAAGTTCCACACGCGAATAGCCTGGGCGCGTGTATTTCAGGGGTGCGCGGGAAGTCCCACACGCGAATAGCCTGGGCGCGTGAATTTCAGGGGTGCGCGGGAAGTCCCACACGCGAATAGCCTGGGCGCGTGAATTTCAGGGGTGCGCGGGAAGTTCCACACGCGAATAGCCTGGGCGCGTGTATTTCAGGGGTGCGCGGGAAGTTCCACATGTGATTTGACAGTGTGGCTCCTCCCAGGTGTACCCTGTACACCCTCCACGGCCCCTGCAGGCAGCCCACACCACAGGGGACTACCCTGCATCCCTGGTCATGTCCCGCAGGCAGCCCACCCAACATGGGCATGCCCCCCAGCAAAGGCACATGTCTCCTTGAACTAATGAACACCAACACATGTCCCCTTGCACCCCCACCCCCCAGCACTGTGGGGCACCTGCCAGCAGGCCCCCACCCATGTCCAACTCATGTCTCCCACCACCCTTAAACCCCAGCCACCAGGGTCACCCTCCACCAGGGCCCCACTCATGTCTCCCACCACCCCCACCCCCCAGCACTGTGGGGCACCTGCCAGCAGGCCCACACCCATGTCCAACTCATGTCACCCACCACCCCCAAACCCCAGCCACCAGGGTCACCCTCCACCAGGGCCCCACTCATGTCTCCCACCACCCCCACCCCCCAGCACTGTGGGGCACCTGCCAGCAGGCCCCCACCCATGTCCAACTCATGTCTCCCACCACCCCCAAACCCCAGCCACCAGGGTCACCCTCCACCAGGGCCCCACTCATGTCTCCCACCACCCCCACCCCCCAGCACTGTGGGGCACCTGCCAGCAGGCCCCCACCCATGTCCAACTCATGTCACCCACCACCCCCAAACCCCAGCCACCAGGGTCACCCTCCACCAGGGCCCCACTCATGTCTCCCACCACCCCCACCCCCCAGCACTGTGGGGCACCTGCCAGCAGGCCCCCACCCATGTCCAACTCATGTCTCCCACCACCCCCAAACCCCAGCCACCAGGGTCACCCTCCACCAGGGCCCCACTCATGTCTCCCACCACCCCCACCCCCCAGCACTGTGGGGCACCTGCCAGCAGGCCCCCACCCATGTCCAACTCATGTCACCCACCACCCCCAAACCCCAGCCACCAGGGTCACCCTCCACCAGGGCCCCACTCATGTCTCCCACCACCCCCACCCCCCAGCACTGTGGGGCACCTGCCAGCAGGCCCCCACCCATGTCCAACTCATGTCACCCACCACCCCCAAACCCCAGCCACCAGGGTCACCCTCCACCAGGGCCCCACTCATGTCTCCTACCACCCCCACCCCCCAGCACTGTGGGGCACCTGCCAGCAGGCCCCCACCCATGTCCAACTCATGTCTCCCACCACCCCCAAACCCCAGCCACCAGGGTCACCCTCCACCAGGGCCCCACTCATGTCTCCCACCACCCCCACCCCCCAGCACTGTGGGGCACCTGCCAGCAGGCCCCCACCCATGTCCAACTCATGTCACCCACCACCCCCAAACCCCAGCCACCAGGGTCACCCTCCACCAGGGCCCCACTCATGTCTCCCACCACCCCCACCCCCCAGCACTGTGGGGCACCTGCCAGCCGGCCCCCACCCATGTCCAACTCATGTCTCCCACCACCCCCAAACCCCAGCCACCAGGGTCACCCTCCACCAGGGCCCCACTCATGTCTCCCACCACCCCCACCCCCCAGCACTGTGGGGCACCTGCCAGCAGGCCCCCACCCATGTCCAACTCATGTCTCTCACCACCCCCACCCCCCAGCACTGTGGGGCACCTGCCAGCAGGCCCCCACCCATGTCCAATCCATGCCCCCCTGCACCTGGGTCCCAACATTCCCCAATCATGTCCGTAATGCCCATCCTCCCCTGCCAAAAGGCCCAACCAACTATCACACCCACCCACATATCAAAGGCAATTACATGTTACACCCCCAATGTAAATAATGCAATTTAACACATGTCTGTCACACACAATGGCTGCAAGTGAATGACAAAACACCCAACATGACATGCCTGAAAGCAATGAGATGATACGACACATTGAAGATTAAAAAAATAATATGTATTGAACAGCAAATAAGAAAAAACACAAAGCAAATCAAACAAAACAAGATGAATGTCCATGAAAAAATTATGAAAAAATAAAATAAGCCAATCAAGAAGATAATCCTGGGTCCATGAGCCCTACCAAATTAAACCTAACTGACTACTAACTAAAAAGGGAACTATATACAAAAAAGTGGTGCATTGTCCAATCGCAACCCAAAAAAAATTCAAAAAAACAAAGGAAACCTAACCCTAACTATACAACTATATACAAAGGCAGCGGGCTATTCGGACGGCTCACTGGTTGTTGTCATGGGCCAGGGCATCCTCGAACTCCTGCTCAATGGCTTGGAGGCGGGCATGTTCCCTGGCCCCGAGGTCCCGCAGGGATAACGCAGTGTCAAGCTCAAACTCCCTGCGAAGACCCTCGAGGCACTCAGCCCGCCTCAGCGCCCTCCGCATGGAGTCCTCCGCCCTGACCATCGTGAGCCGTTCCTCCTCTGCCCGCTGCCGCTCCGCACCTATCCGCTGGCACAACCTCTCCCACACGGAAGCCACTCCCATTCCAGGGTTCTCCTGCCCTCCGGCCGATGCCTGCACCCCTGATGTTGATGGCCCCGAGCCATGATGCCTCCCACGTTGAGCCTGCTGCTGCCTCCGACGCAACTGCCTGTGCCAGCACGACGGCATCCAGGCTGATGGAAACCACCGACGCCGTCGTGCGCGTGCCCTGCCCGATGATGCCGTCACATCCTCCATCTGCTGGGGTCCAGTTGCTCTGGTGTCCACCCCTGCTGGATCTCTGACTCCCGACTGTGGCAGGGATGGGATCCCCACCGAGCTGGCTGCATTGGTCGGGGCAGGTCCACAGGGGGCCCTGGTGGCATCTGGGCTGGAAGACGGCAAGGAGAACGACTGGTGGATAGCCTGCACAGAGGAGGAGAGGGCCGCCACATTGGCCAACACATGCAGGAAACCCCCGAACATGGCCGATCCCAATTGGGCCACGTCGGCACGGTGCACTTCGTGATGACGTGCGTGCTCCTCCCGGGAAGCACGCACGGCATCACGAATCGCAGCCGTGCGCAACGCGACCCCAATCAGGACCTTCTCCGCACGGCCAGGGGTTCCCACGTCCGCAGGTGGAGGGGAGTCAGGTGACATGGACATCCCCTCTACCTGCGGACAGGCCTGGGACGGGGCATCCCTGCTGGTGCATGGTGGTGCACTCACAGGGTCAGGGACAGCGACATGCACAGGCCCCTCCACGGTGACCTGTGCTGCCTCCTGCCCCTGGCCCTGGACTGCACCACTTGCACCAGCAGGGATGCCCCCACCAGGCCCCATGTGTGCCCCAGTGGCGGCCTCCTCCTCCTCTGTGCAAACCACCAACCTGGATGGCTCCTCACCGTCTCCCACCGTAGCAGGCCCCTGTGGGGGCTCACCCACCCCTTCCGCTGCAGCCGTGGGGGCATCCCCGCCGCCTTGCTCCACAGCGCCGTCTCCGCCCTCTTCTTCACTAGCCGCTGCGTAGAGGGAGACAAAGAACACAAGCATCAGGGCACTGTACAATGGTCCCCTAGACAGGAAGCAATAGCAGATGAGCACCACTGTCAAAGTACACTTCCATCATGTCCCTCCACAACACATGGGCCAGTCCAGGCAAAACACACACAGTAACAGGCATGGTGCATGCCATGGACATTTCCATGCATGTCCAATGGACTCTTGAAACATTCAATGATATGTAACTCACATGCATCATGGCTCATGCCCATCACATGCACACACATCACCTCAGTCACATCCATCTGGCCCCAAACACACCAAACACAGCGGATACAAGGGTCATTTTGCTGCTTTACTGAATCTCTGCATTGTCACACACATGTGTCATGCATCCATGGCATGCACAAGTCACAGACACGCAGGTCAGGCACACAGACATGGCTACCATATATGTACCTGGCATCAGCACCCATCCCTCACCCCCACCCATGTTCAGGTACAGAGACTGGCATGCTCTCATGTTCATAATCTGATTAGGGCTCCCCATGCGGCATTTCAACACATGCAACAACCATGTGCATCACACATCACTGGTCGCACATGCATTACCATGATGTCCCTGCACACATACATGCATACATGGGCTATGGCACACATACAGGCAAGTATCATAGAACCAGCACACCGCAACATGCCCTGTCTCACACAGTAATGCATGGACACTTACCGCTCAACTCCAGACGGGCCTCCCTCTCAAGGATCTGGGCGTGGAGCGCTGGGCGTACGCGTTCCAGGACCCTCATCTGGATGGTACTCATGCGGCCCCGGCCCCCCTCCACGAGGCGCCGGGCCTTCACAAGGGTCCTGGACCTCAAGTCCTCCCAGCGCTTCTTGATCTTCAGGACGTCGCGGGTTGCCACCCCCTCCGCGTTGATGGCAACCACACAGTCGGCCCAGATCCTCTGCCGTCCTTCCTTGCTGGCGCGGGACGATCCAAAGAGGGCATCATACTGCCCCAGGACATGCTCCACCAGGACACCAACTTCGGTGACAGTGAAGCTGGTGCCCCTCTGCCCCTCTGGCCTGGGGTTGCCACTGGTGCCAGATGTGGAAGTGCCCGACATGGCAACCCCAGAGGCAGGTGTGGGTGGGCAACTGGGTCCTGGGGCTGGGCTGTGGAGCGATGTAATACCAGTCGGGAGTCTTCAGTTCCAGCAGGGGTGGACACAGCAACTGGACCCCTGCAGATGGCTGATGTGCAGGCACCAAATGGCAGGGCACGGTGGCAGCAGGCAGGCAGGCAGGCAGGCAGCAGCAGATGGCACGTGGGAGGCTGCTCGGGGCACTGGGGGGCAGTAACTCGGCCTTCTGGGCAGGAGCGTGGGCTTCCGTGTGTTTTCGCGTGGCCAGCTTGATACGGAGTGATTTGGCACGTGAAAATCCTGCACGTCAGCGTGAAATCCGAGGAAAGGCCCTTAGCGCGTAAGCGCGTCAGCACGCATACGCGATTCTATTGGACCAGAGTCCCTCAGCGCGTAAGCGCGTCTGTGACGTGACCCGCACGGGTGTTCCCCACTCAGGACGTGATGACGGGGCACACGTGGAGATACTGCACGTCAGAGTGTCATCGCGTGTAATTGGACAAAAGTGCGCGTACACGCGATTGGCCTATGTACGTGTATTTAATGGGTGCGCGGCCACTTACACACGCAAGTACGTCAGCGAACCTGTATCCCGTGGTGCGTGTGAATTTCCACACGCTATTGGACTGGGAACTGGATTCCAGGGCTGCGCGGGTCACACGCTGTATCCCGTGGTGCGTGTGAATTTCCACACGCTATTGGACTGGCAACAGGATTCCAGGGCTGCGCGGGTCACACGCTGTATCCCGTGGTGCGTGTGAATTTCCACACGCTATTGGACTGGCAACAGGATTCCAGGGCTGCGCGGGTCACACGCTGTATCCCGTGGTGCGTGTGAATTTCCACACGCTATTGGACTGGCAACAGGATTCCAGGGCTGCGCGGGTCACACGCTGTATCCCGTGGTGCGTGTGAATTTCCACACGCTATTGGACTGGCAACAGGATTCCAGGGCTGCGCGGGTCACACGCTGTATCCCGTGGTGCGTGTGAATTTCCACACGCTATTGGACTGGCAACAGGATTCCAGGGCTGCGCGGGTCACACGCTCGCCTAGAACACGCGCTAAGCATAAATTGCGGACTTTAACAATAACAAGCTCAGACGCCAGGATGAACATACCGTTCCTAGCAGCAGTGGCAGTGGGCTACCAAAGGAGGAGGAGGAGGATAGTCAGGGCCAGAATATTCACACCCAGAACCAGCCTTTTCGGGATGCCTGATGACCAGGTGTATGGGAGGTACAGGTTTCCACCACACATCATACTGGACCTGGTGACTGAGTGGGAGGATGACCTCACATCACCCACCCTGTGCTCCCAAGCACTCAGCCCCCTGGAGAAGGTCCTCAATGTACTGCACTTCTTAGCCACTGGATCATTTCAGCGGACAAGTGCCATAGTGGGTGGGGTGTCACAGGCCACCCAGTCACGCTGCCTACACCAGGTCTTGAACATCATGACTGCACGCCCATCAGTCCGCAGGCACATATACCTGCCCAGAACACCTGCAGAAAGGCATGCTGCCGCCCTGGATTTTTACGCAGTGGCACGATTCCCCAAAGTGCTAGGTGCCATCGACTGCACCCATGTGGCTCTACGTCCCCCCAGGGCATCTGAGCACATCTATAGGAACCGCAAGCACTGGCATTCCATCAACGTGCAGGTAGCATGTAATGCCAAGGGAATCATCACCTCAGTATATGCCAACTATCCCGGCTCCACCCACGACAGCTTCATTTACCGAATGTCCACCCTAAGCCGGGACCTAGAAGCTGGGCGGCATGGCGATACATGGCTGCTTGGTGAGTATGTATGCCACTGCACATGCATGCATGTTGGATACTGAGCAAGGTCACAACCTCACCAATGATACCAATCCCCACCTCCACAGGGGACAGTGCCTACCCTCTCAGCCCCCACATGATGACGCCAATTCGGAACCCCACCACGCCACCCCAGGTAAGATTTAACACAGCCCACATTACAACCAGGGGCATAGTGGAGCGCACATTCGGAGTGCTGAAGTCACGCTTTCGCTCCCTTGACCGTTCTGGCGGGCAGCTGTTATACGCTCCCCCAGTAGTGTGCAGGATCATAGTGGCAGCATGTGTCCTGCACAACGTTGCAACACGCCGGGGCCTGGCCGTGGACATGGTGGTGGCCCCACATCCCCAACCACATGCACAGCCGCTGCGCATGGGAGGGGAAAGGGCACGGGGGGAGGCAGCCCGTACACAGCTAGTGGCTAATTACTTCACATAGAAATCACACCCCTGTGGAGTGCACACTGCCCTGGCACATTCCATCTGACAATCAATGATGACTCAACCTGACACTGATCCTGAATGTGTGGAGAATGAACGGGGAATTCTATGTCAGCCTGAGATTGTTCACCTGGAAGTGTCACAATGTGTGCATCCCTACCCACACAGACACCACCAATGCAGTTTTGTGAAGTTACACATTGAAGCAGCTAAAATGAATACCCACTTGCAAAATGCAACAAGAGGACAGTGGCATGTCAGCCAACCCAACCCCAGCACTGCCACACGACACACCGTGCCATGTCATGCTAATTGCAGGTAAACAAAGTAATCCCCACAACATGACATCACTCTCACTATGTACAGTGGCACTATTAGAAACCTGCAACACCTGAAATGCTCACAGCAATGCCGGACCAACAACATACTTGAGCACGTAGTACCATTAACATGACATCAAAAATGTAACATATTAGTAGTCTCACCACCTGGAAATGCCTGCACTCCCACCACTACCAACTGTGCAGTGTTGGCGCCATGTAGAGTTGTAGGTGCACTGCTGCCAACATGGTCCCCATCGCCAGACTAGAGGTCCTTGTGTGGACTTGAGGAAGGGACCTGCAAATTGGGAGGTAGACACAGAAGAAGAGTTACACATCAATGCAACATGCAGTGTACAACACAACAGCAATATGCACTAGGAATGTATACACAGTATTGACTACAGACTGGCCACACAGGTCATGGGAGTCCAACGTCACTGTGTAATTCACTGTCACTTGGGCACACCCTTTGCAAGCCCATGGAAACGGGAAGCAGGAGGGGTGTGTGTGACTCAAACCCAAGCATCTGAACCAAATACATTACAAGCCTGCATGTGCCCAGCCACAATGCAGCGTATGCCCACAGGAACCACGGAAGCCAACAGATCGGAGCCAACAGATCGGAGCCAACAGATCGGAGCCAACAGATCGGAGCCAACAGATCGGAGCCAACAGATCGGAGCCAACAGATCAGAGCCAACAGATCGGAGCCAACAGATCGGAGCCAACAGATCGGAGCCAACAGATCGGAGCCAACAGATCGGAGCCAACAGATCGGAGCCAACAGATCCTCCCAAAAAAATTGGGAATAAAAGAAATCAAAATAAAAATAAAAATAAGAAAAAATCAAAAATGGCCATTGATGGGCCCGGGGGGGTTGGGGAGGCCACCCAGGAGGTCCGAGGACAGGATGCACACCAGAACCCACCTGCGTGGATCCTGGGAAAATAAAACACCTCCATGGGCTCATGGCCCACACGGCTACCCTATTGTGGGAGTGTCACTGCTGTCGCTATTATCACCCTGTGCAGCTGCATCCGGAGGTGGTTGCACTATGGGAGGCAGCCCACGCAAGGCCCTAGTCTGCTCCTCCATGGCTGCAAGCATGCGGGTGTGGTAGGTCTGGTTCTGGAGGATGAGTGTGCAGAGGTCCCCATGCAACAACTCACGGGATGCCCGGACCTCCGCCCTCGTTGCCTGCATCTCAGCTGAGAGCGTACGGGTGAGACGCTCCAGCTGCTGTTCTGTCCTTTGGTGTGTTGAAGCCTCAAGCTCAACAAGAGTCGTCCTGAGGTGTAGGAGCTCCTGCCTCAGGGCTTCCCTGTGGCCCTGGGACTCAATGGAGATGGCCTCCTGCAGAGTCGCCAGTGCCGCCCGCCTGTCCCTGTTGGACCCCAACATGTCCTCCCTGTGTGACTGGCAGATGGAGTCAGTTGCCTGCTCTAGTCGCTCCATCAGCCTTTCTGGGGGGACAATGGAAGTGGCCACCCTATCCATGGCCTGAGCCATCATCTCGGATGATGCAGCCTGTTGGGTAGCCATACCGTAAATGGATTGCTCCCATGCGGTATTGCCAGGTGGCGTACGGCCACCACGTCGGCGGGCACCACACCTGTCTGGGGCAAGGCGAACTGCGCCTTGCTGTGCCGGCACTGCCTGAGGCTGCAGGACTGCATTCCCCCTCTGATCTGCTGGCCCAGGAACAGGATCAGATGTCGCGGAGTGTGACCCTGCATCCGTAACCACCAAAGGCGTAGCTGCCAACACTGACATCCCCATGGAGGGTACTGACCCTGGTGCAGGTGGGTGAGACAGAACAGAATCCCTCCCTGGAACACTCACCAGCGACGGCACGTAGGTCTCATCCGAATCAACACCTGAGTACAGCTCGGGGGAGGTGCAGCCAGAGACACCCCTTGAGAGCACGACCTGCAGCACTTGTGGGTTCTCCCCCACCACCACACCACGTCCCTCACTGGTGGTTGGTCGGCCCTGGGACACCTCCTGGGTCTGCACCATCTCCACAACCCCAGCAGTATCAGGTGCGTCTTCCCCTGCAAAGACATGAAAACAAAGTATTGGAAACAGGCATTAGCACCATGGCACACATTGAGGGCTGAGAAGCAAGAGAACCAGTACTTGATTGACATGTCCCACATGACTAGAACCCTCCCATGCATGCACCCTCACTGCGTATGAAGTGCAGGCAAACGGCACACACTGATGACACCAAGATGGAAGATGAACAAATTTTCTGCATGCTGCCTGGCAGTGGCATCACACATTGGCCTGTGATTGGCAGGTGAAACACACATGCCATCACACAGATGGCATGTACCATTGCTATTGAGTGAAGATGGAGAGGAGGGCAGCACCTATTCATTCAGTCCAGTTCCCGCATGTAATAGCTTTTCTGATTCTAACAGGTCAGATTTTTCACCTGGAGCTGCCAGTCTGTAATGGTCAAATTGCACAGGGACATGTGTGTACAAATGATATCCAGGTAACAAAGTCACTCCCCTTTACCATACCCATGTCAGACATGTGACTAGTGGACAGCGACATGCCTAGTGAAAGTGGTGGAATGCAAACAAACTGACTGAATGAACAGTGAAAAATAAGCAAATCTGTTGTGTCAAGGTGACACTTCAAGGGCAACTGGCGTGCAGTTGTGCTAGATGTCTACTGTTGGCAGAAGGGATACTGCTATGGCCAAATGCAGCTGCGCAGGAAGTATTGCATGAAGCACATGGCTGACCCATACGACTGAGGCGCACACACTCTCTCCTGGCACCCAAACAGAAGCCCTCACACACACACCATGCACATGTATGACACACACATGCATGTGCACTCACCGGACAATGCCTCGTAATCAGCCAGATCTCCCACGCCTTGGATCTGTTCGTCCGTGACGTAGGTCCCAGCGACTGACTCATGTGGAGTGAGTTCCATGTCTACTACTGGAGACCCACCTCCAGTCACTAGAGTTGCGGCATGACTTGAGGCCAGCTTACTCTTTGCCCTGCGCTTTAGGTCATTCCAGCGCTTATAGCAATCATTGGCTGTGCGCCTCACGATTCCAAGGGCACTTACGATGTCCGCAACGGTCTGCCAGTGTGCCTGGCGTTGTGCAGGTGTGGTCTTGGATCCTGCAACAATGACCATCTCGTTGTCATGTCCGGACACATACTCGACAAGTGCATTCAGTTCGTCATCCGTGAAGCTGGGCTTCCTGGACGGGCCGGACTGTGTAGCCGTGTCTGGGGCATCAGCCTGTGCCGGACGAGCACTCTTCCTCTTCCGCTTGGAAGGTGGTGGTGATCCTGAGTGTCCTGCGCCGCTCTGGACACTAGGGGCAGGAGCCCTGGTGGACTCTGTATCAGGAGTGTGGGATTGCACACTCAGCATGGGAGTTGGTGCAGGCATTGGCTCGAGTGTGATGGTGTCAGGGGGAATCTCAGCAGCATGGACTAGGACCGACACTGTCCTGGCTGGGTGTGTGAGGGCTGGGGTGGATGGAGCCGCAGCTGCCCCTGCAGCCACTCCGCCCTGCCTCCTTGGTGCAGTAGATGACCTTGCTGCCCCAGATCCACGTGGCATGATGGCATCAACGTGCACCAGCGCACGTGTCGTAGCCCTGCTGACCTGGAAGTCAGCCATGGAGTCAGCCAGGTCTGGTGCCACAATGGGCTGGTCCAACAAGGGCTGAGCATGGATGGTGTCAGCCACTTCAGCCTCAACGGGAGGGGGGGAGGGGGGGGAGGGGGGGGGATGATGGGTGCCCTTGACTGGTCCTCCACACATGGGGGGACAGGCTCACCCTGCAAGTTACGACCACGTCCCCTACCGGATCCACCACGGCCACCACTTGTGGCTCTTCCACCTTTGCCACCCTTACGGAATCCTCGCCTCCCAGCCATGGCACTGATATTAATGTGCGTATGGGAGTGGCTGTAGACAATTGTCCTGGGCAATTGGGGGTCAAAGGGGTTGGGTACCAGATGGTAATTGTACCCTAGTGCTCTAGCACGGCTGATTGTAACCCCTGGGGAAAGATGACGGGTCACGCAACGCACAGGAGGCCCAAAAAAGGGAGATGACGTGCACGCAACCCCTCCTAGACCACGTGTGCAGAAAGAAAAACCTGCACTACGCTGTGGCACCCAGTAACACAAGAATGAACGTATGCGTGTCACACGCAGCCTAGAATGACCTCTGAAGGGGTAGGCAACACACGGGGCAAGCACAGAAGTTGGATACGTGCGTGACTCACCGTCTGCCAGGTAAAAGAGCGTGAAGAATGAGCGCGTTTGGCTGGCTAAACCCCCGCCAAAAGAAGATGTGTACGCTGTCTGAGAAGACAGGACAACAGTAGAAGGGGACACTGTTTGAGGGAACAGGCCCAGGTAAACCAGTAAAAGAGAAAAAAGAGAAAAAGCTGTCAGAGGTAACAGGGAATACGAACTGGAAACGCCGTGAAGTAAATCGCGTGTGAAACGACAAGAAGTACAGATTTCACCCACTCGCTCTCCACGAAAAGCACGTACAAGGAAATGGTGTTCTACATGTACCTTATATACAGGCCCACACGTACAGCGTCACTTACGCGGCGTGTACGTTCACCAATCACACGCTTTGTCACTCCTGCGTGTAGATCCATTTTCACCAATCACACGCTTTGTCACTTCTACGTGTACATCCATTTTCACCAATCACACGCTTTGACACTGGGACGTGTCACGTAACAATTTCCTGCACGTGCAGGTGACTATAGGCGCGCATATGCTGTTGACGGGTTTACGCGCTAAGGGCCTTTGCTGACGTGTGGGATTTCACTACCTATCAGGCTGTCCACGCGTTCACACACGAGAGACCACGCTCCTGGCCAGGAGGCGAAATTACTGCCCCCCAGAGCCCTGAGCACGCTCCCACCTGCCATCTGCTGCTGCCTGACTGCCTGCTGGCCACGTGCCCCACAGTGCTGGTGGGTGGGGGTGTTGGGAGACATGGGTGGGGGCCTGGTGGAGGGTGCCCCTGCACTGGTGGGGGTGGTGGGAGACATGGGTGGGGGCTTGGTGGAGAGTGCCCCTGGTGGCGGGGGGTGGTGGGAGACATGGGTGGGGGCCTGGTGGAGGCTGCCCCTGGTGGCGGGAGGGTGGGGGTGGTGGGAGACATGAGTGGGGGCCTGGTGGAGGCTGCCCCTGCACTGCTGGGGGGGTGGGGGTGCAGGGGGACATGAGCAGGTGTGCAGGGTAGTCCCCTGTTTTGTAGACTGCCTGCAGGGGCCGTGGAGGGTGTACAGGGAACACCTGTGAGGACCCACCCAGCCTAATCGCGTGTGATGATTCCCGCGTACCCCTGTAATACACGTACCCTGGCCAATCGCGTGTTGAACTTCCCGCGTACCCCTGTAATACACGTACCCTGGCCAATCGCGTTTTAAACTTCCCGCGTACCCCTGTAATACACGTACCCTGGCTAATCGCCTGTTAAACTTCCCGCGTACCCCTGTAATACACGTACCCTGGCCAATCGCGTGTTGAACTTCCCGCGTACCCATGTAATACACGTACCCTGGCTAATCGCGTGTATGACTTCACGCGTACCCCTGTAATACACGTACCCTGGCTAATTGCGTGTTGAACTTCCCGCGTACCCCTGTAATACACTTACCCTGGCTAATTGCGTGTTAAAGTTCCCGCGTACCCCTGTAATACACGTACCCTGGCCAATCGCGTGTTGAACTTCCCGCGTACCCCTGTAATACACGTACCCTGGCCAATCGCGTTTTAAACTTCCCGCGTACCCCTGTAATACACGTACCCTGGCTAATCGCCTGTTAAACTTCCCGCGTACCCCTGTAATACACGTACCCTGGCCAATCGCGTGTTGAACTTCCCGCGTACCCATGTAATACACGTACCCTGGCTAATCGCGTGTATGACTTCACGCGTACCCCTGTAATACACGTACCCTGGCTAATTGCGTGTTGAACTTCCCGCGTACCCCTGTAATACACTTACCCTGGCTAATCGCGTGTTAAAGTTCCCGCGTACCCCTGTAATACACGTACCCTGGCTAATCGCGTGTTAAACTTCCCGCGTACCCCTGTAATACACGTACCCTGGCCAATCGCGTGTTGAACTTCCCGCGTACCCCTGTAATACACGTACCCTGGCCAATCGCGTTTTAAACTTCCCGCGTACCCCTGTAATACACGTACCCTGGCTAATCGCCTGTTAAACTTCCCGCGTACCCCTGTAATACACGTACCCTGGCCAATCGCGTGTTGAACTTCCCGCGTACCCATGTAATACACGTACCCTGGCTAATCGCGTGTATGACTTCACGCGTACCCCTGTAATACACGTACCCTGGCTAATTGCGTGTTGAACTTCCCGCGTACCCCTGTAATACACTTACCCTGGCTAATCGCGTGTTAAAGTTCCCGCGTACCCCTGTAATACACGTACCCTGGCTAATCGCGTGTTAAACTTCCCGCGTACCCCTGTAATACACGTACCCTGGCCAATCGCGTGTTGAACTTCCCGCGTACCCCTGTAATACACGTACCCTGGCCAATCGCGTTTTAAACTTCCCGCGTACCCCTGTAATACACGTACCCTGGCTAATCGCCTGTTAAACTTCCCGCGTACCCCTGTAATACACGTACCCTGGCCAATCGCGTGTTAAACTTCCCGCGTACCCATGTAATACACGTACCCTGGCTAATCGCGTGTATGACTTCACGCGTACCCCTGTAATACACTTACCCTGGCTAATCGCGTGTTGAACTTCCCGCGTACCCCTGTAATACACGTACCGTACCCTGGCCAATCGCGTGTTAAACTTCCCGCGTACCCCTGTAATACACGTACCCTGGCTAATCGCCTGTTAAACTTCCCGCGTACCCCTGTAATACACGTACCCTGGCCAATCGCGTGTTGAACTTCCCGCGTACCCATGTAATACACGTACCCTGGCTAATCGCGTGTATGACTTCACGCGTACCCCTGTAATACACGTACCCTGGCTAATTGCGTGTTGAACTTCCCGCGTACCCCTGTAATACACTTACCCTGGCTAATCGCGTGTTAAAGTTCCCGCGTACCCCTGTAATACACGTACCCTGGCTAATCGCGTGTTAAACTTCCCGCGTACCCCTGTAATACACGTACCCTGGCCAATCGCGTGTTGAACTTCCCGCGTACCCCTGTAATACACGTAGCCTGGCCAATCGCGTTTTAAACTTCCCGCGTACCCCTGTAATACACGTACCCTGGCTAATCGCCTGTTAAACTTCCCGCGTACCCCTGTAATACACGTACCCTGGCCAATCGCGTGTTAAACTTCCCGCGTACCCATGTAATACACGTACCCTGGCTAATCGCGTGTATGACTTCACGCGTACCCCTGTAATACACTTACCCTGGCTAATCGCGTGTTGAACTTCCCGCGTACCCCTGTAATACACGTACCGTACCCTGGCCAATCGCGTGTTAAACTTCCCGCGTACCCCTGTAATACACGTACCCTGGCTAATCGCGTGTATGACTTCACGTGTACCCCTGATATGCACGTTACCCGCTTTGCGTTCCTTGTTTGGCTGCCCTGTAAACTGGTCCAGAGTTAGCGCAGCCCTTTGCGATGATTTAGCGATTTTGCTGGCTTTTCCTTGCGAGAGGGCGTTCTTGGGGGCGTTACTGGCGCTGCTGCAGGGTCGCTGCGATACTCTGCGCCACGGCTGGTTTGGGAGCATGTAATCCATGAATACGCTGTGCGCGGAAATCGGTTTTATCGCACGTGCCTGGCGCAGTCAATCGCACGCGGACACTCTGCGCCAGCCGATTGCGACACTTTTCTGCGAAATTCTATGAATTACCCTGTCAGTCTCTCCTCTGACACATCTCCACCCCTGCCTTCAGCACCCCACCCTAATACACATAAACTCTTCAACTTTTCTCCTCTCTCCATTAAAGAGATTGAAGACATAATCACTAAACTAAAACCCTAAATATGCCAGGGAGATGCAGCTAAAGAACTAGCACCCTTCATCACCACTTTAATCAAAGCCTCTTTTGAAACAAGTATAGTATTTTTATTTGCAGTGCATACCAAGTCATGCAGTTCATCCCATGCTGGCCAACTGACGGTAACAAACTATGTTGGGGGACCTAGGTTCCTTAGCATGGAGTGAATGTTCACATGACTTTGGAACCAGTATTCTTTTGTGCCATACATATTTGCCAAGATATTTGTAATACCTTACTCAAAAACTTCATATTTGTCTTTTATCATTTGAAGAAGTACACTAGCTGGCATGCTCACTAGCTGGCATGTTTGTAAAGTAGGTACCCGTTTTGAGTATATGTGCAACTGCACAGCATAGATTTGCTAGTTCACTGTCAAGCTTAAGATGGAAAATCTATTCAATATGTTTACGGTATCTTGTATCTCGGGAATGCATTTTGAAACAATGGTACTTTGATGCACTGATTTGTATGGCTATATCACCACCTCTTCCTCCTCCTTTTCCTGTAGGCAAGAGTAGTGAAACAGCATACTTCTAACCATTATTCCCATGAACTCATTGTAGGCCCTTTGGCTTGTTGCATTTGGTATGTTTCAAATTAATCCTCAGTGGTATCTCTTGAATGCAGTGGATGGATTGTATACAGGTCAAGCATGTTATCTCTATTATTTTGCTCAACATGTTCAAATTAACCAGTTTGTAGAGTATCTGCATATACTGCTGTTATTTCTTTTGTATTGTTTTCTATTATTTTATCTTGGTATTAGTCATTGTTATATTTCAGATATTGCAGGGCTTCTTAACATTTGTTTAAGTCAACAAGTTGTTGCCAGACGTTCTGTATCTTTTGTTGGCACACCATTAACCAATACAAATACAGATGGCTGTATTGTTTGTCCTGCTACTAGTGTTTCAAGATGTTCTTTATGCTCCAATGGTAAATATACTACCTTGTCATTAATACCTTTACAGAGATCTGATGGTGCAATTTGGTAGTATTGGGCTGTAATCATATTATAGCTGGGAATGTGTGTACTGTTGGAATTATAATACTCTCATATAGATTTCATTGTTGGAGGGCATTTGTAAGTGGGAATACTTTGAAGTTATTAGTAAATGCTTAATTTAATTCAATATGTACATAATACTAAGGGGTCTGTTATGTTGTATTTATTTTCTGCTTCTAGACACAAGGCAAGTTGGAACCATTGTGATTGCTCATTGTCTTCAATTTTGTGGGAGTATCTATTGTTTGTGTACTTTGCTTGTAGAACGTTCAATGATAGCAGATATATATTTTGTCTGGAATTTCAGCAGAGGTGATTTGAAACTTTGTTATTTGTTTTTTGTATGTGTTTGCAAAAAGGGTAGTTGTTGACAATTGTTGATTGGCACTTTCTAGGTTAGTTGTATCTTGTACTTTTACATCAGTTCCAAAATATTTACATTGTGTATCTTTTAATTGCCACAGCACTTCTTGTGTTGTTCCAATTAGGAGACAGACATTGGGTTTTTGTAATTTTAGAGTGGGCCCTTTAGCACTGTATGATTTATGCTGAAGGGTGTGCATTGTAGAATGCTGTGTTGCTAGCATTTTTATGTGATGAAACATGCTTTTGCAGGATTGTCATGAAATGCAGCATAAAGAATGTCTGTGTAGTCCAGTGTGAATGCATCGTCCATGTATTGTAGAATTTTCATTCTATTTTTGTCTTTTAATTTAATGTACTGCTTTACAAATTACCACAAACATGTGAATAACTGTTGTTGCACATAGCATATTGGGCTGCACGACTATATAGTATCTCCTAATATTTCAAAACCTCTTCCACGTGTATCTTTGGCAAATGCATGTTTGTTGTCCACTGTATGTTTCTTCATTGAAGTGTGGTTCTTTGCTAGTGGTGTGGCACCATTCACCAGCTCAGAACTTGCAAGAGTTATCTATATTAACATTTTGACTGTTTCAAAGTATTGTTTGTAGTTTTTCAAATAATGTTGTTAATGTGTTCAGTCTGTGTAAAACAAATATACATTGGGCCTCATTACGACCCTGGCAGAATGGGTTAACGGGTGCCGCTAATGGTGGCGAGCCCGTTAAACCCATTCCGCCTCATTACGAGGATCCCTCGCGGGACCCGATGTGGATGTCTGGTTTTACCAGACGTCCTTACCAGGTCCCGCGAGGGGACCAGGGAGCTAACAACGGGCCAGTCTTAATCAGCCCGTTGTTAGCTCCTTTCACCCATTCCCATTGAGCCCTATGGGGGCTCAAATGGGAATGGGGAAGGTCCAGGCCCAGGTTCCCTGTAGGGGGAATTACCGGGCCTTCCAAACACGGAATGGCCGGTAATTCCCCATTCAGGGAACCCGGACCCGGTTTTGGTGGCAGCCATGCCCTTATTAAGGCCATGGCTACCGCCAAAGCCGTAATGAGGCCCAATATCAATTAGTGCAGCTTTGGTAATTCATAAGTGAGGATCATGACTTCATATTTTTTTTGAGATTGCTGAGGACTCTACAATGGAATACTTTTTGCAAAATTGATTTTTTAAAATATTTTGAAACTACTTTGACATTGGAATATTTGGTTTCCATATCAGTTTTCTTTCATGGGGGTTCTTTGTTGAAACTGTTTTAATACGTTCTTGCTTACCTTACTTTTTTGATGGAGGTGGATGAATATAAGTTTTTTACTGCTTGCTGTGGTTGTACTTTGCTAGAGCAGGGTTGCTTCCTCTTGCTTGTACCTTTTCTTTACAACATATTAGTGGAGATTGAAGGTATGACTCTCCCTTGTTTTTACCTGTCAAACATTTTCTTTGTTTTCAATGGAGTTAAGTTTTAGTTGGCATTTGTTATATCTGTTAGAGAAAAGAAAAGCTATTTACATTAAGTTCCTTAAAGTATGTTTGTTAATGTTTTATTTTGTCTTGCTATATAGGATACGTATATTCACAAATAATTTTCAATGATTGAGTTTGGATATGGATTTCTGGTGGGCACTGGGGCGAGGAAAAGGAATGTTGGGGTAATGACATAGACAACTATTAGGTATTTGGATCAGAAAGTGGTATGTGGGGGTATTTATATGAATTATTATTGGGTATTGGGATGAGGAAGGAAGGTGTCTGAGTAATGATATGGGTTAGTATTGGGGTATTGTAATTAGGACAAGGGGTGTGGGTGCAATGACATGGATAACTAGTGGGTAATAGAATGAGGTAGAGGAATGTGTGGTTAAGGACATGAATTACTATTGGGCACTGGGAGATGGAAGAGGGATGTGGGGTAATGATATGGATTAATATTGTGTACTGGTTGATGAAAAGGCATGTGGGGGTAATGACAAGGATTAATATTGAGGTATTGGGATGTGGACACAGGGTGTGAGTGCAATGACACAGATTACTAGTTGTTACTGGGATGAGGAAGAAGGATGTGGGGTAATGATATGGATTACTATTGGCTACTGGGATGAGGAAGAGGGTTATTGGGATACTGATATCGATTAATATTGGGTATTGGTTGGGGAAGAAGAATGTGAGGGTAATGACAATTATTAATATTTGGTAATGGGAGAAGGTAGAGGAATGTTGGTGTAATGACATGGATTACCTTTGGGCACTATGTCGAAGAAGAAGGATGTAGAGCTAATGATTTGTATTTGCATTTATTTTTGTTATATAGTGCTTTACACCAAAGCGCTGCACATTATAACAACAGGATACATATGAAATAACATTATAACAGTAACAGTAGAAGCATTTAACAATAGAGAATCAGGCCAACAAAACAATAAGCAGAGCAATTAACTGGAGGAAAGAAGGGGAGTAGTGCAGAAGAACTGAGGGGGGAGGAGAAGAGGGGGGAAGAAAAGGAACGGGTGAAGGAAGAGAATGGGGAGGGAGAAGATCAAGGAGAAAAGGCAGCGAGGGAGGGGAGCAGGAAGGGGAGGGGATTCAATGATATAATAAGGATTATGGTTGAGAGATAATTATATGTTTTATTATTGGGATACTGGAATGAGGAGCATAGGTTGAGAGATGATGCTCTGTATTATTATTGAGTACTGGGTAAAAGTAGATGTATGTGTCTTAATGACATAGATTGCTATTGCGTACTTGGGTGAGGAAGACTGATACAGGGGTAATTACATAAACTACCATTGGATACTGGGATGAGGAAGAGGGATTTAGGTGTAATGACAATAATTCTGATTGTGCAATGAAATTATGAAGAGAAATATGGGGTAAAGACATGAGCTAGGATTGGGGTATTGGGATGTGGAAGTGAGGTGTGGATGCAGTGTCATTGAATAGTGTTGGTACTGGGTTGAGGAAGAGAGGTGTGGGTGCAATGCCATAGATTACCACTGGGTACTGGGATGAGAAAAAGGGATGTGGATGTAATGGCATGGATTACTATTGTGTATTAGAATGAGTCTGAGGGATTTGGGGGTACGAATGTGGATTACTATTGGGTACTGGGATGAGAAAAGGGAATTTGAAGGTAAAGATATGTATTAATATTAGGTACTAGGATGAGGAAGAGGGATGTGGGGTAATCACGATGATTAACATTGGATATTCGGATGAGAAAGAGGGATGTTGGTGTAATGATGTGAATTACTATTCGGAGCTGGTATGAGGAAGAGGGGTGTGGGTGTAATGACATTGATTAATACTGGGTACTGGGATGAAGAAGAAGGATAATGATAATGAATATGATTGAAGCATAATGATATGTTTCACTATTAGCTACTTGGATGAGGAAGAATGTGTATGGATTATGATACAGATTACTATTGGGTCCTGGGAATGCGGAAGATGGATGATGGGGTAATGATATGGATCGCTTTAGTGTACTGGGAAGAGGAAGAGGAAAGTGGGGGTAATGAAATGGATGACTATTGGGTACTGGCTTGAGGAAGAGGTATGTGGGCGTAATGATATGCATTACTTTTGAGTACTGGGATAAGGACGAGTAATGTGGAGTAATGTCAATGATTAACATTATGAACTGGGATGAGAAAGAGGGATGTGGGGGTAATGCAAAAGATTATGATTTCACTAATGTGATCACGAATGGGTCTTTCGTTTGACCAATTTATACAATAGTAGTTAAAATCTACCTTTCTATTTCCTAATGTATATGGTAGTCAGTCTCATGGTGTGTTGCTGTACGTATTACGGTTTAATCCCACCTGTAATACAGTGCACCTTGTCATTGCTGTGTGAAAAATGATCCCCACCATAGATTTGCTTAATTATGTTTCATATAGGTTGGTGACACAACCTCAGAACTGTGTTCGAAAAGCAAATGCCCGTAACTTCAAACGGTCTCAGAGCGAGAGTTACTGTTGTGTATTCCCAAGTGAGATATGCACACATTTATATAGACAGTGGGCCTCATTATGTGTTTGGCTACTGCCGAACTCGCTACCAGCACTGCCACCCACAAATGGTCCATAACCAGCCTATTAGGAATTGAATGGGCCGGTAATTTCCCATTCGCGGGTGGCGGTGTGGACGGGCTCCCGATCCACATTCTGCCCTATAGGGCAGAATGGGGGTGGGGAGCAGGGTTGCACCGGCACCATTGGTAACGGTGCCGGTGCAATCACGAGTTCTGCTCGCAGGTGTGCAGAGCGGCACCTGCGAGCAGAACTCGTAATGTGGCCGTATGGTAACAACGGTCACTGTACCGCCACATTTGTAATGAGGCCCAGTGTCTCAGATTATAATGAAAGTATAAGGCTTAAACATAGATTCCCAATGTTGCAATTTTACATAGCACACACTCACCAATTGAACGTTCAGTCTGTCATAACACATCGGCTAAACGGATTGCGGGAGAAATCCGAACTATGTCTCAATTGTTTCCTTCAGTTGCCATGGAAGCCGTGTTGAGCCATTTTTGCTTTCCATGCTCCGTTCTGGCCGGCTGCCATATTTTGGGAACTGGGACATTAGTGTACATGAACTCTAATGTGCTGTTTCCCAAAATGACATACTCATGCATCACAAATGTGGTAAGGTGCCTATGGACCTTGAGACTGAACCACTAAATAAATGTGGACACTAGATCCTGTTCCTGATTACTTGATATGTTATTATACTCAGAGATTCATTATTTTGCTCGATTTGAATAAAGATAAACTGACCATTTCACAAATATGTGCTCAAATGCAAAGACATGCTAGCCTTGCATTATATTTGAATATAACTTTTTGTCTCATGACAGTGCTATTTAGGCCCGTTATGTAACTATATATTAATTGTGCTGCTCCTTACTGAGCAATTATGGTCCTTTACTCTACACAAACTAGCAGTCCTGGAAACACATGTAGGGAGCAGGACAATCCGATATTATCTCTCTAGTTGCTAACAAAGATATATACAAACAGTAACTTGCAAATACATGCTCTATTGAAAGACATAGTGGCATTGCATTGCAATCAGATGTTATCTCTCTAGTTGCTACCAAAGATTTGCTAACTGTAATTTTCACATGTTTTTAATTTTTTTATTTATTGTGTTTGGTTTTAATCCATAAACCTAATATAGACAAAACTTTACAATATCACATCTTTCAAAGTAAACGGAACTGTGTTAAAAAATGAAAATTTAAATTTCTGAAACACACATAATGCACATAATACCAGCCACCCAACACCTCTCCTTCCTTTCTCTAAAACAATCTTCTCAAAGTCTTCCCTAAAAATTTACGAATACCTACCAGCCTTACGGCTTTCCATTATCTTAACCCCTAGAACCACCCACCCGCAGTCTTTCCCCAAGAATCAGTTTACTTTTGTCGCAGGAGATTTAGGGCTCTCAAAATTTCCACTACCGCTGCTGTAAGTTGGACATTATACCCTGAGATCATTCTGTGCCACATATTTTCAGATGATACCCATTCCAATCTCTCTACAAATCTTCCTAACTTTTTTCCCCTAAGTTTCCGAGTCCTTTCACAGTCTAGCAACAAGTGCTTTAGTGATTGATTTGTTGGTGGATTACATTCATTACAATATTGTGCTGCTTTTAGCTTTGATTTGTAATAGCAAGAATCTCTCCTGCGGGCAGTATATTAAGCCTCGCCCTTAAAAAGTTGTTCCTAATTTTACTATCTAGGAATTTTACCAGGTAACGTGGAAGGAAACCTAGTTTCGAATCAACCACCAAGAAACTATTCCGCGGGCTTGATGTCCTAACTTTAGCTATGGCATCTATCCAATCTATTAGTTCCATTGCCCGCTTTACTTTTAAGGGATTCGCTTTTAGGATCTGTCGTTCTAAACCTATTTTGGCTAGCTCTTTCACCATCCTATATTCCAAATTCCCCAGGTCCCTGGATTTCCGGCTCCCCGGTAGGCATTAATATCCTCATATAAAGAGTCTGCTTTCGGCCTAATAATTTCTCTAAATAGTGACATCAGTTTCCATTTAGCCATGCACCATAGAGATTTTAGGCCTAGTTCGTACCTCAGATGCTATCCTGGAGTACTACAGAGAAGGTTTAGGGCCCCTTCCATATTCTACCTTCCAATTTTGCCCAATCAAAGTCCCATATCTGCGGCTTGGCTTCCAGCCCATACAACAATATGGGAACAACTTTTATCAAATAGTATTTTCTCATCGGAATGATTGAGAATCTGCAATATTTAGTATTCATTTTTTTCAAGTGTGGAACAAAACTGAGACCTTTGCTCGTAATGTCTTGTTCTACTATATGGATTGTTGGGCGAGCGTAAAGCTTGTATCCTAAATATATCAGTTCTTCCACTTGCAGGATTGTTTGGCCTTCCAATGCCCAGTGTTCTAACATCCTTTTCTTCAGCGGATGCCTCAACACCATTATCTTTGATTTACTTGGGTTTATTTTCAGGCCATTTATCACTGCATAGTCTTCCAATCCATTTAACAACCGTTGTAAACCTATAGCAGTGTTATCTAGTAAAACAATGTCGTCGGCATAAGCTAGCCAAACAATCTTTTTCCCGTTTAATTTCGGACTGGTCAGCGCCGACGATAATATATGGGCACCTACATCTGCAAAAAATAAGTTGAAGAGTGTGGGTGCTCCCAGGCAACCCTGTCTTACCCCTCTTTCCACTGGGATTGTCTTGGATAAATGCCCCTTGTTATCTAGTCTCACCCTTATTGTGTTCCCTTTATGAAATTCCATTAGTATTGAGAGCAGTCTTTCTGGGATTCCTTTCCTCCTAAGTTTATACCATAGCTTCGCCCTATCAATATGGTCGAACGCTTTGGAGAGATCTATCCATGCCCCATATAGTGGTCTACCCTCCTTATTCGCCGTAAATTCACCAAGCAAGTTCAGCACCATGCCATTTACTGTTGTTGACAGCCCCTTTCTAAAACCCGTCTGGAAGCAAGAGAGTACTTTCTTCCCCTCCTCCCAGACTAAAATCTCCCCTAGCAGTGCCTTCATAAAGATTTTACTCTCTATGTCGAGGAGGGTGATAGGACGATAATTTGCTGGATTTGTCCTATCACCCTCTTGAAGAATGGCACCACCAGAGCCGTCTTCCAGGATGCTGGGAGCTGTCTTCCCCATAGGATTGATAAGAACAGATGTTTTAAAATGTTTGCCCAGAGTAGTGGCTCCTTTTTAAGAATCTGATAGGTTAGGCCATTTGGGCCTGCTGCTCTCGAAGATGGGGCCTGCTTTATTATGTCTTCAATATCAGACACTCCTCCAACTCTAGCTCCCACTCTTGATCTAATGGTTTACAGTCAGTTTCTCCTTCTGATTTTTTAAATATGCCCGTAAAATAGATTATCCAGTCTTTTTCAGGCACCAAATTGCACAGGGAGCCACAGGATTGATGCTCTAATTCATTTAGCACTGACCAAAAATGTCTTGAGTTTGCTTCCGAAACCAACAGTAGCATATGTTCCCCATCTCGTTGAATGTGTATAGCCCTTTGACTTTTCGTCCATGCCCTATAGTTATTTCTAAGTTGTTTTACTTTCGTACTATATTCACTTTTATTTAGCATTAGGGCCTTAAGATCGTGAATACATTTCCTTAGGGATCGTTTCTTTATCCACATTTCCTCATCAAAGCTGTGGATATGCTTATGACTGGCTCTGTCAGACCAAGATTTTGGGGGGACTAGAGACCAAATAGCATTCACAAATTCTTCTGGATAACACATTTCTCTAATTATATGGTCTAGCATGCTATATAGCTTGTTATTTAAGCTTCTCCCGTCATGGGCGTACTTTACTAGTCTTACTCTACCTTTTGATCCAATCAGCTCCTGATTATCTAATATCTTTGGGGCCAGTGGCAAATCCATGAATGTAAGTTCTAGTCTCGAGTGGTCACTACCCCCTTCATCGTTAACCTGCAATATAGGAGAATGGGCTAGAAGACCTTCACTGATCAGGATATAATCTAAAATGGAGGCTGAGGTACCTCTATGCCACGTCATACAGGGTGCCAAATCTCCTTGGTTCACCACAAACAACAGTTTTAAGTCCCAGGCGGACATAAATTCAAGCCAAGCCTTCCCTCTGACAGATATTTTCTGGGGGCCTCCACCCTTACTATAAGGCACACATTCTAAATTGAAATCACCTGCTAGGACAATGTTTGCTCCCTCCCAGTCCTCCTTGATTCCCCCTAATAATTCTGACAATCTACCCAAAAATAACGAAATCTCTGATTGTGCAGGGTTCCAGTAAACATTAATCACTATCCATACCGGATTCCCCAAATTAGTAGTCAGCCGTATTTTACATGCCAGAATGACTAATTCATCTTTAAAAATCGGGGTCACAGATCTCACAGAGCTACTTTTAAAGGCCAACACCAGCCCACCCGCAGGACAACCTTTGGCTTTTTGACTATCTGGAAGAGAAAGAATCATGAACCCTTCGATCTCTATTGGGTTAACTGGCCATGTGTCTTGTAATAATAATATGTCCATTTTCCCCAGCAGATATTCTCTTGTGCCTCTAGCCCTAAATGTGCTGAAGCCCCGTGTGTTCCAGCTCACTATATTGAGTTATTTTTGACTAAAGACCCTGCACCCCCAGTCCCAAGCTCTTCAATACTTGGGATAGAATGGTAGGGAGGCCAATATTTTATCTTGGCTTAGAAGTACTTGTTGTTTGCCTGCCACCCTGAACCCATCTGGGCCATGCAGGCCTCTTCCCTCTCGCTCAAGAGGTTTATCTTGTTCGCCACTGTACTTTAAGAAATGTTCGGGAGGGTATGCAGAGGACTATTAAAGACCATCAAGCCTTCAGTTTCCAAATCGCTGGCCGGTTTTAAAACTGCAGAGTGCGCCTTTACTGAGTTCAATCCTATCTTCACTGTAGAAAGGTCCTTCTGGTCTGGAAACCTAACATATTCAATGTCACTTTTGGGGAATAAAAATAAGCATTTAACTCTTTTAAATATTGACAAAATCACTGATCTATTTAATGATTTAAAGTGGGCTGGTTTGGACAATTATTTTTGCCAAAGCTTTAGTATTTCAAAACCAGTAGTACTCTCCTGTTGGTCCATTGCCTTTTCTTGATTGATCTTATGGTCTATAACTTCCGTACCGTTGGTGCCTCCTAAAGGAATTCCCCCCAGCCCCCCATTCAGTTCTGGAAGAGTAAAGAGTACAACATTTTCCAGTTCCCAGTTTCATGATCGGTGCAGGCGGGGAATCCCTTAGGTCCTCCACCTGTTGTCTTGGATCTTCTTTTTTAGTTTTCATAAATATCGGCGCCAATTTAACTGTTAGACCACCATTTATGGTGCTTCCTCCCCCTGATTGACTGGTTGATTTTTTCTTCTCTGTGAAAATCGGGGCTAATTTCTGCCCTCTGTCCTCTTGAGCCCCAATAACATTCTCCCCGTTTTTTGATGGTTCAGTTTGTAAGGCCACGCTTATTTTTGTGACTTCTAGTTCACTGTTCTGAGTTACCTGCCTCGTTTTTACATCCCCTTTCTTGAGCACTGAAGCAGCTCGACAGGTGGCTTTCTCCTCTACAAGATTTCCCAAGTCCTTCTCCACCATTGTATGCCTGTGGGATTTTTCCCTCTCTCTCTGTTCCTTTTCATCATTTCGGTTTTTACACTTCTGTTTCTTTTGGTTTTTAGTTTTCTTTTCTTGCTTTCTTGCCCCTGGGGGACTCGTCTCTACTTTATTTCCTTTCCTCTTCTTTTTCATCTTTCTTCTCCTTCTGTAATTTTGGCTGCAGGCCTCCGACCAACCTACTGTGAAACCATTTATTTCTTCATCAGACATTTCTTGCGCTATTTGTTGCTATTCTCCTTCAACACTTTCCTTCTCTTCCCATATTTGTACTGTCCTCAAAAGTTCTTCTACTGTTGATTCCGACAGGGGTGTATCTTCCTGCAGTCCCATTTCCGTCTCCCCCGTTTGGCATTCTGCTTCCTTCAAGTGGGGTTTAGTCATTATTTCCTTTATCTGATTTCTCGTAATTTCTTCTTCCTTTGCAATCTTCCTACATAAGACGTGAAGAAGCTCAATATTTTCTGTTTCTTTTGTAGCTTCTCTCTTAATCTCCCGGATCATTGGGGTTTGCATAGCGATGACCACATTACTGAGACCTACCATTGATGCGTTTCATTTCGTCATCTCATTGGTCAGTTCTAACAAGATCCCTGCTTGGGATTGTATTTCTCCACTCGGCATCTCAAAAGACTGAAACCAGAGAGTTATGAACATAGTTGAGAGCCTTTATGGTTGAACCGTTTGGGGGAGAAGCTTCTATGGCTTTGTTTCTCGTGTCTTCTGTGACAGCATCTTTCTGTGTGTCTTCTTCCACAAGTTGGTCTCTCCCCTGCTCCCCTCCCCCAAACCTGCTCTCTCCCATCACTCCCCCTACCTCCACTTCATTGGCGACCACTCGTAGAGCTTCGACCGATTGATTGTCATTTTCTCTTCCGGTCACTATCACATCGCCCCAGTTAGGGTCTGCTGTATCTACCAGTTCATCTAAGCTTCTACTTCTTCTTTTCCCAAAGTATTTCTTGATTTTCCTTTGGATATTTTTGGTAGTTACTGTATATTCTAACCCTCTTTTCCAAAGCTTGGTCTGGTCATTTTGGCTCTCCCTCCCCGTAGTCCTTCCTTGGAGGTGCTGACCTGAATTATGAATTCGAGCCGTAGTTGTTCCCAGATTTTGGATTGGGATTACAGGTGTCTCCCCCATTCCGGGTATTCCAGCAACCGTTGATTGTGCCACTGGTTCCAAGTATGATCCATCCCATTCTGGTACTTTTGCTGACTGAGGGCAGTACTCCTAAGTAACATTTTTTAGAATTTGTACTTGTTCTTGAGGTTATTAATGGAGTTCTTCCTCTTTGTCCCTGCAAGGTGCTTCCCCTGATTCATCCAATTCTAGCGGATAGATAATTTCCACTAGTCCCTCACTCCTAGGGGGACTATGACCGCTTTCCTGCCTAAGTATACTGCCTTTAATAGGACAGTTGTGGGAGGCAGTAGTCAGTAAGAGTCTCCACCCGATGGTTATTGTTGGTGGTTTTTAATGCTTATGCGGTCCCAGGCATTTACAGTTCCAATCTTCGGCACCGAAGGAGTACCACTACTGGATCAGGATCTTTAATTGCCTTAGCTCTAACTTTCCCCAGGGGAGTAGGTCTTGCCGAACAGTGATCCTTCACTGGCCCCCAGGGCATGAGGGGGGGAGGTTTATACATGGATGGCGCTACGTGCACTACCCACACCCCAGGACCACATTTCCTGCGTTTATATCTTATCATTGGCACTAGCTATTGGCTATTAGCAAGTGGCCAGTGGTGGGATCAAAGGGGATTAACCCCAACAGTCTCCCACTTTCACTTTCTCTGCCCACTGCTATGCCGTTGCTAATAAGTATAGTAATAAAGTTATTATGTTGTTTAGCAAAAAAGGACTGCTAGATTTTGTAGGCTTTAGATTTTAGATTTTTAGACTAACTGCTAACTATAACTTGCAAGTCACTTAGCGTGACCGTGACTGCTGTTTTATCTAGAGCCTGGCGAGGCTGGTCCAATCAAAGTCGCCACCCTGTTAACCCCCGTGTGCTCCCCCCACTGATATAGATCATTTCGCTATGAGGCTAAGGGCAGGTGGCGGGTACAGTGACAATGCATTATATATAAATGTTGCTTTATGCAGCTATATGTTTCACCATCATATGCTACTCGTAAGTGGAGGTTGCTCATCATTCCATTGTGTAATCTCAAAATCAAACATCTTGTATATTCTGAGTACATACATCTTGAATCTCACGGTCATGTGTGATTTAAAAGTTAAGGATGCTCAATATTCAGTTTTGTAAGATAAACATTGCTAAGAACATATATTCCGGATAGATGCAGTATGATATTATTCTTGTTACAAAAAAGCAGACTTTGGGCCTCATTCATGGTTTGGAGGTAGCCATGGCGCTATTAGTGCCATGACTGCCTCCAAAACCGGGTCCGGTCTGGTTGAATGGGGACTTACCGGGACATTCCGACCTGTGCAGACCCGGTAAGTCCCCATTCAACCAACCATTCCCCATTCCCATTTGAGCCCACATAGGGCTCAATGGGAATGGGGAAGGCTCTATTACGGGCCCGCAAAATAGCAGGCCGGTTATTAGCAGCCTGGTCCCTTAGCGGAACCCGCAAAGGAAGTGTGGCCAGACCACACTTTCTTTGCGGCTTCCACGAAGGGAGCTTGGAATTTGGCGGTAAGGGTTTAACGGCACCGGTCTCCTTACCGGTGACCGTTAACCCTTACCGCCCAACTCAGAATGAGGACCTTTGTCTTTGTTAAGACCCAATTCTAAAGTCCTGAATTTGCAAGTTAGTCCAGCCTGTGTTTGATGGAGTATCTTCTCTCTGTTCCCACCCATCCTGCCAAGGGTGACTCTTTGTAATCCGATAAATTTGATATCCTGTTTTCGGTCCATCTGATGTGCTTGTTGCCAATGGTGTGCAAGCGCAGCATGGGTTTCTCGTTCCGAATTGCAGTCAAGTGTTCTCTTATTCTTGTTCGTAGTTCCTTTATTGTACTTCCTATATAAATGAGTGCACACATGCATATTATTGCGTACATTATGTATTTCGATCTGCAGTTATGGCTTCCTTTATCTAAATACGTTTGCCATGCTTATCTTGAAATGTGTTTGTGCTTACGTAAGCATGTTTCCTAAAGCCTGTAGCATCCGTTTTTAACTAAGTTTGTATTGGGATATCTTGAACTTCAGGGAGCAGTGACAGATTCAGATTGTTTCTGAGAGCCTTAGCTCTCTTATAGATTATTGTGGGCCATTCTTCCACAAATCTGGATATGTGTTCCTCTAGCTTCAAAATACTCCCATTTTTTTTGTAAAGTTTTTTAAATATTGTAATTGTCGTGACAACATTTTGTAATGAAGAACACTTTTTGCCTGTTGTTTCTGTCCCGATTTTTCTTTTTGAATTAGGGTTTGTTCATGTGTTAGTTTCTTGGCCTTATCCTGGCCTTTCTTAATATGTTTTCATTGGTATCCGCTTTGCTTAAATAGTGTGGATAACAACTCACATTCTTCTTCAAATTTGTGTTTTTATAAATTCTCCAGTTGGTATATTGTGCTTGACAGGTTCATAGTGGCAACCTCTTGCGTATAGGGTTGAGTTTTCTTAAGTTTCTTTGCGGTCTGTTTTAGTGAGCAGTTGGTCTTTCTCTACATACATTGTCAGATCCAGGAAATTGATGTTGGTTTGGCTACTTTGTACAGTAAATTCAATTCCAAATTCATTATGTTTTAGTCTTCCTGTAAATTCTTCTACTTGTTGTGGCGTTCCCTTCCAAACCAATATCACATCATAAATATAACGTAGCCGTAAAATCACTTGGTCTGTGAATTATTCATCTGCATATACTACTTTGTCCTCGAACATCCCCATAAAGAGGTTTGCTAGAGCAGGGGCATATTTGTGTGCATCACCACTCCCTTCTTTTGACAATAGAAGTTACTGATAAACAGAAAGATATTGTAATCTAAGGTTACTTGAAACATTTCTTTTAGCGTTGATACTTGATGATAATGTGGGTCCGAATTTCCTTTAAACACATAATCTATTGTTTGTATTGCAAGTTTATGCTTGATTGAGGTGTACTTCTGGTTGTAAGATGCTGTCAATGTATTCTGCCATTCTTTTGGTGCCCATCCTATGCCACTTAGAATGGGCCTTCCTTCTGGGATACGCTTGAATGGTTTATGTACCTTAGGTAAGAATTAAATCCTGTTTATTACTGGTTGATGGATGTAAAGATACATGTTTTACTCCTCGCTTATAAATCCTTTTCTGTGCCAATTGGTAGTTAATTCTTGCAGTCGTCTGTTGTCAATTTCTAATTGTCTTCAACGTCCGAACTGCCTGAAGAGGTGTTCGAAGTGCTTCCTTGTTATACAGGTTTAGTATACTGATTATATTTGTCTTGAAACGTGTATACCTGGTCCTCTCGATATTCCCTTCTTTAACAGAAGAATTTGCGTAATTTTCTTAGTTTAATGTCATCCTGGTAATCTTTAAGTATTTCGCATAGCTTTTGGTAATTATTTTCTTTGATTACTTCCAGTGATTTCATTTTTTTTTAAACTTAATTTTTCCAGCTGACAGAAAACATAGCATTAACAACAGTAAATAAGTGTTACAAAGCATTGCGTGTAATAGCACAACAGGTGGTAACAGACACATTTTACAGGGCTGTGGAATGATTGTAGTAGTTCTGCTCATTCTCCTGTTTCGGTGGTGTGTACTGTGGAGTTCAGGTACTGTCGGAGCGGGGCCCAAATGTCGTTAGGATGGGTCATGGGTATTATTCCTCATGCACATTTTTCTTTACACTTGTATGTATCGATTAGGTCTCAAAGCCATGCTTGAATTGAGGGGGTACTTTCGCCTTCCAGTGTCTGAGAATATTGCGTTTGGCCACCATCATTGCAACTGAGAAGAGCCTTAATTTCCTGATGGGTACCTTCCTGATGTCACCCAGAAGGTACTTTAGAGGTGTTGCTGGTATATGTATATCAAGTATAGTGCTGATGTTGGATGCCACTTCTTCCCAGAATTGTCTCATTGGTGCGCATTCCCAATACATCTGGAATGAGTTGGCTTCTGGTAGTCTGCATTTGGGGCATAGGGATTGTGTTTAACAGTCAAATTTGGCATTTTTGCCCAGGGTGATATGTAGATGATTTAGCATTTTGTATTGGACTAGCCTGAAGTTAGCGTTCAGTGATATAGATTTGGTGTATTGCCAGTATCGGGTCCACTGAGTATCATCGATTACAATTTCCAGGTCTCTTTCCCATTTGGCCTTCATGGTATTTTGTGTGGGGGTATGGGATTGGACTTTGCTGTACAGATTTGAGATGTTACCTTTGAAGCCGTCTTCTCCCATTATATCAAGCATGAATGGAGGATTGGGCAGAGGTTCCGCAGGGAACGATGGCCAGTTATGTTTAAATTATGCCTTTATGCAATGGTATTGTAAGGATACTGTGAGGCTCTGTCCGAATATGCTATGTGATTTTTCTAGGAGTAAAAATTCCCCGTTTGGAAACAGGTCTCCCAGTGACAGGGCTTTCCGGGTCCCACATCCATTACATTGCAGGTGTCTAGTGTGGGGGCAATGTCTGTGTGATGACATACCGGGGTGGGGCCCCAGTATGGGTGTATGCAGTCTACTCTACAGTACAATGCTGCCCATGCCTGAGCGTTACAGGTCACCGGATCCAGCCCATCTAAGTTACTGCATGTCTTAGTGAATACCATGGACTGTATATCAATAGGGGCATCTAGCTGTTTCATCAACTTGTAAGTGGGCATACTCCTCAGTGTCATCAAACCGATATTTGGCATATTGGGCCTGTGCCGTGTATTAATAATTCTAACATGTTTGTAGGGTTTAAGTTATGCTCCATTGCTCAGCAAGGTCTTTGTCATCAGCACTTGTAAAGGCCAGAAATATAAATATTCGTAATCGTTTTGGAATCTGTTTGTTGGTTAAATAGTTTTTAAGTGAAATGATCTCCCAATAGTTGTCAATCTCTCTTCACGAGAACCTTTTGAGTTTTATGAATGTATACCTGAGATCTTTACGTTTCGGATTGGTAATTGTGAAGGCATGTGGCATAATTCCCCTTTGTAGAGAACACATTTTTTGCAGGGCTGTTGATAGACCAAATTGTTCAGTTCAGTTAAAGTGGGGGTTACAACTATCAGCTTGTTATGCCCAGTGACCAGTTTCCATGCAATTCCTAATGGACAGTGCCGCATATGTGAGGAAAACGGAGGTCAAAGAACCCCACCTATGATTGGTACAACAGAATTAGAGCCTCATCAATGAATTGCGCCACAAAATGAATAAGGTTTCAAAGATTTCTATTTTGAACAAAACAATAAATGCTCCCTTTGGAGAGGCCCTCTGATGACAAGTGTTTCGGCAATTAATGCCTTTTTCAAATCAAGGGCATTTGTTTCATGATATTTTTGTATTTGTTCAACAGATTGGTTATGATATATGGATATCAGTTCATAAATGAGACAGAGTAAAAGGTGAGGTGTAGGGGAGGAATGTTTAGGGTTTAAAATGAAATGAAATAAATAGAATGTAGATGAATAGAGAATAAAATAAAAGGGACACAAATGAAAATACAAACATCAGATTAATGGTTTGTTCTTGTTGTATTATACATACAATAGAGTTTAGAATATACCTGTACATCTTTACACAAACAGTATGTCTGTAATTCGGAGAGCCGACGCATTATGACAGACTGAACGTTCGATTGGTGAGTGTGCGTTATGTAAAATAGCAACATTGGCAATCTCCAGGTGCAGCTATGGTGGAGGGGAACCCCTTTTTGTTTCCCCAGACAAATATGTTTCCTGACTAGGACAGCCCACAGAGAACTCTTGCATCTCTGGTCCTGTCAATGACCCTCAACCCTGATGAGGAACGCTTGGTGGGGGCAGAGCTAGGAAACAAGCAATTCATTTTTATGGTTGATTCAGGCGCTGCGAAATTGTGCATCAGTGAGGGGTATTTCCCATTATTTGGCAAAACTCTAGGCAAGCAGGGGTTCTCTGGGGCTATTTCTACGGATCTGTACACAAAATATCTGAACGTAAAGGTGGGAGGGAAGGTGGTGTGTGCTCCGTTATTGTATTCAGAAAACTCTCCTGCCAACTTGCTGGGCATGGTTCTGCTCAGCAAGTTGAATATGATGATTTTGTTCACAGATCGAGGCATTGTTTGCACCACACCAGGAATGTGTGAAATGAGAGCAATTGTGGTGAAATATGCAATGGCAGGGGAGGTAGTAGTCTGGGGGATACCCGAAGAAGCAGACATGTTTAGTTATGGAATTACAGTACGTGTGGTAGCAGTGCTACAGATTGCCATGGGCTGTTGGAGAGTGCCGACAAATTTGATCTTTCACCCCATGATGCCCCTGGAATTGGTGGTGGGCACAATCCTGTCTCTAGACCTGCAAGAGTTCATGGTATCCGCAAAGAGAGTTGTTGTACGAGGAACAGACCGGCACAGATGCGAGTAGTGCACAGTGATTTGCATTGACCCCACTGTAGCTCTTAAGGAAGTGAAAGATGCAGCATTGTTTGAGAATGATGACATTGACACGGATATTATTCTAGAGATTTGCAACCCCTGTGAGTTCATGGTGTAGTATAAAAGACGCAATGCCCCCCTGATGACCATTGTGGCCCTGCCCCCTTCATTGAAGCAGACTTAGAATATGTATCTGAGCAATATGAATCACCAACATGCATGATAATGGGCTTTTAAATTAGGTAACCCCAGTACACATAACACTAAAGGGAGGGTTAGTGCTACCCCAGTTGAAACAGTGCCTACTATCAAGAGAAGCAGAGGAGAGAATTAGTGACATGATATAGGCCCTGCTCAATCAAAACATAATAGTGCCACATCACTGTGTAACACCGTGATCTACCTTGTGAAAAAGGCAATGGGGGTAATTGGAGAATGATTCACGATTTACACCCCCTAAAGTATGTGGTACAGAAAGAATTTCCAGTGGTCCCCAACCCTGCCACCATTCTATGCAGTGTCCCCAAGGAAGCGACCCACTTTAGAGTGGTGGATTTAAAAAATGACTTCTTATCAATACCTCTGCACCCCAATTCACAATATCATACAGCATTTACTCATGGCGGAGAGTGCTTTGAACACACTCGTTTGCCTCAGTGGTACTGCGAGAGCCCAAGCATTTTCAACAGAATATTGCACAATGACATATAGGAAACATTCAAGTGCCCAGTACAATCATCCGGTACATGGACAATTTGCTTGTGTGTAGCGACAGTGAACAGCACTGCCAGAGAGACTCTATCACACTCCTACAACTGCTGGCCCAGAAGGGGTACAAGGTGTACAAGGCTGACTATGCCAAACTACAGTACTGTCAGCAGGAATTGCTGTATCTAGGCCAGTTAATATCAGTGAACAGCAAAAGAATCATACCAGATCGAGCAGTGTCTGTGCGCGCCATCCCCAGACCCACCACACTGAAAGATATATGCAAATTCTTAGGGTTATGTAACTACTGCAGAGCATAGATTTTGGACTATGCAGCATATACCATGCCACTCCTGAAGGCCCCCAAGGAAGCACAAAAAGGCAATAACAACTTCAAATGGACAGCAGACATGATAAAAAATGTCAATGATGTAAAGGAAGTCATATCAACAGCCCCAGGGCTTGCCACCTCAGACTATACACAGGAGTTCTATATATTCTCACATTCTAACGGCCAAGTTAAGACTGCAGTATTGACTCAGAAGAGTAAAATGGGCCACTACACATTGGCCTATTACAGTAGCACCCCAGACTCAGTGATGCAGGGACAGTTTGCCTGCGAAAAACCACTTTCTGCAGCTGTGTTCGCATTTGAGAAAAGTTCCACAATCGCAATGGGGTGTAACGACAGTCACAAACTCCCCGCCTGCCCAGCCGCTGCTGCCTGGAGAACTTATCTAAAGAAGGAGGTTTGTTAGAAAATGGAATAACCCCAGATTTCATGCTCCCTACGAAGTGATGTTTTCAACCCCCCTCACTGTAAAAGTAAAGGGACTTTGCTACTGGATACATCTTTCTGATGTCCGCAGGGCGCCCCCCAAACATTACACAATTGCCTTAAGGGCACCGAGCACTGATCATGTACCCGATTACTAGACATATGGCTGAATTGCACAATTTCTCTCGACCCCTTCCCCATTTCTGTGCACATACAGTTGTCTGAACATAAATATTTTATAAAATGTCTCTCTCTTTCGTGCTACACACTTTTTACTCTTTCTCTCCCTCTTCCTTTCTCTTTTTCTCTCTTTCTCTTTCTCTCTCTCCTTCTCCTTCTCTTTCTCTTCTCCCTCTGTCTTTCTTCCTCTTTCCCTTGTTTTGTGTGCATTCTTGTTTCCTTTTGGAGAGAAGACAATGGAGCCAGCGACATCAGATCCATCTGTAAAATGTTAGCTATTACATTGTTCTTAGATACTCATATTCATATGTGTGGCATACATTTTAGTGCAGATTATTCACCATCTTAATGTATGAGCAAGAGTATGAGTATGATATTAGAAAAAGTTTTCCCATTTGTTTTCAAGAACAGTTTTTGTAATATAAGCACTTATGATAATGGTATTAGCAGTAGAAGTGTTGTGAGCAAACCCATGTGGCCACATAAAATAATGAAACGACAAGCACAAAGGGCCAGGTATGACACCTATCATTGGCTGGGTCATGATGCTATGGAGGTTTGGAGACACCCCAAGATGGCCAATAGCTGGTACACAGATCTGAGTGCGGTTTGGAGACAAACAGCAAATGTCAGTTGCTATGTATGTTCACTGATTCCGCACACGTCAGGGGCACTAAGGTATTAGTACCACAAGAAGTACCAATTATAGTGGCACAGTGCGTGGTTCACCTTGCGCTATGTAGGTTTAAATCACCTTCCAGGCACATAGAGTGCGAGTAGAGCTAATCAATCCAGATCCCCTGAAATACAACGTTAATGAAATAGATATTAAATGCCTGCAGCAGCCATATTTGGTGTTCCAAGTACTTAAATATATAAAGAATAGATAACAAGAGACCACACTCAGCTGTTTGGTAGAGGGCCTCCTGGGATATGAAGAGGAACTTCTGGCCTGAGTGGAAGAAACCTGCGCACAAATATGGACAGAGCATATTGCAAAGTTGACATGGATTGCAGAAATAGAAAATGTTGTGAAAGTGCATGAGAAGAAACACATTAACTTTGCTTTCACAGTGAAAGAACTATTTGTATTGGCTCTATCAAATGCTGCAACAGGACCCTCCTGATTCCAGAGCTGAAGAAGGACATGGCAGGTGTTATGGATTAATACTGGGTCTGTGGCCACAAGCCTACTTGCACCTCCCACCACCATGGAAGGGCTACTGTTCGCTGGCCATGCTGCACTCAGCACTATTAGTAAATCTTAGAAGAATACTTGCAAGGGGGGGCAATACCTGACACAGCCCCAACTGCTTCTTCTGCATTTGAAGAACAGAACCAGTTACCGTCACCAGAGTTTTGCATCCTAAACGGAAGAGGGCAATATGAGAAGCTGCGAAGGAAGAAGAGATCAAACTACCTATCTAGAGACTCAGCTGCATTACTCTCTGAAATCCTGGATGAATATAGACTTTTCAGCTCAGCAGAAACCTTTTCCGCCTCACTAATACTACTCTGCATGCAGACATAGCCCCTGCAAATTGGCTGCACAGTGTACACTGGGAGCTGGTCCTGTTGGCAAAGGACACCGAACAAGGGTTCAACGTCATAAAGGTGGAGCTGCACGCCTTGAGGCTGATGACGATGCAGAACAGATATGTCCTCGACATGCTGACAGCAATGGAAGGTGGTGTGTGCCGAAAAACTTGCTATTTCTGTTGCACATTAATTCCTCCCAAAGACACAGAGAACGGGTAATTTTCTCACATAATAGTAGCCGTACACATTCTAGGAGTTTGTATGAAGAAAGAAGGAGTGATACAAGGAAATGATGGTTTGACTTTGCATTCAATTGGCCCCCATCCTCGTTAGGCACCATCCTGAAGATGCTGGTACCTGTCAAATAGGCCTCCGGTATTGTGCCAAAGCAGTGTCTAGTAGCTCAATGATAATGGTGTTAATTGGGGTTTCAAAGGTACCTCACACTACAAAAGATATTGAAATACAAACTGATCACGCCATCCCTCGCATGATCTGCAATCCCTATGGAGATGAAGTAGACCATATGTATCACACCACCTTTGTCCAACCCTCTGACCCAGAAAATTATGAAGAAGTATGGGTGGATATGGTAGGCGTTGGGGGATGTATTTATATGACATGCATAAATTATAAGGGTACCTGAAAAACCACAGGTCCTCCAGGTAAGTTATATGTAGAAAAACAGAAAATGGACCTTGGTAATTGGGGCTATGTAATCAATAAACAATTTGATTGAAAAAAACTTTATTTTCACAATAACACTTTTAGTACTGTTTGCTCATAAAGCACATCAATTCATAAAAATTTGACATCTTCTCGTTCATTTCACCATCTATACAATCTATCATTCCATACAACCAATTATCAATTTTTACAAACACAACAGGTAATATAACCTGAACAAAAAAAATCTCAATGTACATTTTTAGTTACACCAATGACCATTATTTGTGTGTAGTTATGTAGAATAGCACCACAGCTTATTCACAGGATCTACATATGTTTCGGTCGTAGTATAATGGCTGTTTTTCGATAGGCCCAAAGTTCATCGACCTTCATCAGGATCTATACAGACCTCAAATCTGGTCTGGCCTACTTACAATAGGTGAACGGTGTCTTCCGGTACAAATCTACAAAATCAAACAAACAATAACACTGCATGACTCTCCAGCCCCTTATTTATGGGGACACAGAAAACTTGTGTGTATATATCAAAAATGACTATACTGGCTGGCACTCACCTCCAACATATAATTAATGGGGGTAGTGTCAACAGAGGATGCTATCCCTTAGGCCTTCTAGCAAGTATATCATGAACAGCCTGAAACCAAAAAGGAGAATGCAATGAACATGGTTCTCCCTTCCTTACTCATCTTAGATAATGCATCCATCACTTATGCAAAAACAACAAGACACAAGCCTGAAAGGGAAATCTGAACAGGCCAAAGCACTGATGAGAGAGGCCCATGTTGCTAACTTCCACAGAAACCCTCTTGGTTCTAAAATTGTTGTCAATATGTGTGTTCTAAGAAACAATGTGCCATGCAAGGCCATGAGACAGTACTGGGTGCGTTGGTGTATGTGCTATCACAAACAGGCCAGAGCAATGCTCTGACCCCCACCCACCAACTACAAGTTACAGCCTCTACAACTGCCCCATCCCAAAAAAAACAGAATTCCAAGATACCAGTTGACCACAGACCATAAACCAATCCACCATAAAGGATCTAAGAGCATTGTAGTCTCACCTTCATTTCATAATGACCTGATTCTCAATGTGAGGTACAGGAAGGGATAAATTATAGTTGAAAATCGAGGGCGGAAGACTTGGAAGCTGAGGGACGTAATTGGGATGAGTGTAGGATGTGTGGGTTAGGGTGACCTGAAGACTCCACTAGTCCCAATCTTTGAGCATTCCGGGTGCATTGTATAATGATAGAGTAGCACTGTTTGCAAGTGTAATAATTGCTCCTTTGGCTTTGATTCCCTGGAGCCGATGAGCCCAGCAGACACTACAGACAGACTGGGCTGGGATCAATGACCTGGCATCCACTATGGAGTAGGCCAACCATGTATAGGGACGCACCAACCAGCCATGTGGGTTTCCACTCTGTATAATGATGTAATCTATGATGCTGTGTTTCCTTTCAAGCTTCTGTTTGTACCCTTTTTCGGCAAAACGTTCTATTGCAGCAGAGTTCTTTGTTGGCGCACCTATTTTTTTAGGAATAAAACTTGGTATCCTTGCAAGAGTTTCTTGTGTGCCTTTTACCCTAGCAGTTTGTTTTTCTTCTGGTGTGAGCGTTAAGGGAAGTGCCTTCATAATGAAAGAGATAGTAATACAAAGTACAAATATGTTAGCAAAATTGGGATGAAATGCATTTTAAATAAATATTCTTCTTTTGAGAAATGAAGTTAGTTGCTTCATTTGATATATTTCTTGTGTAATCTGTTTTTCTGGACATGTAAAAGATAGAATATTGTTAAGTTTGCAAAATACATTTGAAGAGGTGTATAATACATGACTGCTTTTCTATAGCTGAGATGGGTGCTGCAGGCAATCATGTTTTGAAGCATAGTAAAAATGTTATAGTTGCAGTCATTTTATAACTAAGATGGCGTATTGCATTGCAGTATGAACGTCTTTTATAGTTTTTATAATTTTTTGGCAGGGCATACATGAAAATGTATCATAATCTTTTGTACTACTGACAGGTAATTGAGCAGTTTTAATTAAGGGAATTGTGCACTACCATGTTTAGTGGGATATTTATTAGTAAACATGAAAGTAGTTTTAAATAGAGTGCTACATATTCATTGAGCACTGATTTTATTTGTACTTTTGAAAAAAGTTTTCTTTTGGAATTAGATATTAGATGCTATAGGTCGGAAAATATTGATTGTGCATAAAGTAAACAAGTACAGTTGTACTATAATATATTGTTTGCTTCTATCTACTATATTGTTTTATAATAACTATAGGTTGTCTCTGGCGTGTAATCATAGCACAAGTGCACTCTCGGAGTTCAAAGGTACATCTGAACTGTTGTGCCAATGTGAAACATTTAGACGGCGGGTTTGGGAATGTGATTGGTGGATGACTCTGTGACCGTTTCAATGAAGCCAATCAGAATATGTCACAAAATTAAGGTTAAAAAGAGAAGAAGGCATCTATATCTCCTTCGCCCAATCACCGCGGACGTATGCAGTTGTTTGCAAACTGAGCACACATGCCAACTGGGCATTTTTGTATTTTCCCTACAGGGAAAGTGTACTGCTCAGTCATTCAGGCATTTACTTTGCAAAGGAGATCAGCTGGATAAGAGAAGCAGCAAGTGCTTAATTTCATTTTAGCATTGCTGAAACATGGAGCTGAGCAAGAAGACTTTTGGCTCTTGTAGATTCCTTGGTTTTGTTGGGAAATCGGAAAAGATTGAATTTCACTCGCCATACACTGAATGGGGGGTGGACATGTCATCATCACTTTCTACAAATGCTACAAATATTACAATACTTATGGTAAATGGGATAAGTGTTACATTTAGGTTACCTTGTGTTATTTTGTGTAGAGGTGATACATTTGTAAATTTGCATGCACAATGAAACATTGTCACAAGGAAGGCACCACCCCACTAAGGTGAATATGTGCGTGTGGAGTTTAGCTGTATGAATTGTGGTCATGAGAGGAGATCGTAATAGGTATAAAATGCACATATAATGGTATACATGCATGGGAAGTATTTTCAAATTTAGTAAAAAATACACAATATATGAGGTATGGTTGCTCTGTGTATCATGGGTCTTTGGAATGTGGATTAATTAGAAGGGTGTTTTCGCAATTGTGGCAAAGTCGTGCAAAGCAGAGGGCCGTCAGCAGACAGGGAACAGGTTTTGTAAGTTGGTCAATGGGGTGGCTGCGGTCAGTTTGCAGATGGCTCAAGTGCTGTAGGGCGAAGGGATGATATGATCTCTGGTAAACAGGAGAGCTCATTGTTGTAATGGATAGGCATTTGTGAAACTCGCAGGGTTGTTTGGAACAGGTGGCTTCTCCTCAGGCACTTGCGGAAATCAATAGTAATACATTTCTGGAGAGCAATTGTTTTGTCAGAGAGTGGGCAGAACTTATGTGAATAGGAAAGGTCAGTAGTCATGTAAATTGGACAGGGAACAGGTTTGGGCAATGCGGTTAGCAAACATGAATAGGTCAATAGGGAATCTATGGGCCTCATTACAGCCATGGCGGTCCGGGAACTACGGTACCGGTAAGCATGCTGGTACCGTAGTTCCCAGGCTGCCATACTATGTGCTCTGCTCGCGGTTGCCATTTTTCCTGGTGGGTGTAACAGCATCCACGAGCAGAGCACATCGGATGCACCGGCATAACACTGAATGTGCCGGTGCATCTGACGTCCCCATCCCCATTCAGCCCTATGGGTCAGAATGGGGATCGGGATGCCCTTGATTCCGGCACCCGCAAATGAGCAGATACCGGGTCCGCCGAGCTCGGCATGACCCGGTTCTTGCCCATTCGCGGGTGCCGGATAAAATGTAACTCTCTTTTAACAGCACGGCTACCGCCAGAGTTGTAATTAGGCCCTATGTGTCTTTCTCACATCTTCATGTGCATAGTTTTTTTTAGGGCAGGTCTGTGTGCATCATTAATAGGAATTCTGTTGTTATGTAACTACAAGTCAAGGCTGCCACCAAATATGGAGAGGTTTTGGGAAGGGGTGTGTTGGAAATTTAAACCTTGTAATTATATGTTTTTAGGGGATTGTGTTATAATGTCTGTGTCCAAAGTACTGTGTGGGTTTTAGATTTCTCTGTACCGGGAAACCAATTATGTTTGGGGGATGCTTTTTTCTTTTTTAAACTTTCTTTATTCGTGGGTTACAAAAGCACAACGGCACGATAGCACATTTCAACTCGTATATACAACAAGAATACATCTTAATTTGATTCTATTTACACTGTTACAAGGACATGTTATCATTCTCAATCATGTTGCACAAATAGACTCTGAAGGGGCCCCAGATGTGCTTGGGTCTGCATGATACAGGTTGGGTCATAACAAACTGTTCTTCTGCCTCATTTATGTGTGTCAATTCTTGCAAAAAATGATTCATACTGGATTGGGCGGAACTCTTCCATTTCTGAAGTATGCATTTTTTGGCTATGGCACACATAATGTTGAATAATCTACGAATTTTTTCAGAACATTTGCCAATATCGCCAAATAGGTATTTCTGGGGGGTCATCACAGGGGGAATCTGTGTTATTTCTTCCAACAATACTGCCACTTCTTTCCAAAACTCTGTCACCAGCGGACATTTCCAATACATATGAAAAGCATCAGCCTGTGGTGAATTGCACTTAGGGCAGGAGTCTGAGGCATCCGGTGCAAATTTTGCAACCCTGGCTGGTGTATAATGTAGCCTGTTTAGGATTTTGAATTGAATCAATCTCAGCCCAGAATTCAGTGAGACGTTTTTAGTAAGCATGCAATACCTTGGCCATTTCTCCTCCTCAATTGACCTCTGTAAATCTGTTTCCCACTTCTCCCTAACACGATTCAGAGTGGGGGTGTGTGCCTGAACCGCAGAGTACAGCCTGGAGATCCCCAGACCATTTGTAGTTGTTATTAGTTGTATACACGGATGAACTACTGGTTCGTCCGGAAATAGCGGCCACCTCCTGATAAATGCAGACCTCATACGATAGAATTGGAAGGTTTTGAGCGGTCCATCTCCCAATGCCCTTAAGAACAACCTCAGTTCCACAAATTTCCCATCTACAAACATATCCCCCACTTTCATTTCCCTGTCAGGGTCCCACGAGTCTTGTACGCTAGTGTCATGAGTGGCAGGCAAGCCCTGGAAGTTCCACAGAGGTATCTCCGGGTTATAGGGTGTTTCAATCTTCAGTCTTTTGAATATTGCCTCCCATGCCCTTACCGTGCACCTTACAGGGTTATATTCGCACGTGTCCCTGTATTTTGTATCAAAGAGGGCAGATTGTATATTTGTGGGTTGTGTGGTATATTCTTCTATCCACGCATGGGGTGTACTATCTGGGGCCTTATACTAGTGTTTTGCAAACTGTGCCTGGGAAACATAATAATAAAGCTTGAAGTCCGGGGCCGCTATGCCTCCCGTGGAATATGGTTCCGTCATTTTTTCCCAGGTTATTCTAGCCGTTTTTCCTCCCCAGAGAAATGTGACCACTATGGATCGGAGTCTGGTGAAAAAGACTCTGCCCAGCCTTATGGGGATATTTACAAAGAGGTATAGTAACTTGGGAAGGATCACCAGATCACCATTTTGAGGACCGCTACTCTACCCGCCAATGAGATTGGGAGGCGTCCCCAGATCTGAAGTTTCATGCTTATAGTATGTAGTACAGTTTCATGATTATCTGAGTACAGCGTGTGTTTGTCTCTGGATACCAGAACACCAAGGTATCTGATGTTGTGGTCTGACCATTTAAGCCCTCCTGTGGTGAGAGGACACCTAGTGGCTGGGGTAAGTGGGAATATTTTAGATACATTTCTGTTTATAGTGTACCCAGAATATTCTGCAAATTCCTGTATCTCTTCCATTATGGGTGTTATATTTACCTTAGGCTCACTTACATACAATAGTGTGTCATCTGGATAGAGTGAAATCAGCTGGGTGGACCCCTTCATCAGAATCCCTCGCTTTGTGTGTCTCAGTCTGACCGCAGCCGCCATTGGCTCGATGTTTAACAGTAGGGGTGAGAATGGGAATCCCTGTCTGGTACCTCTGCCCAGTAGGAACATATCAGAGATGGTCCTGTTAGTTAGGACTTGTGCACCAGGTTTTGTGTATAATAAACTTACATACTTTACAAAGTTGGGGCCCACCCCAAATGCTTCCAGAACCGCCAGGAGGTAGACCCACGAGACGGAATAGAATGCCTTTTCCGCATCGAGGGATATGGCTGCCACACTTCTTGCCGGGTCTATCTGTGCCATGATGCCAAAAAGCCTACAGAGATTCAGAGCGGTGGATCTTGTGGGGATAAACCCATTCTGGTCAGGGTGTACAAGGGTAGGCACAGCAGGGAGAAGTCGGTTCGCTAGGACCTTAGCGTATATCTTAGCGCTGGTATTTATAAGTGACAAGGGTCTATACGACGATACGTCCTGTGGAGGTCATCGTGGCTTGGGGAGGACCGTTATTATAGCCTCCCTCATGGTGGGGGGCAAAATTCCACTATCGAGAGCTTCTTCCCATACCTGCATCAATACTGGAACAAGTTCCTCGTGGAACTCTTTGCAAAATTCGACCCCCAACCGATCCGACCCAGGTGCGCTACCTGACGCCAGCACTTTGATTGCTTCCGTGATCTCGTCTGGAGTGATCGGTTGATCCATGGCCAGACGGTCTTCCTCAGGGAGTTTAGGGAGTGAGAGGGCCCCAAGGTATGTCTTAATTTCTGGGAGTGATTTCAAATCTTTATTCGAATAGAGTTGTTTATAAAAGTTCAAACATTCCCCATATATATCCGTATCAGTGAGGCGCATATCGCCTTGCACTGTTTGAATACTAGTGATCAGGGTGGGTTGTTTATCCTTTTTGAGTAAGTTGGATACCGTTCTACCCGCCTTATTCCCCTCTCCATATCATCGAGCCCTTATGGGGGGCCACAATATATTGAATCTCTCTGCTGGCCAGTTTATTAAACTCTTGCAGGTGTGTGTGAATGTCAGCCAATAAGTCTTAATTTTGGGTACGCGTGTAGTTGTTTCTAACCTATCAAGTTTGCTTTCAACCTCTGATAGCTCAGTTCTCACTCTTTTCAACATACCCACAGACCCAGATATCAGCACCCCCCTTATCCAAACCTTAAAGGATTCCCATACTGTTGACATTTTTTCAACCGATCCCATATTGTTTGTAAAGTACTCTTCAATATCAACATGCAGTGTTTCCGCTACCCCGGGGTCTGCAAGCATTCCACCAGGCATTCTCCACCTCCTAGCGGGCATGTACGCTCCCCGGAGCAATAGATCTAACAACATTGGGGAATGGTCTGACATAGTATGAGGCAACATTTCACACCCTTGCAGTGCCGTCATCACAGATGAAGAGATAAACCAGTAATCCATCCTGGATTCAGAGTCATGGACGGTAGAGTAAAATGTGTATCTTGTACTATCAGGATGTATCTCCCTCCAGGAATCCAACAACAGAAGTTGCGACAGGATATGTACCAGATTTAGGGCTGCTTTACTGGGAGCTCTGACAACCTTAGAAGCTCTGTCTAGCACCGGATCAAGGACCAGATTAAAGTCCCCACCTCATATGACCCTTGAGATTTCAATTGAAACAATTATCTGATACAATTCTGTGTAGAAGGCAGGGTCATCAATATTGGGCCCATAGGTGTTGACTAGGAGAAGGCGCTGTGAAGCAATCTCTCCCCATACCAAAACATATCTCCCCAAAGGGTCAATCCTGTGGTTCTCCAGCCTAAACCCCAACCCTGGATGAATGAGTGTAATGACCCCCCTAGACTGCGACAAATAGTCTGTATAGAACCTTAGGGAGCCTCATTTAGGCAGTATATGAATGTTACTGGTCCCCACCATGTGAGTTTCTTGAAGCATCAGCACCTGGGGCTATGTCTGGTGATGTAGTTACCAATTTTTTTGACTTTCACATGATTATTTAGCCCCCGGACATTCCATGTTAACAGTTAAACCCTCAGACCATCGCCCGTGAATCATGAGTAAATATCCGCCATCCTCTTGAACAGCAACTATATAATGTTCGTGAATTCTAGTCTGTGCCAGTCCTTATGCAACCACATTTTTACATCTCAAATCCCAGTTCCCAACTTTGTGCCTCAATAGGGCCAGTCCAAGACTGTAACATCTAATCCCAACTCCCCTGCCCTCCCCCCACCCTCATCGTCACCCCCAACTCGACGATGCATCAAACCAAACTCGTGGAATATTCCAAGGGGAGCCATGTTGCTTCACGTGGCTGCCGACTGGGTCCCAGCCTCTACTTAAGCACATTGCCTGGGCCGATTAGTATTACACATTTTTTTTCAGCTACGGCCTATGATAGAGCCTGTGTTGTACTTGCGTTTGCCTCATGAGTTTATTTTCCCCCTTCAGTCTGCCGGTCTGGGCCTGTTGTTTTGTGCTGGTCTGCCCCCTCTAGGAGGGAAAGGTATGGAGGTTTCGATGTAGTGTGTAGCCTCAGCTGGAGATTCAAGAAAATGTGCTCTTCCTGCGTGTTGGATCCACATTTTGGCTGGGAAAATGAGGGCGTACGGGACTTGATGCCCCCGCAGGAGCTTCTTGACTGACTCGTAGGATCTCCTGCTTGCTTGCACCCCCGCAGAGAAATCAGGATAAATATGGATACGATTTTCTTCGAACTGGAGTGTTCCCGCCTCTCTTGCCTTCTGCAGGATTGTGTCTCTGTCGCTGTAATTAAGGAGTCTTGCAATTATAGTGCATGGCGGGGCGCCCGGCTTAGGAATCGGGGCCAGTGTACGATGTGCCCTTTCGATCAGAAAATGCTCAGAGAATGTCTCTCGTCCAAACAGGGTTTTGAGTAGTTCCTCCAGTTGTCTTTCCATCTGGCCTTTCCCAAAGGATTCCGACACCCCTACTACACGGATATTGTTCCTCCTTGATCTCGATTCGAGATCCTCGCACTTGTTTTGTAATTTAATGAAATTTTCTTTGATCAGGGCAATGTCTCGGGTATGGTGAGCAATGGTGTCCTCATTAGTGCTTATCCTATTTTCAGCCTCTGTGACACGTACACTCTCCCTTTCCACTCTAGCCTTAAGGGAGCCTATGGTAGAAACGATGTCATCCAGCTTTGTGTTGACAGAAAGGAATCCACTCTGCACTATTGCTGTTAGCTTATCCACTTCCGCGTCAGCATGCAGATCCGCCACAGTGGTTGGGTTTTGGTTACCCGTGTAGGCGTCCATCGGGCCTTTCTTCTTGCTCCCCGGGGTCTTAGAGCCCCTGCCCATCTTAGATGGTTCTCCCGTTGTGGTGGCCGCTATGGCGGCCGTGGTAAGGGAGTATTCCGCTTGTCTCTGTTTTGTTCAGCGTGTATCGGGCCTTGGAGCGGGAGCGGGACACGGGAGCATACTTCTGCCGTCCGGGGGACCCCTCAATTGGACCAAGTGGACTGCGCCCTCCCACGTATTATATTATCGGAATGGCAGCTTGTGGCTGATTCTATGAAAGTCTCAGGGCCGTAATTGGCCTATGCGTGCATCCGTTGGTCTCCGGGTGGGATGTTATGAAGGGTGTGTGGTTCACTCCCGGGGCTCCCAGCAGGCCCCTGGTTCGTGCGCTGGGTGTCTCCAAGTGGGAGCCCGCCACAGCCCAGCAAGTTTGTTCCACCGGCGGCTATATGGAGCTCAGGTAAGCCTCCGTAGGAGTGGCAGGGTTGCTTCGGGCAGCGGCGTTCCCCAAATCCCGGGGCCCCCACGTTTTTGTCGTGTCAACCTCACCTTCATCGGATGCTGTCTTCCAGTTCCCAGGGCACCGCGATGCAGGTTGGGCACCCGCCAAGTGAATTGGCAGGGCGATGGTTCGGGGGTCTCTCTCCGGACCCCAGAGTGCAGGATCCTTCGGGCTATGCACCTCCCTGGTCGTATGTCCGGTCCTCGGTCCGTCTCTCCAGATCCGCCAGGGAGCCCAGTGGCGCAGCTCCAGAATGAAGAGCGCTAGCCGGTCGAGGATTTAGGCTCCTCCCATCTGGGGCCTCTCGGGGTGCCGAAGCCGCGGTTCTCGAGTGGGCCGCCGTGGTGCTCAATTCCGGGTCCCGTCCACTGCATGGGCCGGCCAATGTTTGAGACGGCACAACTCCGGCCCCTTTGGTCACCGGAGCCCAAGAATTCTAAAGGATGTTCACGGTATTCAGGCTAATGATGCCTGTGTCCGAGGCTTACCAGGCAGGTCTGAGACAGATTTTAATGCAAAGGATTTTTCAGTGGAGCGGGAGCTCAACAATCAGGTGGCCATTGTTGTCGTGCGCAACAGCGCCCCCCTGGGGGATGCTTTTGTAACGGTATATAGTGTGACTGTTAGATGTCATCTAAGTTCCCTCCAGGCCATCTGTACAATGTACTTGCTTTATGGACAAAAGGAGCACTTACTCATTCTAGAGCTGGTCCTAATTTGGGTAAAGGGGCGGAGCTAAGTGTCCACTCCTAAAGTTTATTTGTTGGAGATGTATGTAACACAGCTAGGTATCTCACATAATATTGACTTTGAAAAATTGGAGGTGCTTTGGTATGGAGTTTGTGGTATGAAGCGGAATTAAATGTTACCTACATGTAAGACATGGTGAATTACAAGCATCCAGAAATTGTTATTGCTCAATTTGAGGTAGTGTATGTTACTGGAATATCTTTACAGCTTACCATGAAAGAAATATTTAGAATTCTTTTTTGACAAACCACATTTATATTTTCACAAATTACAAGTGTGGAAAAAGTCAAACTTGTTTTTCGCCACAAATTCAAAAATCCAGGTGTAATGTGAAATAAAATGCTGTCTGGTCATATCTTCAAGATGTTGGTATGGCATCTTTCAACATCATGCTCTGATTATTTTTTAGAAAGATCTTACAAATCTTGGAAATTAGCATTTTATGTGCAATGTTCACATGGCAGTGAATATGTGTTTGTTAAAAATCATATTTTCAAAACACCGATACATATTAAGCTCAACCCTGAAAATTGTATTTGTATATATTGGTAACATAGTCTTACAACAGTGTTACAATAAACAAAATGATCTTATAAGAGCCACATGAAACGGTAAAAAAGGAGTCATTTTGCTGCAGCTTCCATTCTCCATTTTTTAGTCCGCAGGCATTTCTGCATGATCACGGAAAACATAGAGGAGTGTGCAACAGGTTGCATTATTTGCATCATTTTAGTTTTTAACTCTGTAAGGTGGTTCCCAAGGGAACCTTTTTTATACTTTTCTATGTTTTTTTCTTTTTTTTTGCAAGAGTGCCGTAGGGGGACCCCAATCTCTAGAAAAGAAAGTGAAGGACAGATGGAGGAGGGAAAAACTAGCCCATTGTTCATGGAAATAAACAGAGGGAGTGATTCTTTTCATGTTCTTTCTAGGCAGCCTTGAAGGGTCACAATATATACAAAGAGCACTATATAGCCAAAGATATATTGTGTAATTGCAGAAGTAACCCTCTGCCCAACCCAGATGTCATGAGTATGGGCAAATTTGTGAGCTGATGGTGATTTGGGTGCACCGAAATAAAGTATGGGTGTGTCAGCACATGGAGTTGTGCAAAAAAGAGTACAGCCCCTTCTGGACCCAACTGTGTGGGGTTCTTCACTCAGTGCAATGCAAACAGGCAGCCTAACTGTTAGCACACCTCTCAAAGTTGTAAAAAACTGCCATACCCCTCTTTAGGCTGGTGGATGTACCTGGAAATTCCTCTACATCATCATCATCATTCTCCCGTTGTTCCTGCAGCTCATTTGCTGCAGTGCTCCTGTTATTTTCTCCTCCATGTCTTCCAGATGGTGCTGGTGGCCCCTGAGGGGGAAGAGTTGCATTGATGGGTGCCATTTTTTTTACTTATATTTCCAAAAGGAAACTGAGGTCCCTCAGGTTGCCTGTCCTGGTAAATTGTCTCTCCTGCTGGAAAGGCTGATTTAGAATGACTAGAAGAAATGCATGGGTCCCCGTTCATGTGCTGTTTGTGGTCAGTTTTCTGTATTGGTGAACTTTGGGGATGGAAAAAGGCAGATACATTTGAAAAAAGTACGGAGGATGGCAAGAAATTGAAAATTTATTCAGGAAGGGCTCTGATTGGACTTTATAGTTGGTAAGAAGAGAGCAAAATTGATTTGTATGTGTCTGTGGACTACAGACACAGATCACAAAGTATGCCATCACTCTGAACTGGCACAGTTGAATTATAATGTCCTGGCTGTTCACAAACAAATAATAAAGTTAATGAACATCAGTGCACCCACATTGATATCAACTGGTAGCGTCAATGTGATTGTAGTTCTGTGTTGTAGTTCGCAAACTAATTGAAGTGCTTAACAGAGCCGTGGACACTGATGCCTGCTTGCAAATATACCTGAGAATGGCGTACATGTCCATTGATCAGAATATTGTATGGGTGAGGAACAGACCTCAAGATTTGAGTTTTTGGTAACATATTATTAATGAATTTAAGTGTGTGAGTGATTATGCACTTTGGAATTTATGTTTTCCGTCTTTTTTGTTTTTCTACCACAGATCAGATACATAGTCTGCGGACACCAAAACGTGATTAAAAAAAAAAAAGATATGTGTATCTACATATGTAACTGTATATAAATATATTCACTGAAACAACTTTGTTAAGGGGACGTTATGATTATGTTGCACTATTAAACACCTATGAAATTCAATGGAAAAACTGGTTGTTACTTTCTTAGGAAGTAGTAGGCTGTCTTCTGCCACCTCATCTTCCTCAACCAATACTGCACCCACACCGCCTACTTCTGTGGGACACCAAATCCCACCAGCTATCTTGCAAGTGATAAAACAGGCTATTGATCCATATCCTTTGAAGACAACAGTACTCTGTATATACTGCAACACACCACTCTGCAAGGGGGAGCAATTTTGAAGTGCTTTTGAAGCTGTAATAAAGGAGCATAAGGAACACATCCCTCTACCTTAGATGTAACACCTTAGATGTAACCACCTGCTCCTCCATATTTTTGGTTGGTGCCTCTTCCCTCATTTCCCTCCTCACCTTGCTTTCTGACATCTCCTGCAAAGAAAAAAGAAAAAAAACTCCAAAACAGGTTTCTTTAGGAACCACCTTTTACAGTTAAAAAGAGGACAACAAAGAAAATTATTGAATAGCCTCCATCTACTTTACATTTCTCAGTAAGGTATTTAGACTCAATAAGATTCTCCAACATTTCAATTAGCATGTTGTGTTAAGCCAATGGGAATAATGGACACTTGTATACTAGAGAAAAATGTAAAAGGACAGAAACAATTTTCTGTCCCAACTACTTTTCCCTAGCATACAATAAGGACCATAATCGATGGACCTTTATAACTATCCATGGTCTCCAGAGTCCCCTTTCCAGGCCATGAATTATTAAAAGACCTGGATGGCGCATGCACCATCGCACAGGGCAACCCTTCTTCTCCTTTTAATTCTATATTTGTAACACTCCCGTAATGCCTGCTTATAAACAGTAACACATCCATCCACCAATCACTTCCAAAAACTGTATATATAAACCTATGACCATATTAACATTCCACCCACCAACTGCCACTTAACAATTTTCTACAAATCTTTTGCATTAGCATTGACCTTACGTATACAAATGAATTGTAGAGAGGAGTCTCAAGGGTGGGATGCATCTTAACCGTAACATCCCTTTAACCAGGTTTTTTCTGTCAATTTAACAGGTTTTTAAAAGTGAAAATGTTTCATGGTGTTACATTACTGTATATAAATTATTAATAATTCTTCTTTTCATATATACGAAAGAAGAATAAACCCCCGTTATAAACCTATTTTTTGCAACACATACTTATATCTGTCGCTATAAGCAGTGCATGCTAGGGATGCAAATCACCATTGAATTGCCTACGGCATAATGCTGTCAACATTCGTCAAATGGTAAGAAAGTAAAAAGCCATCTTAAAATGTTGAGAACTCCCCTCTAATTTTGCCCCCTCTTGACAAAATCCCACCAAAACGTTCAAAAACATTCATGCTTAGGTCTAAAATCTTTTTGCAAACTTGTGTGCATATTTGTCAAATGGGACAACATTTATAAGCATTTAAAATATGTTGGGACTGCCCCCTACTAATTTTGTTCCCTGTTGGCAAAACAGCACCACACTTTGAATAACCATTCAGAGTCAGTTATAGAATGGAATTCCAAAATGTAATGCAGTTTCATTGAGTGGCGCTAAAATTATAAGGCATCAAAATCTGCTTTTCACCAACCCTGTAATGCAGAAATAGGAATAGAAGTCCCTGAACATCTCAGATATTCACGAACATCACAGGAGCTCCCGGACATCCAGACTGTTAGTGGACGTTGGAGTTGAAAGAACTTGCTTTTTAAGGCCATATCCTATCCCATCCTCATCAGCCCTCACCGCCCCAGAGACTGTTTCATTAGTTTGACAAGGTCAATGTTGTGTTTTTTAATATGTTTTCAATGTGGTGTTCGTGGACAGGGAAGTCGGTCAGCGGACCGAATGCAGATCTCACACCTTTTTGGACCTATTTTTTGGCCTTTTAAAAAAAAAAAGCTACTGGATGGATTTACACGAAATTTACAAAAAGATGCTTTGGGGACCAATCCGCTGCTCATGCCACAAATTTTGTAAAAATCGGTCCAACGGATTGGGCTGTAGGCATGAGCCAAATATTTTTTCCATTGACTCTATGGGAAAAACCACACATTTATGGACCACCCCTATAACTTTTGCCCACATGCACGGAACGTCACCAAACTTTGCAGAATCAATTTGACAGGACCATATACTTTTTCGGCAGAATTTCATGAGGATTCATCCAGGTGGGGGCACAGGTATACACCACCCAAAAAGTGCTCTTCCCATGGATTGAGCAATTTAACCATAAGTAGAAGGCCACTCCTGCAGGCCCTGCAATATAGGTTTATATACACAAATATACATGTATATCAAGATATACAAAATTATTATTAAAGTATAACATATTTATTTACATTATTTATAATTAGTATAGACAATGAAAATCACTATGAGAAACAAAAAAGTGTTGATTTGTAATGCCTTCTGCAGTTCATTGTGGGGATTATTGAGTGTAAGGATTATAAAATTATTATTAAAGTAGAACATATTTATTTACATTTAGGGTAGAGAAGGAAAATCAATATGAGAAACAAAAAGTGTTGACCTGTAATGACTTCTGAAGTTGATTGTGGGGATTATTGAGTGTAAGAATTACATGAACGTCTGGCACCATGGTAATTATGTTTCCTATAAGATGTTTCTTAACATATGTACATGATTCTTTTACTTGATGTTTTAATTTCCTTTGATTCAACACACAATTGATTTACACATTTTCCTATATTTTGTAATCGGTTCTCAAAATTCACTGATATTATGTTGTCTTCATTTTGTTGCACATGATATTCTTCAACGGCTTGTGCTTGTTCTCAATTGTGAAGAGTAACATATATATAATACATTCAAATTCATTGTTTATTTGCAAGAAGCAAAATGTTATTATTTCATGCTGACATAAAATATAACTGACCATTTGTAGATTCTTCTTCTTTATTGAAGTCCTCTTTTGGAAAGTATAATTCACGCCATTGTAGAGTACTTGCCATTTCTATTATAGAAAATAACATATATATATATAGGTTTATGCATAATCTTTTTGTAGTTAGTAAAGTTGCATGTGTGTCTATAAATAAATGTAGTATTTGTGACATAATCTTTCATGTCGTTGGTGTAAGTCTGAGCAGTGCATGGCATTGACATGAGTTATGGTTGTGTGCTTACGATTACTGGCAAATCTCTTTGGCTTTGCGATATAAAACAGCATGGTGGTTACTGCCCTATAGTTAAGGTAAAACCTACAAATAATTGACTTTTTTAACACTGCTAATAACTTTTGAATCTGGCTGAAATATGTCATTGAGATATGTTTGTAGTTGTGTGAAAACAATCTATACATATATCTAATTTTGCAGTAATTTTGTGGAAATTTCACACATGAACAAATCATTTTTGAATCGCTGGACGCATATGGAGTAAATATACCAAAATGAAAGTTTGTCTGGGCCCTCGCACAAATTGACTTTTTGGGAGAAATGTTTCAATGGATCAAAAACCCATTAAGAAAAGAAACATGCTGTTTTCAGCCTAGTCCCATTCATTTCCTCTTAGAAAAAAGGTGTATCATATGAACACCCGTAGAACATAAACCACTAGACAGATTTGTACCATATAAGAAACAAAGCTGGAACAAAGCATTGCAGATATTATATTAATGATTTGTGATAAATCCGTCCAGTAGTTTTAAAAATGTATGATGGAGAAGGGGATGCCCCCTGATCCCCAACAAAAAGTGATATATATATATATATATATATATATATGTATATATATATATATATATATATGTATATATATATATATATATATTCAGTGAAAAAACTTTGTTAAAGGGACGTTATGGTTAAGTTGCACTACTAAAAACCTATGCAATTCAGTGAAAAAACTTTGTTAAAGGGACGTTATGATTAAGTTGCACTACTAAAAACCTATGAAATTCAGTAAAAAAAACTTTGTTAAAGGGACATTATGGTTCCAAGTAAAACCGGAAAACCCTTGAAATTCACTAGTTATGGTAAGCTAAGCAACCATAACTCGCACCACCACCGTGCACTGCTAAGACTAACACCCAGGACATCAAAGATGACATCACAAATGTCATTGATGATGGAAAGGGTAGTATATTTGCCGTTCTCGGCCCAGCCACTCTCCCCTGCACTGCCTCCACGGCAACCCCTGCACTACGGGACTGTGTCTGTATCCATACAGCCCCCCTTCCCAGCACTTGTCTGCACTTACCTCGCACTTGCCACCAGCTGGCCCTTGTTATTTATCCTGTATGCTGTATGCTAATAACCCTGTAATGCACTTTCCCCTCTCCCTTTCCCCCATGCACTTTTCCCTTCCCCTCTACCCTTGCACTTGCGCGATCTGAATGACACCTGGCCTAGTAAGATCGTTGTCTGTCTCCCCTTGTTCCCCCCCCTGCCTCGTCGCGCCTTGAAACACTTGTGTATAGGCGCGTTACAAATGCCTTATCATATCATATCATAACATAGGAACATTTAACAAATTCAAAAAGCAGGACACATACACATTACATATAGTAATACATAAGAAATGTAAGCCATATATGTAACACACTAACCATTCATTTAAATACAATATGTTCTAAAATGGAATATACCAGAAGAAGATAAATTGGCTTCCAACATAATTACCTCACAGACACTCCACAACTAAGAACAAGACCAGACCTACAGAGCACTTTGAACATATCTTACCTGAAATAGTAAGTATACTTCATTTTACTCATATATTTATAAACCTTCTGTATTAGATTAAAAAAAATGTATTATCTTTTTTTTTCTCGCAGAAATGTCTAGTACTCTGGAATGGCTAGAGGAGCATTTCCCACATGAGGAAATGTCACAAGATAGTGAAACTAATGGTTAACAATTTACAATATAAACCATTTAATTATTATTATTTTATATACATTTAACATATATATATATTTTTTGTACAGAGCATACCAAAAATCGAAAATACCTCTGAAAAAACTGTTATGGATAACACGCTTGACAGCATAAAAGAAAAAATGGATTTATTGTTTTACCAATTTTAATAATTTGAAAACTTTTGTTGAAGATAATTTTAAAACAAAAACCTCATACCATTGCCCCACATGTACTTGTCCCCCCTTACCATATCCCAGTCAATTATCCCCAAACCCTCTCCATAACCCAAAACGTTTTGATGAGACTTCCATCCCTTCTTCACCTGATACCAATCATGTTGAAACCCCTAATTCTCCTGTTTTTGTTTCCATTCCTGCCTCACCTTCTCTGTCATAAATTATTAATATATGTTAAATAAAGTTAAATTTTTATATTGTGTTGTAATTAGTTTCCATTTAAAAAAAAAAACAAAAAACAATGTAGGTGTCCGCGGACAGCGCAGGTGTTCTGAAATGTTCGTAAATAAATGAAAATGGAAGTGTCCTGAAGAACACTATACCTGTCCGTACTGTTCGCTAGCAAGTTGAAACTGTTCTAAGAACACACGCGGTGTCCTGAAATATTCGTAAAGAAACGAAAATTAAAGTGTCCTGAAGAACACTATAACTGTCCGTAGTGTTTGCTAGCAAGTTTAAACTGTTCTAAGAACTCAATAGGTGTCCTGAAATGTTCGTAAATAAATGAAAATGGAGGTGTCCTGAAGAACACTATACCTGTCCGTACTGTTCGCTAGCAAGTTGAAACTGTTCTAAGAACACACGCGATGTCCTGAAATGTTCGTAAAGAAACGAAAATTAAAGTGTCCTAAAGAACACTATACCTGTCCATAGTGTTTGCTAGCAAGTTGAAACTTTTCTAGAACACACGCGGTGTCCACAAATGTTCGTTTGACGTGTGACGCACTTTTAATTACTCCAGGACCCAAACAGTGTCTGTACATCAACGTGCATGCGCAAACCAATGTCCGTGCATTTGGTGTCCTGCGGACAGGCGCTTCCTTCGCAGACATGTTCACGAAGGGATCATGTGACCGCGCCCACACCAATTTGCACGTTCTGAATGGGGACACTGCTCGTGTCCCCGAACAATTTAAAAGTACATTTTCAAGTAATCCACAATATTTTTCAATAAAAACCCGCCATAGCACAAGTCCCACATACTAATCATGAGTTTCTACATACCTTTTGAAACTTTTTTAACCTTTTTTTGTGTTCAATCTGTCCGCGGACAGCACGCATGTCCGCAAACCGCGTACCAGCACCCCTATATTAGACCACGCCCTAGAGCTTATTCTCATTGTGTTTCTGGCTATTCTTCAGAGCACAGCTTTTTCTCCTGCAACTTGCAGATTACACCATCGAGATGGCATCCCTTGGTGCACTACTGCCTCCTGGTGCTGCACCTGCTTCAGCACCACCACCACCCCCTCCACCACCACCACCTTCCAAAGGGCCTGAAGAGGGGAACAGGAGTGAGGAAGCAGAGGAGGAAGAACAGGATGACGAGAATGAGGTAGAGGAAATACCTACTATCCGCACTAGGTGTGAGTCTTGGTTGTGGCGGTTGTTTACCATTCATGGGAATGGTCCTAAGGCTCGTGCGAACCGTGTCACCTGCAATGATTGCAAAATGATACTCAGTCGCGGGAGGCACGGTTCGTACAGCTTTGGGACCACTAACATGAAGCGACACCTGAGGTCATTTCACTCTGGGGCTATTCGCATGGTTGTACCTTGCGAAGAACGTAGTAGGTTGATTTCCTCTACTTCATCCTCCGTTTCTGATCCTGTCACCACAAGGACCACCTCTGTGGGACAGCGTCTTCCTCAAGCTGCCTCACAGGCCATACAGAATTCTGATGACCCTTACCTTTCGAGGGTCACAGTTGTATGTATGTATTGTGACACAGTACTCTGCAGGGGGGAGAGACTTTGCAGTGCTTTTGAGACTATCGTCTCAGAGCATGAGAAGACCTGCTCACTACCCAAATAAAACCCACTCTACATCTTCCTCTCTCAGCTCGCCCTTTCTTATCCCTGTGGTTGGTGCCCCCCCTTTACCCTCCTTTCCCCTCCTCTCCTAGTGTGTCGTGTATAAAAAACCAAAAAAAATACAAAATAAAAAAAAAAAAATAAGGCTCTTTTCAGAGCCGCCTTTCACAGTTAAAAAATAGAAGTGAAAATAAATGAAGCAGGGCCCTTTGTATTTTTAGAGGTCAGCGGACAGTCCGCGAACATCTAAAAAATTGGGTTGCTACCCTATCATAACCATTGCAATTTTTTCTGGGAGGAAGTGGTGGCTCTGAAAAGAGCCTTTGGGAGGTGTTTGTATGTCAAAAAATATAAATACTTAACACCTACTTCAAAATGGATGCTGTAATTCTAAAAAAGATCACAATGCATTTTGTACATTTCTCCGAAAAATCTGATTGCCAGCATAAGTAAGATGGACTCCATCTCTGCGAAAAAAAATATATGTACCACGAAACATAATATTTTCATTGTGAAAAGAGGACATGCCAAAATCTCTTAGAAAGGCATAAACAGCCTTATTGACATTGCGCCTTGCTTTTTCCATTTGTTGACCAAATGAAGAAGAACAAAACCACATTTGTCTCTGCGCAATCCGTGAAAATATTTCTTGAGAATTAGGAAACATGTCCATAACCTTCCCAAGTCCTTCTTTCATAGCAAATTGCAAAGAAATTCCAGACACTTGTCCTACACTGTTCCCTCCACAATGAATTACAATTATGTCTGGATGTTGCTCTGTCTCCAAAGTAGCACAGAGAGGTTGCAAGTCCAACCACTTCATTCCACGTACTCCATGCCAATGTACTTCCACATGTGGAAATCCAAGATCTGCAGCTACTACACAGCTTTCTGCATGCACCTTCAACCAATGTATCCACGAATCTCCCAAAATCCAAACAATCTGTTTTCTGAAACACACAGCCATAGCTATCTGTTGTTCCCTCAGCAAAAACAGTATCTGAGAAACTCTCTCCTGGCACAACACACCCACTAAACTTTCCTGACCAATCCCTTTCAGTGCTCATTCTCATTTGCATGACTTCTGAACCCAAAAATCCCCGGATGTAACACCCAATGTCCGCGAACTACTGCCATGTCCACGGACATATCGTAACATGAACAGCCCTTCTTCCATTTCCAGTTCACTCTCTGTGCCATTCCCTCATTGGATGTAGCTAGGAAGTCACATGACCATCCACCAATCACATTCAAGACCTCTACATCTAACTGCATCATCATAGATCAGCACTGCAAATATTTATTGTGAATCTCTCTGAGTACAAGTATCACATCATTGGCAAGAACCATCTACAAGAAATACTGTACAAGTCTCCAAGATTTCTACTTGCAGCTCCATGCATATCCATATGCATGAACACAAACTACAGGTATGCATATTTTCTGTACAGTACATGAACACATTTTCAAACTGACTTCATATTTATTTTTATTTCTTTATTTATTTAATTACTTTAATTTAAGCAGGACTGGAGGCACTATTACCTGGAAGAGCTTAGTTATAGAAATAGTGGTATTCAGTGTTACATTATGAATTTCACAAGACATAGTAAAGATATTTTGTTTGCTACAGTTAGTCATTGCAATACAATTTGTTCATTAAGAACATATCATATGTATTGAACTGGTGCGATGTATCTTATGTAAAAAAGATAGTTTTAATGGTTTTGAGGAAGGCGCTGAGGATTTCAATTAAAAAAATCAATGTTTAAATTAAAAACAGTGCTATATACAAACAAAATTACTAATTTGTTTCTTTTACAATTGCAGTGAAGAACATTCTCCTGAAAAGAAGCAGCCAAATTTGAAGAATAAAGAAGAACTAAGACGTAACCTGTTCATTTTAGAAACAAAGTAAGTGGAATATCACCATAATATTTGTATTATTACTGAAACACACTGTAAAGTTAATTCATACTATTTCTGTGCCTAAAAATAGAGATTGTGCACCATTCTGTCCAAAAATCCCCTTGTCTTAAACAGCAATTTACAGCCCGAATGGCCCACAAATTCCTATTTTTGGACACACAAATTATCCAACTCAACCGCTAGAATTTTGATATTATAGAACAAACAACTGTTTTAATTGTATACATTAGATTTTCTATTTGTACTTCTCCACACCACTAGCTTACTTTTTTCTGTCATCTAAACCCCAGTTTAGCAGCACATACATTCAAAAATACCCATCCCTACTAATTGTAGTTCCCAATGCACAATCACACACCATTACATACATATTTATCATCTTACTCAAACACTCATGCACACAGCACACATACATTACAGAACACCCCAACCCATACCTTCTTTATTTTTTTCAACAGACCCTAAAGAATGCCTACCAAAAGTCAAGTTCGTAGAAAGCAACGCAAAAGTAGAGCACATGAAAATAAAAGTGTCCAACATAAGCATCCATCTCTAGCAGAATTTGTAAAAAAAGTTGAAACAAAACAGCTAATACAGTCATTTAGTGAAACACAAGAAGTTTCAAGTACAAAAACTTTGCCTCCTCTATCAAAATGTAAAACAAACCAAAAAACAATTAACAGAAAATCAGCTATCACTACAGATAAAACTGCCTCTTTAAATTTTCGTATAGTGCAAAGTAAGCATACCAAGAAAAGTGTTTTAGCCAAAATGTACTGTCACAAAGTCCTTCAAAATCTTATAAAAACAGGAGATAAATCAGGTTCAATGCTTAAAACCTATCGTAGGAAATTAATCTTAGAAGCGTTGATAGACAGTGCAATTCTTCTCAAAAGAAAGTCATTTATTTTAGTGTTAAACAAAATGAAACCACAACAAAACTAATAACTAAATTACAAAAAAGACTTCTCAATAAACGAAATGTCAACAGAAAGAACTTCTTAAGTATCTGCGGAGGTGAATGGACTCACACTACGAACACAGAACCATACTTTAATGAAGAAGCGTACAAACAAAAGCAAACAAATACATTTGCCATACATAGCAGCGGTCGAGGTTATGAAAAAGTGAATAATACCATAATGGAACAAGAAGTACTCCTTACAAAAATATGCCCTGAAAACTTGGAATTACCCCTCCATTCAACTGAATCAGAACATCTAGTGTACAAATGGCCATGCACGTCAATGTGTAACATTCCCTAACAATTTTTCAATCAATATGTAAAAAGCAAAGACAAAATCAAAATTAAACTACTGCAAAATATGGATAGCTGTCCAGTGCGCAAGTACACAGGACTACAAGGATATTCATTGGCCTGCATTACAGGACCTACTTGTAAAAACCACCTTCCATGATATCAAAAGGATTTCAACACACCATTCAACTATAAGAAATCTAGTCTATAAACTGTACTACGCTAAAGTCCTGCTTTAGCACTAGCAAATTTAAATAACATTCTTCTACATGGTACAGCAAAAGACCTACTTGAAGAAATTTACTATATCCAGAAAAAATATTTGGAAGTGAAAGCCACTTACAGAACGAAATAGCTTTAAACCAAATTAGCAACAATTCTACACATGGCAACCTTTTACTAAACACATACCAAAAAGAAATACTAAAATTTAAAATTACATCAGCTGAAGTACCAAACCATGTGTGTGTATGTTGCCGCAGAACTTTTTATAAAAGTAACACAAAAACTGTAGACCTATCATACAAAATAGAAGACAATGTAGATTCTAAATGGTTTGAATTAGCTCTCTACCTTGTAGCAGAAAACAAATACGAAATAACTGACCCCTTAATACTTTGCAGTTACTGCACTACATAACTTGACAACAACCAAACTCCTTCACGTGCTATCACAAATAATTTGGAATTATACCCACTACCAAAACCCCTACAACAACTTAATTCATATGAGAGCATCATAATTCAAACAGTGCACCCATTTCAAGCAATAATACGCCTTCAACCAAAAACAGCAAAATTACCTCCCTCTGAATTGGTAAAAGGCATTCGTGGAAAAGTAGTTTATTTACCATTAGATTTAAAAGAAAATGTGCATACTCTAGGAGTGCAACGTCCAATGCAGCAATCTTTAATTATCTTAGTAAATGGAGTACCTACAAAAGACAAAACATATGGCAACAGCTTGTAGATTTACATAAAATACATATTCCACCTACTCTTTGAAAGTGAACTAGCAACTTTATGTTACGGAGTTGCACACATATTAAAATCAGGATCACACTTTCAAAATATGACAGCTACTCAATTATTACAAAAAGTGCAACAAAAGAATGAGGTTTTACAATCAAATATTACAAATCAATTAGCAAATATGCGTGGTACTAAAGAGTACTGGATTCGATGTCATGGAGATGTACGTTGTATGATCAGAAACCTTGGCCCACCCACTTGGTTTGTTACATTAATTTATGCAGAATATGCATGGGAAGATTTATATGATTTCCTACGCATATCAAACAAAAACAAAACAAACATAGATATACTAACACCTTGGGAACTTTGTTCTTTGGATCCTGTTAATGTTTCAAGATATTTTCACCATCGCTTCATTGCTATGCTACAATTTATTTGTAATAAAACTGTACCTCCCCTTGGAGAAGTGCAACACTTCTTTTGGAGAAAACAATACCAAGCCAGAGGAGCACCACATATCCACATGCTTTTATGGATTAAAGATGCTCCTAAATTTGGTCAAGACAGTGATGCCACTGTTTTACAGTTTATTGAAAAATATGTCACTTGTGAAATTCCATTAGAAGCAACAAATAGTGATCTTCATGCACAAATTTTATAATTTCATAGACACAAATGTGGAAAATATTGTCGTCGCAAATACAAAAATAAAGGGAAATACTACACCAAATGCCAATTTGGTTTTCCTAGACCAGTTACAAATACAGGTCAAGTGAACAACCTCATGACATAGTGTTAAAGGTAAGTCACCTAGAAATATATATTACATAAAAAGAAAAGAAGAAGAAAAATATATTAATGATTATAATGCAATCATTGCCCACTTATGGAATGCAAACATAGATGTGCAGTACATTGCAGACAATTCTAATGCAGTTGCAGGATATGTCACAGCATACTTAACCAAAGCAGAAAAGACAGAGCTCCAAGACATCTGGAATGACCTGTCATCAGATAAAACAGTGTCTCAGAAATTATACAGCTTGGGCATAAAAATGCTCTCCAATAGAGAATGTGGATCATATGAAGCAGCTGATCGTTTAACTGGTACTGCATTGTATGGTAAATCTGAAAATATAGTATGGCTAAGTCTTGGTCCAGCTAAATCTAGAAAAAGAGTTCTAAAATCCTACGAAGATATAGAAACAATAGCCAAACATGACCCCAACAGCCAAGACATTTAAAAAAACAATTTATTGGACACATACTACCCAAACAGAAGTAATACTTTGGAAACCATGTCTCTATACCACATAGCCCAAAACTACACATACACAAATAATATAAAACCTGATGAAAAAAAAAGGTAAATATAGAGTGACAAACTGTGAAGGCAGCTTAGTTGAACTCACTAAACCAAATTTAATTAATCATATCAAATTGCCATTAAAGACTCCTCAACATAAAAAAGTATATTACATGTTCCTGCTACAACTCTTTAAACCATGGAGAAAAGAAGAAGAAATACTAGATAACTATGACTCATATGAAGATGCTTTCAAAGCAAATGAAAGCACTATAACTGATGTAAACCTTACACAGTACAAAACAATGTTGCACAATTAACAGCAACACGAAGAAGAACTCCAGGCCCAACTAGATAAAGAAACTCCTGACAGTAGTCAACCTTCTGTAACAGGAAGCCAAGAACCACTGGGAGAGCCACTAATAATAAATGAGGCAGAATTACCTATGACAGAAGTAGAAAACACCATGTGTCAGTATGAAGATAAAAGTAGACTTAACTATACTACAATCAAAACTAAACAATGAGCAACATAGCATTTTTCAAGAAGTAACAAAACAAATTGTGTTCCTGCCATAATTATAAACCTATACTACTGGACGTCAGTGGTGAAGCTGGTTCTGGCAAAACATTCTTTCTGCAGAAGCTACAATGGAACTACGCAGAGTATTGAAACAAATGAAAATGCTACTAATAGATGAAGTGAGCATGGTCTCCAACCTAATGTTGGCTTTGATTCACCTAAGATTACAAGAAGTACTCAAAACAAATATGAAGAGCTCTTTGCAGGAAAACACATTATTGTTTTTGGAGATCTTCAATTGACACCAGTAAAAGGTGAGCCTATTTCTAAAACATTAGGACACAAACTCTGCCGTAAAACTGTTGGCAGCATTGGAAATGTCAACCTTTGGCAACATTTCCAATACAGAGAATTAACGGAAAACATGAGGCAATCTGCAGATCTCACTTATGCCAACATCTTAAAAAGTATCAGAGTTGGTATACTTTCTAAGAAGCAGAAGCAATATTGAAAACCCGGCACATTAATGCACTTAATGGCGATAATGATGTGCTACAGATGTTATGGACCAATTAGCCCACAAAAATGTCAATTGTATGGCCTTAATGCCAACTCTTGCAAGTTGTTTCAAATTCAATGAAATAATGTTAAGTAAAGAAATGCAACAAATAATGGAAATTAGCACCACAGACAAACTAGATGTACATGGTATGACACTACCTATGTGTGACCAAGCCACAACAAGACTAAATAGTTTAGAAAAATCAATCTCAAACACAGCAGACGTAGAAAAGATATTAAAATGTTCCTTAAATTGCAGAGTAATGCTTAAACGTAACCTTGACGTGGACCAAGGACTAGTTAATGGAGCACTGGGTACAGTTGTTGGCTTTCAAACATAACCACGTGACAACAAAATTCAGTTTGTCAATATTCTCTTTGACAAACTTTCAGAAGTAAAAAGGATAGGACACTCAACAGCTCGATTCCTTCTCTTCAAAGACATGTATGTACGCAGAAAACTATTTTCTCTAGCTCTTGCATACGCAGTCACAATTCATAAATCACAAGGTCTTAGCCTAGACAAAGCAATGATAGTTATTGGTAACACAATCTTTAAAGAAGGCATGAGCTACGTAGCACTATCACGCTTACGTACTCTTGACGGTCTATTTCTAATCAACTTTGATGCAAGTAAAGTAAACACTGATATTCCTTGCATTTTAGAATACAATAGACTTCGCTCACTATACACCACCCATCTAAAAACATATTCTGTTCCACAAAAAGTGAAACGTTATAAAAGAAAAATAAATCAAACAGAAATGCAACAGGATGTCACTGCAAATTCTCCAAAGAGAGTAAATGAAACTAATCCTTCATTAAGTACCACAAGCAAAAAAGAATCAATTAGGGAAAATAAACCAGGTACTTCTTCAAAGAAGGAAGACAAACTCCAAAAAAAGCAGTCAGATACAGAACTACCTGGTCCATTTAAATTCTCAAATATAGTTGGTGTAAGTTGCTACGCAAATGTAGCAATGAATATTCTATTTCAATTACCACCAATTGTTGACAACATTTACTTACACAGTACAGACCCATTGTGTTTGCAAATGTTAGTACTTCACAGAAATGCAGCAAACAATCCTGATAACACATAGTGTTTATGGAATAAGACAAAAATTGGACTACTGTGCTGGAATGGTGAAATTCACTATAAACTCACAGGAAGATCCACAAGAATTTCTAATGTACTTACTACAAGTACTAGAAAACAAAAACATAGCTATAAATGAAATCTTCCAGATTTCATACATGTGGAAACATACATGCACTCTCTGCAACAATGTGACACAAGAACAAATCCCTAATGGACGCTTTGTATATATATCAATACCTAATTGTGAATCCATTCCATTTCAGCAACTTGTACAAAATGCAAACCATGGTAGATTATGTTCTACCTGCAATTCGGATAATCACTCCACGTTACTAATACAAACACATAGTAAATACGTAATACTAATGCTTCTACATTACAATGCAGATGGTACCAAAAACAACTGCAAGCTGACGGGATTCACACATGGTCAAATATCATTTGGTAAGAAAACCTTCACAACAATAGGTATAATCTACCACGCTGGAGCCACAATCAATTCAGGGTACTACACTGCATATATAAAAAAGAAATGTGGATGGTTTCAATGTAATGATAGTACCATTACTCTAAAGCAGAGATTACCAGCAAATCTTACAAACGCTTATTTAATGTTCTTAAAACCAAAATTTGATAACTAAACTGTACTTAAACCCTAATTAAACTTGTAGTAAAAAAATGTAAACTGTTAGAATATTCCAAAAGCTATCTAACTGCCCAAAGATTCTACAACAACTAATCAGATAAATGAATACCACTAAATTAGAGCAAAAATAGACAGTTAGAATACGCCAATTGGTATCTAACTGTCCCAAAATTTTACAATATCCAAACAGATAAATCAATACCACTAAAATATATAAAAAAATAGACAGTTAGAATACGCCAATTGGTATCTAACTGTCCCAAAATTTTACAATATCCAAACAGATAAATCAATACCACTAAACTATATAAAAAAAATAGACAGTTAGAATATGCCTACTGGTATCTAACTGCTCCAAAATGTTATAATATCCAAACAAATAAATAATATGTTACAGCTCCAAAAAAATGCAACAAGCCAATGTATAAAACATTAGCCAGAAACAACAAGTGAACACTGAAAACAAACAAACAAATAAACTGTAGCATAACAGAAAAAGTTTTTTTTTTAATCTAACATGGATTTTTTTTTCTCCCACAGACCCAATGATTTTAGCAATGAACACAGAAACTGAGCAAATTGCACAGTACTCTGGTTTGTAATCTACTAAATATGAGGGTCCAAAAATAAATAAAAATGTTCATTATACAATGTAATAAGTCATTACAAAATACTAATACTAACATGCTATTTTCTTTTATCACAGAAATGAACAAGAAATACATGTACTCCATACATGTACTAAATACATGTAAATACCTGGGAATACACATAATGCACAACCCCGCACTGATGCACGAACACAACACAAAATCAGCAATCCCCGTCTTAAGAAAATCCATGAACTTCTGGGCAAAACTTCCCCTGTCTATGATGGGCAGAGCCTCAATAATTAAAATGATTGTCCTCCCTAGGTTCCTGTACAGGTTCCAAAATGTACATTACTACATCAATGCTTCCTTTTTTCGCCTGCTAGAAGTGATACTCTGTGATTTCCTATGGGGGAAAGGAAGACGCAAGATAGCACTCACCACCTTGGTCCTGCCGCATAGCCAGGGGGGAATTCAACTCCCAAACTTCGAAAAATATTATTTGACAGCGCAACTCAGTTTTGTAACCAAGTGGCTGGCAGACGACACCACATCTGAGACACCCCTGCTACAACCCTTGGTCTCCCCGATCCATCTGAAGGAACTTATTTGGGCCCCCAGCCACCTGATGCAAAATGGCCCCTTCTTGGCTGCCCTAGGGCGAAAAGTATGGTACAGAGCAGAGGCACTCGCCCACGCAAAGCATCACTACTCCCCAGACATACCAATGATCTTGGACCTATGCAGATCCGACATGGACCTGCAACACCTCAGACGCTGGGAAGAAAAAGGGATATATACATGGGGAGACCTATACGACGATGGCACCTTTAAGGAATTTGAAACACTACAGGAGGAAGCCAGAATCCACATGGGCCAGTTTCTGTGGTATCAAAGGATACGGACTACAGCACAAAACAAATGCACAACATGGAACCGGAATCAAACCCTCTGATCACACTATTGTACAGCTTGGGAGAGGGATGGAGACCAGTGTCCCAGATCTATGGCCACTTGAGTGACACCCCCAACCCACGAAGTGCCGATCTGAAAAGAAGATGGGAAACGGACATGGGCGAGGAAATGGCTGATGGAGAATGGGAGAGGGCTCTAGCGTACCCTGAAGCAGTCTCCAGAAACCACAGATTTAGACAAATACAACTGAACCTGTTATGCTGAACATATTTAACCCCAACCAGGCTGGCGAAATTCAATAAATCACCACACTCTGTCTGCACCTGGTGCAGAGGGAATAATGCGGACTTGATTCACATGTTCTGGTCGTGCACTAAAACACAGTCCCTGTGGGCCACCATACAGCTGACAAGCGAAAAAGCAGGGTTGACAAGGTACAAGTGGACCCCGGACAAATGCCTTCTGGGAACGTAACACAGGCCGGCCAGACTTAAACACCTGGCTAAATTAATGGACATTATGTGCATACTGGCAAAAAGGACAATTGCAATGTCCTGGAAAAAACCCGCAGGACCCCAACAAAGGTATGGCACAGAGAATTGGAACGTTGGGTACAAGCTGAAATAAAGGCATGGAAAGACAGTGTTGCCAGTTCCACGGATGCCTCGAGCATGACCCTAACGGCGTGGAAAGAACTCACAGGATCTTTGTTTCCCCCCTCGGATGACAAGCCCCCATGAACAAGAACAAACCTATGGAAAACGGATTCACAACCAACATCACAGGACCCCGAGAGCAACTAGCCACAACTTCACTGGGTCCTTACAAGCTCAAGTCCCCTCTCTCCCCTCCCCCCGGCTTGCCCAACCCCCTCTGAACCGACAGACTGCCCTGCCAGGATGGAAGGAGCACTTGGAGACAGTTAGAGTTGAATTGTTAAATGTTAATGTTTTATTACGAAATGCTTATTATCCTCTAACTATGGACATATTTTATGTCATGTAAATGTAAAAATGATAAATGCCAATAAATAAATTTAAAAATAAATACGAACATTTCAGGACACTGCAAGGGTTCTTAGAACACTTTCAACTTGACAACGAACAATACGGACAGCGTCCTCAGAACATCCCCATTTTGTTTATTTACGAACATTTCAGGACACTGCGAGAGTTCTTAGAACATTTTAAACTTAACAACGAACAATACGGACAGTGTCTTCAGGACACCCCTACAAACATTTCAGGACACCACAAGTGTTCTTAGAACACAATCAACTTGACAAAGAACACTACGAACAGCATCCTCATAACACCCCCATTTTGTTTATTTGCGAACATTTCAGGACACCATGAGTGTTCTTAGAACACATTCAACTTGCCAGATAACAATACGTACAGCGTCCTCAGAACACCCCCATTTTGTTTATTTACGAACATTTCAGGACACTGCAAGAGTTCTTAGAACACATTCAACTTGCCAGAGAACAATACGGACAGCATCCTCAGGACGGACAGCGTCATCAGAACACCCCCTACGAACATTTCAGGACACCACGAGTGTTCTTATAACACATTCAACTTGCTATCGAACAATACAGACAGCGTCTTCAGAACACCCCCTACGAACATTTCAGGACACCGCAAGTGTTATTAGAACACATTCAACTTGCCATCGAACACTATGGACAGCGTCTTCAGGACACCCCCTAAGAACATTTCAGGACAACGCGAGAGTTCTTAGAACACTTTCAACTTCACAACGAACATTACGGACAGCGTCCTCAGGACACCCCCATTTTGTTTATTTGTGAACATTTCAGGACACCGCGAGTGTTCTTAGAACACATTCAACTTGCCAGATAACAATACGGACAGCGTCCTCAGGACGGACAGCGTCATCAGAACACCCCCTACGAACATTTCAGGACACCTCAAGTGTTGTTAGAACACATTCAACTTGCTATCGAACAATACGGACAGCGTCTTCAGAACACCCCCTATGAACATTTCAGGACACCGCGAGTGTTCTCAGAACACATTCAACTTGCCATCGAACAATACGGACAGCGTCTTCAGGACACCCCCTACGAACATTTCAGGACAACGCAAAAGTTCTTAGAACACTTAAAACTTCACAACGAACAATACGGACAGCGTCCTCAGGACACCCCCATTTTGTTTATTTGCAAACATTTCAGGACAACGCAAGAGTTCTTAGAACACATTCAACTTGACAACGAACAATACGGACAGCGTCCTCAGAACACCCCCATTTTGTTTATTTACGAACATTTGAGGACACCGCAAGAGTTCTTAGAACATTTTCAACTTGACAACGAACAATACGGACAGCGTCCTCAGGACACCCCCATTTTGTTTATTTGTGAACATTTCAGGACACCACAAGTGTTCTTAGAACAGTTTCAGCTTGCTTCCGAACAAAACAGACTCATATTGAGTCCTCAGAACACCCCCCATTCAGTTTATTTAGAACAATTCAGAACACCCGTGATGTCCGTAGACAAATCGAACACAACAAGAATGTCTACCACATGAAAAAAGACAACTTTCAACCTATCTCATACTCTCCCACCCTCCCCAAACACTCCTACACACCAACACACTCTACTAAATACAAATTTTGAACCAAGTTTCACCGGGCTGTCTGCGGACGTTCGCGAATCCAAGATGGCGAGCGCCACCAAAAATCTGACATGCTTCACGCTCCACACTGTCCAATCAGCGAACACGTCACATGTCCGCGGACATGACGTAAGCAGATCGGCAAATCAGGACACTGTCTGCGGAGCGAACAGGGAAGTGTGTCTGCGGACCGAACACAGACATCACTAATTTTTTATGACCCACTTTTTGGTCATTTAAAAAAAAAACTACTTGTCGGATTTTCACCAAATTGGCAAAAGCACGCTTCCGAGACCAAGCCGCTGCTCCTGGTTCAAATTTGGTGAAAATCCGTCCAGCGGTTTGGGCTGTAGGTGCGAGCAAAGTTTTTTTCCCATTCAGTCTATGGGAAAAAAAGAAATGTTGGGACCCCCCCTATAACTTTTTCCCCACTGGACGAATCCTCACTAAACTTTGCAAAAGAATTCAGAGTGGGCCATATACTTTTTTTGAAAAGTTTGGTGAGGATTCGTCCAGGGGGAGCAAAGTTATAAGCCGCCCAAAAAGTGCTCTTCCTATGGAAACACCAACTTAACCATAACTACATGGCCACTACCGTGGCCATGTAATTCCCTGACAAAAGCTTTGTTAAAGGGACGTTATGATAACAAGTAAAACCGAAAACCCTCCGAAATTTGACAGTTATGGTAAGCTAAGCAATCATAACTCACGCCACCACCGTGCACTGCTAAGACAAACACCCAGTACATGATAGATTACATCACAAATGTCAATCAAGAAGACCAGGAAGATGAGGTAGAAGAAGTGCCTACCTCTAATACCCAGAGTGAATCCTGGGTGTGGCAGTTCTTTACCACTCTTGGAAATTTACCAAAGAATAAAGCTACTAAATTGAAATGCACTGATTGCAACGTTGTACTGAGTCGCAGACAACCTGGACAGTACTCCTATGGGACCACCTCCATTCAGCGCCACACCAATACAACCACCGCAATGCAGTCAGAAACACTGCTCCTTTCTTTGGAAGAAGTAGGATGCCTTCCTCTAACTCATTTTTCTCAACCAATGCTTTAACCACACAGCCTATTTCAGTGGGACACAAAATCCCACCATCTACCTTGCAACCAAATCCCACCAGCTACCTTTTTTGTAACACTTTATTTTTGGATTTTCTACATAAAAACAAACAACATTGCACCAATAGGGTGCATCAACAACAATTGCGCTGCTCAGCTCACCACCTCATGCTTCCCTCCCGCCCATGCCTGCGATTTGAGTGTCCGGTTCTGATGTCTCGCTCCATTTTCACAGTTTGTGTTTAGTTGTACTTCGGGTTGGTTCATGTCCACTTTGGCTCCCTATGGGGTCTGTATTTATGAGTCTGCATCAGCCGCTTTGCCGGGGGGCGTGTGTGCAGGGGTAGCATCTGCAAAATTCAGTGTACAGGTCCTGACAGTACAAAATGTCTTTTTTCCAGGCTGCCAGAGTGGGAACTGGTCCACAACCCCACCCCATAGCGATTCTCCTGCGAGCTAGTACCAGGAGGAGGGCCGCCAGTTTCCTTGTCGAGGAGTGTAAGTATTTGGTCAAACTAAGGAGGGCCACCATAGAGAGTGGCACCAGTTCTTCACCTAATATTGCAGCTGTTGTTTGCAGGACTTGAGTGCAAAATTGGGATATCCCGGGGCAATCCCAGGCGAGGTGGAAGAAGTCAGCAGCCATGGTACCACACCTTTCACATTGTGCTGCTAATTCTGGTTGTTGTCTGTGTTTTTTAGCTGGGGTGAAGTAAGTTTGGTGTACGAAATTGAAGTGGATTTGCTTAAAGCGTGTGTTTATCGCTACTTTTTTGGGTTTGATGCAGGATATAGGCCCAATCTTCCTCAGGTATCGTAGCTTGGATGGCGGTTTCCCATCGTGTTTTTGTTCGGGTGTCTATGGTTGTTGTGTCTGTTAGTAGGGATTTGTATTTCAGTGAGACTAACCTCCCTTCACCCTTTGCTTGGATTGTGTTATGTAATAGATCCCATGTCGCTGGTGGTCGAGGGAATGATGGAAATAGTGATAGCAGGGTATATTGGAGTCTAAAGTAAATGAATGTATCGAGTGAAGAGTCACCTCCTTTTTCTCTGGCCATCTGGGCTGTTGTAAATGTGCCCTCGGGGATCAGGTCTCTGAGGGACTAGTCGGTGACTTTATCTAACCGTTGATGAAAAACCTTCTCAGCTGTCAGTGGGTCCCCCGGGATGAATTTAATTGGCAGCATGGGGGAGAATCTGATTTGTACATCGTATTTCTGTGCCATTTTTTTCCAGATTGCGTAGGTGGATAGGACAGTGTTCATTGTGTCGTGAGGTACTGGAATGTGGGTGATGATGACAGTTCTTAGTAGGGCCCGTTCTATCTGGACGTGTGGTCGTATGAAGTGCGTGGTGTACCAATGGGTCAGGAATTGTGCCTGGGCTGCCCAGAAGTATCTCTCTATGTCAGGGAGTGGAAGGCTGCTGTGTGATGTTGGTAGTACTAATGTTGCGTGGGCTACTCCTGATGGTTTTCCCGCCCATAGTAAGTCTAGAATGAGGCTTTTTTTTAAAATGGACCGTGGGAGAAGTAATGGTATATTCGTGAATAAATAGAGGAGTTTGGGGAGAATCAACATTTTGATCAGTGAGGCTCTGCCCCAGAGTGTTACCGAGAGTGTTCTCCATCTATGTATGCATTCTTGGAGTGATTGTAATGTTGTCTCGTAGTTGTCTTTATATATATTGCCGTGACTGAAGGACATAAGGATACTGAGGTAACAAACCTGGGAGCTTTCCCACCTGAACCTGTGGTCGTCCACGAATTTAGTGGTGTGTCATGTTAGGGGGAATATTACTGATTTGGAATGGTTAGTTTTGAGACCGGAGACGTTACTAAACTTAATCACTTCGCACATTATCGGGTTGAGGTTGGTTTGGGGATTATGGACAAATAGCATCATATCGTCAGCATAGAGTGAGACTACTAATTTATGGGGTCCAAGAGTGAGGCCTCTGTGGAGTTGTTGGGAATGTAATCATGAGGCGAGGGGTTCCATTATCAAGGCGAAGATTAGTGCTGATAGAGGGCAGCCTTGTCTGGTCCCTCGTTCTACTTTTATACTGGTAGATTTTGTGTTACCTAGAGTGATGGAGGAGCGAGGATCATTGTAAAGCAGCAAAACCAGTTTGATGAAGAAGTTCCCTAGTCCCATTTGTTTAAGTACCACAAAGAGGTAAGGCCATTCAACAGAGTTGAAGGCCTTCTCCTCGTCGAGTAGTACCGCTATCGCTTGTTGTGAGGGATCAAGTGCTTCTATGATGCCGATTAGTCTTCTGATGCCATACGTTGTGCTGTGCCCAGGGATAAAACCTGCTTGATCGCCTAGTACTAATGCGGGCATAAGGGGGAGTAGACGTGTTGTTAGAATTTTGGCCAGTATTTTATTGTCCAGGTTAATCAGGGAGATTGGTCTGTAAGATGCACAGTCTTCCAGAGGTTTGCCTGTCTTGTGTAACAGGATGATGTTCGCTTCACGCAGCATTGGTGGGAGAATTCATCGTTCTAGGGCTTCTTTATAAACTTGGAGCAGTAACAGAGCTATGGTGGTTGCAAAGGCCTTGTAAAATTCGCCTGTAAGGCCGTCAGGGCCGGGGCTTTGGTATTCGGGAGATTTTTGATAGCTGAAGTGATTTCTTCTATTGAAATAGGTGCGTTTAGAGGTTCACAGAGTTTGTTGGCCACCCATTAGAGTTCAGTGTTGTTTAAAAAGTTTTGTAATGTCTCAGGATGTGAGCTGTGTTTGGATCTATATAAGTCTTGGTAGAAGGTGCAAAACGTGTTGACAATTTCTTCTTCTGTGTGTACTAGAGTTCCTTGTGTGTTGCTAACTTGTTCTACGTGAGTAGGTTTTCTGTCAATTGCTATTATACGGTCTAATAGGGCACCTGGCTTTTGGCCCTCGCTGTATTGTCGGATTTGGTGTCTGCGCCCTGGGAACTTTAGCTCTCGATTTGCTGTTTCTTTAAACCTCAACAGCTCTTTTTTTAGGTCGGCTTGGGGCTGTGAGTCATTGGAGGTGGTGCATTCATGTTCATGCTCCTTTAGTCGGAGCTCACTGCTTGCCAGTTCCTGTCTTATCAGCTTCAGAATTCCATTCTCTTTCGCATGCATACTGCGCGTATATAACATTTTAGTGTTTCCCATAGCATGCATACGAAGCTGACGGAATCTCTATTTTTCTCCAGGAAGGACGTAATTTCATGTTGTAGTTCGGTTGTGAACACATGGTCTGAGAGTGATCCGGGCTTGAATCTCCAGTTCAATGCTGTTGCTTTGGTATTGGGGAGGGTGTATTCAAGTGTCACCATTCAGTGATCGGAGAAAGATCTGGGGAGGATTTGGCTGGGCTCCCAACGGAATGGGCTTTGAGCTGACACCATAAGGTAGTCAATGCGTGAGCTGGTATTATGGACAGCTGAGTGGAACGTGTATTCTCTCAAGGCCTGGTTAGAGTGTCTCCAGATGTCAATTAGATCGAATGCTTGGCATATTTCTTTAACCTGGAGGCTAGCCTTGGAGGGTCGACCAGATGTGTTGTGTGATTTGTCCATCTGGGGGTTCATTGGCATATTGATATCTGCTCCCCAGATAATCATTGTTCAGCTGGTCATTTCCAAGTGTGACATGACCCAGTTGAAGTTATTCGGGCCGTCTGCATTGGGGGCGTATGAGTTTACTAGGACTATTTCTTTTCCTGCAAGGATCCCTCTCACCAGTAATGCTCTTCCTTCCGTGTCTCTCTTGGATTCTATCAAGCTGAAGTTGGCCTTTCTATCAATCAGGATGGCTACCCCTCTTGCATAGGATGAATAAGATGAGAAGTACCTATGGCACTCCCAATTCCGAGCCCACTGGTGTTCTAATTCTGGGAGGAGGTGGGTCTCTTGCAGCATGGCCACATTCATTTTGTGTCTTCTGATATATTGGAGGATTCTTCGGGTTTTTGCTGGTTGGTTTCCTCCCCGGATATTCCAGGTGGCTACCTTGAGTTGTTCTGGTGGATGATGAGTAGATGCTTGGTTGCGATCATCTGTTGGACGGCAAGTCTTGGTGGTACCGCGATAGTGTGAGAGGAGCTGTTTGTTTTCTTGGGTGGCATGGTCGGAGCCGGAGGTTGAACTATGATGGAGAGTAGGTGAGCTGTCGAAGGCGTCTTCTTGTAACTGTTATCCCTCCCTTGCATAGGCAACCCCCAACTGGCCCACATTGGTCCCCCCCTTATGAACATGAAAGTTAACAGTGATGTGCTTGGGGCGCTAGTAGCCTTGCAAGGGGAAAGGCTCCCTTGAATTGTAGGATTATGATTCTGTGGTAGCGATCCTGTGGTAGTGGTTGCGACCTGGTTTTACCTCATACTGTGTTCAGGTGTTGGTTTATGGTGGATCTCTCCTCACCTGGTCTCTACGGTGTGGCATCAGGATGTTGGAGGCAGGTCTGCAGCCGGTTTGGTCTAGGTAGTTGCTGGCTTCCTCAGGCGAGTTGAAGAATTGGGTTTTGCCTTTGTGCTGGATGCACAGTTTTCCGGAGAAAAGCATTGAATACAGTATTTGATTGTCCTGCAGTCGGCGTTTGATGGCTGTGTATGATCTTCTTTGTGCTTGGACAGCTGGGGAGAAGTCTGGATAGAATTGGATGTTGTCTCCATCGTATTGGAGGTCCCCTTTCTCCTTGGATGCCTTGAGTATCGAGTCGCTATGATTGGGCGTGGGTTTGCTCCTGGGTTTGGTATAGTGTTGGGGACCCTGTGTGCCCTTTCAACAACAAACATCTGGGAAAGGGTCTCAGCTCCAAACAGTTCCATACAGACCTTTTCAACATAGTCTTCCATTTTGATTCTGAGCTGTTGCTCCCTGACCATAACGATCCTGATATTGTTTCTGCGAGATCACCCTTCCAAATCTTCATTCTTTTCGTTCACAGCCTTCATTTGAGTATCTAGCGATGATACTCTTGAAGCCAGAGACGTTGCTCCATGGTCCAGGTCTGATACGCATTGTTCGACTGCATCTAGCCTATCCGCATGTTTGTCCAGGCGATGCTGTAATTGGTCGACCTTTGAAAATAGCGTGTCAAGTTTGCAGCCCAGCCCTGGGACTGCGCCTCCTCATGGACCATCTCTTGCACAGGCGACTCTGGTCTGCTATTGGGTTTGGTCGATTTAGCAGAGGAGCCAGGTTCAAAATTTAGTTTTCGCTGGGACTTGTCAGTCTTTCCCGTGGCAGGCTTCGGGGTGTTGACTGCTGTGTTGTGGTCGCCTGATATTTGGAGTGTTAGTGGTGGTAGTCTGGTGGAATCGGCCTCGTCCGTCGTACTGCTCAGATGTTGTGAGCGTCTTTGGAGATATGACCAAGGATTGCAGAATGTTATGGTGGGTCAGCGCCTGGAGGGATCGTAGAGTTCAGGGGGTTCTTTTGCCGCAGGCCAGCACCAGTTTTGATTTCCAGGGGTGGACATCTCACAGGATACACGACTCTGTGGTATTGTTGTGGGGGGGTTCTGCGGGGTCTGCAACCTTGTTGGCTGGAATTGTCTGCAGGTCTTACTTTTTGCCGGGCTCACAGTGTCTCAGCCGAGGTGGAGTTTTATTGCCAGGATAGTTGGGGGTTCGCCACTGCGCCTGTGACTGTCCTTTATGGCTGTGGACCTGGCTTTTGGCGGTGTTTGTTGGGGATGCAGTTGTAGACGGTTTGGTTCTATTCTTTGTGACTGGTGGTGGGAGCTGGAATTAGGCCTGCGGTGACAGTGGGAACCACGGTTCCATTTAGTTTGGGATGTTGGTGCACTCCTGTTTTTTCTGCCCACTACAACTCACTTTGGTCTGGGAGGCAGGGGTCAGCTGCACAGCTTGCGTTGCCCAATTAATTGTCCACGTTGGGTGTGTTGTATTATGAAGAGCGGCCCTCCGGCACCTGTCTGCCGGCGTATCACCCCCTGTTTCAAGTTCCTTAAAGTCACCGTCTATGGGACGGGTGTTTTGCGGCTTTTGTCCGGGGGGGGCGACGCCTGATGAAACTCGGCGTGGCACTGAGGTCGCAAGCAGTTATGTGTGTCTCTCGGGGTGTTTTTATGGTCAGTTCATGCTGGCTGGGCGGAGGTCGGTAGGTCAATCATGCCTACAGTGCCGTGCGTGCCTCAGCACGCTCTTACCTCCACGCCTTGTGGGGCTCACTTGGGGCGGCAGCTCCTCTCCCCCCTTCATGCTGTATTGGTGGCTGGGGCCTGCTTCTGGCGTCGGGCGCACCCACGACCCCATCCTCTCGGGCGTCCGGGCTGGCCCCGTCCATGGACGCCGCCGACACGGCTGGGGTCATTCGGTGGGTCCATCATGGTGTCTGCTGGGGTCTCTGCAGCTGCCCAGTGGCTCCCCCGCCACGACGACAGCGCGGCCACGCTCAAGCCCCTCCTCCGCTCTCCTCCTCTGCCAGCCGCTCGCAGTGCTGCCAGCAAGGCCTCCGCAGGCAAGGGCTCCTAAGCCGCGTAGGAGAGCAGGCCCCAGGCAGCAGCCTCGTTTATGTAGATATTTTGCCGGGGGATCACCGTTGTCCCCAATATTGGGCTCGTTGAGGATGGTAGGATATGCTGCAAACTTCCACCAGAATAATATTTCTGATGGCCACCACAGAGGCATAGATTATTCAGGATTTTTACGGGAGCTGCACAGAGCTCTCTGGGCAGCCGCCATCTTGGTCGGCTCTCTAGCGCCCTCTCCAAATCCCACCATCTACCTTGCAAGCAATAAAAGAGGCTGTTGATCCATATCTTTCAAAATCAACAGTACTCTGTATATACTGCAACACACCACTCTGCAGGAGGGAACAATTTCAAAGTGCTTTTGAAACTGTAATCAAGGAACTTGAAAAACACTGCCCTCTACCTTAAATTTAACATACACGCAACATCTTCCCCTGTCCACCTGCCCCTACATATGCGTGGTTGATGCCCCTACACTAATTTCCCTGCCCACCTTACTTTCTGTCCTTACCTGCAGAAACAAAGAAAAACAAATAAAGAAACATAAAAAAAAGGTTCCTTTAGGAACCACCTTTCACAGTTAAAAAATAGAACAAAAAAATAAGCTTATAGTCTGCATCTACTTTACATTTTCAGTAAGGTAGATAGATTCATTAAGCTTGTCCAACATTCTCATTACCATTTTCTTCTATGCCAATGGAAATAATGGACCATTGTAAATTAGAGAAAAAGTAAAAAGCACAGAAACAAATTTGTGTCCAAAATTCTTCTCTTTAGCATACAATAAACATCATAATCCATTGCCATTTATAACTATCCACAGTCTCTGCATTCCCCTGTCCAGCCCATGCCTTATTAGAAAACCCAAATTGCATATGCACACCATCACACAAAACACCACTTCTACTCTTGTTACTGTTATGTGTGTAACACTCCCTCATTTCCTTCTTTAAACCATTCACATATATTTCCACCAATCACTTAAAAAGACTCTACATATAGTGTATCAACATATTAAGCTTCCACATACCAAGTGCACTTAACAATGTCCTACAAATCTTTTGTATGATATGATACGATATGATACGGCATTTATAACGCACATATACACAAGTTTTTCGAGGCACAATGAGGCAAGGGAGGGGAAACAGAGTGAAGACAGAGACAACGATCCTACTAGGCCAAGTGACATTGAGTTTGCCCAAGTGCAGCAAAGGGGGGAAGGGTTAAGTGCGGGGGGAAAGGGTAGGGGGAAGTGCAGTACATAGGGTAACAGTAAATAAATAAAGACAATAAATAAAAGTGTGGCCAGAAGGTGGCAAGTGCAAGGGTGAGCGCAGACATCAGGTATCAACTGCTAGTAGGGTCTGTAGGGATAGAGAAACAGTCCCCGAGTGCCAGGGTTGCCCAGCGGGTAGTACCGGTGTACAACTGGCAGGGAGTGGACCTAGCCCCGAGATCAGAGGGTAGCCAGGTAACCACTTCAGATTCAGATTCAGCCAGGAGATCAACAGGGAAGAGGAGGAGAGAAAGCAGAAGCAAAGAGGAATGTCTTGAGGTGCTTCAGAACCATAGATGGTTCTCCTCAAGTTTCAGAGAGGCAGGGAGGCTGTTCCAGAGTGAGGCACCAGCAAAAGAAAGAGATCTAGCACCAACTTACTGCTTGGAGAAGTGACTGACCCTGAGGGATTTGTAGGCAGAGGAGCGAAGAGCTCAAGAAAGAAGATATTTGGGAAGATGGAGTTGAAGGTATTGAGGTCCCAGGCCGCAGAAGGCCTTGTCGACAATGCAGAGGGTTTTGAACTTAATGCAGAGATTTCAGTCCTGGAGAGATACGATCCCTGGGCTTGAGGCCAAGGACAAGTCTTGCAGTCCTGTTTTGGATGAGTTGCAGAGGGCAGAGAATAGAGGCAGGCAGACCCAGAAAGAGACTGGTGCAGTAGTCCAGCCTAGAGTGAACCAGAGCTCTGGAGACAGTGAGCTTCTGTTGGAAGGAGAGGAAAGGAAGAATACCTCTGAGGAGGTGAAGCTGGTTGTGTAACTTCTTAGAAACGTCAGAGATGTGAGGAGAGAAGGAACGCGTGGAGTCGAAGATGCCCCTGAGGTGTTTAGCCTCACAGGTGGGAGCAGGAAGAGGGTCAAGAGAGGCCGGCCTGAGAGTGACAGAAAAGGATGGAGCAGGTGTGCCGATGAGGAGAATCAGGCATTAAGGCAGAGATCATTGGCTGCACACCACTCCTGGATGGCGGATAGAAAGTCAGAGATGAGAGAAGGAGAAGATATGCGGAAGGGAGCCTGAAAATGAGTTGAGTTTCATCCACATTGCACTGAAAGTTGGGGCAGAGAGCAGCAATGTGGTGGGCAAGAAGTGCCAGGCATTGGTTGAACAGTCAGGGAGAGAGGTTAGACCACTGGGGGAACACCACAGGTAGAGATAGAGATAGAGGAGAGGAAGGACCCAAGTTGGACCTGGCAGGGTCGATTTGAGAGGAAGGAGGTCAGCCTAGATAGGGCCTGATCAGTGATACCCTGGTTGTCATGGAGACGGTTGAGCAGGATGGCATGGTTGACCATGTCAAAGGAAGAAGAGAGATCAAGGAAGATGAGGTTACAGAGGGTGTTGGAATCGAGGTTGGAGAGCAGGTCTTCATGAATGTTCAGGAGAGCAGTTTCCATGCTTCTGGCAGCTCTGAAGGCAGAGTGATGGTCATGGAGACAACCAACATGTTCAGTGTGAAAATTAAGCTGGGAGATGGCCAGCTTTTCCAGGAGTTTGCCCAGGAAAGGATTGATGAAGCTTGGACAATAGATAGCCAGGCAGGACGGGTCGGCAGAAGGTTTCTTAAGAAGAGGGTGCACAAGGGAGTGCTTCAGGGGAAGACTCCAGTGGTGAAGGAGTGGTTGCAGAAAACAGCCAGAGCAGGAACCAGGGTGTCAATGTGGTCTTTGATTGTCTTGGAGGAACAGGGATGAACCTGTTTTACGAGACTTTCATAGATCGGACTTGTCTAGAAACCTTGTCTGAGGAGAACAGGGGAAAGGCAGAGAAAGAAGGATGAGAGGTGGCCGAAGAAGGGCCAGAGGAAGAGCAGGGAGTAGAGGGAGGAGGGGGAGAGGAAGAGCGAGAGGACAGGATGTCCTGAGTTTTAGAGATGAACTGAGAAGCCAGGGCCCTGCAAAAGGCCTGGGAGGGGACAGGACAGGAGAGGTAGAGACTGCAGCAGGCTTGGCCAGCTCCTTGAAGATTTTAAAGAGTTCAGCAGAGTTGTTAGATGCCGCAGAGACATTGGCTTGGATGTGGGCTCTATTCTTGGTGTGCAAAGAGAGCCGGTATTTCCTTATGTATTGTGCAGTGTCAGAAGCGCATAAATAAAAGGGGCAGTATGGATAGACAAGTGCTCATGTGAGCCCAGGAGGGAAATGCCAAAAGATCTCAATGTGGGAGGCCACTACCTAACTACTGGAGCAGAGGAGTCCCAAGAGTACAACTTAACCGAATGTCCCTTGAATTTATTTTGTCAATTGAATAGCTTTTTATAAGTGAAAATGTTTCATAATGTTACATCACTGTTCATAGGTTATTAATAATTCCTCTTTTAACACATATGAAAGAACTATAAACCACCTTTAACAAACATATTTTTGCAATGTATACTTATGTGAGTCGTTATCAGCAGCGCATACCCCAATAGGCAATTCAGAGTAGACATTTGAGCTTTCCGAAGGCCAGGCCCTTTGCCCATGGTATGAAAGTTATATCAATCCTGTCCAGCACTCCGGGCTGTAGTCACAAGCCAATTCTTTTCTCCATTTAAACCTTCAGCTTTGTCCATGCCGCATGCTCCAATAAGTAACTCAAAGTAGGCATTCGTCCTTGCCTAGGGCCAGGCCCATTTTCCATGCACCAAACTTATAGTACAATGTTTTGTGCCACTGCCCGCAGCAGAAAGGTTATATCACTATTTTGTGCACTTGCGTTTCCACACTTTCAAAAAAGTAAGACAGGACATATCTGCAAAAGCATAATTCAGGTCCTTGTTGATGCACCTCACGCAGGTTTGTTGTTATTTAATACAGAACTTCAGGCTGTAGCCACAAGCAACATATTTCTTCCCAATCAAACCTAGGGTTCGGGCATGCTGCATTAATCAAACCAGAGTATATGATTATCAAGTAATTGCAGGGCAGTAGAATGGTTAGATCACTGCACTTCATATAGTACTTCAAACAGATTACCCTGCTGTACCCTGCTGTGGAGATGGGGTTCTTTTTTGATGATGCCCTTCCTTCTTAAATTATTAGGTTTGGAATAGGTGAGTGAGCTCTGTTCACCTCAGCACTGGGTTTTTCAATAAGTAACTGCTGTTGTAATAAATCAGTCTTCAAAACCATTCTTGATGCTATATTTATTGTTAGAACTCAGCCGACATGTCATTCGACTTTCTAGAGTCTTTCTCAAGGCATGTCAATTGTGGGTCAGTCATTGCTGCGAGGATGTGGAAATGAGACCAGCATCCAATCCCAATATCTTTTCCCATTATGGTCGCAAATAAGAGTGGGTAATGATTTCAAGGGGTGGCCTGGTGACCACGAGGGCACCTGGTTTGGCACACTTTGTAATTATCTGCTGATTAGCATTGTCTCGAAGTCTGCAGCCAACTATAAACCCATTGCCAGTCTGTTGTGGTCATGGCCAGTACCCAAATTAGCCGAGTCATTACCTTTGGCCATAACTCAGATAATCTGGCCACTGTCATGGACACAGGCCATGACTCAGACAATCAGGCCACTGTCCATGGCCACCGGCTATACCTCATTCACCAATGGTATATCACAATTTTTTATACTTATATTATGACACTTTTCCAAAAATAAGACACATGCACATTTGCAAAACCATGTTTTCAAGTCCTTGCCAATGCTTCTTGCACAACTTTCTTGCAAATCCATCCATGTTTTTTTTAATGTGTCAAAAAGCACGTACATAAAAAAACTCCTATAACTTAGCTCCCAGTTGGAAAAATCCATTCAGACTTTGGCGCAAATTCAAGGTTCAGTCTATAATCATTCTAAAATCTTTTGTGCACATTCGTCAAATGGCAACAAAGTTATAACCCATCTAAAAATGTTAAACCCCCCTATAATGTAGCCCCTCTACACAAAATCCCACCAAACTTTACAAAAAACATTCAAATCTCGGCCTTAAATCAGTTTGCAAACTTTTGTGCAGATTCGTAAAACGGCACCAAATTTATAAGCCTTTCAAATATTTTAGGACCCACCTTCTAATTTTGTTCCCTATTGGCAAAGCAGCACATCATCCAAGATGATGTCTAGAATAATATCACAACATTTCATACAGTTTCATTGAGTGGCGCCAAAGATATACGCCATACAAAAACTGCTTTTTACCAACCCTGTAATGCAACAATATGTATGGATGCCCCCAAACATCTGAGATGTTTGAGAACATCACAGGGATGCCCCAAACTGTTTGTGGACATCGCAGTTCAAAAATTGCCCATTTCTAGCTTTTAATGGCCATATCCAATCCCATCCTCATCAACCCCCAGCTCCCGAGAGTTAATTTAATTAGTTTAACAAGTGCAATGTTGTGGCTTTTAACATGTTTTCACTGCAGTGTTTGCGGACAGTGGGTGATGTCCGCGAATCCAACATGGTGGGCATTTCCAACAAATATGACGCACCTCACGCATTTCACCATCCAATCAGTGGACTTGTCCGATGTCTGCTGTGATCAGGCCGCCCTCTGGACCAATAGGAGGCCAGTCCGCGGACCAAACAGGGAAGTGATTCAGCGGACCGAACCCAGATATCCCTAATTTTCTTTATCTACTTTTTGCCCATTTAAAAAAAAAAATACTTGACTGATTTACAGCAAATTTCCAAAAGCATGTATTTGAGGCCAGGCCGCGGCTCCTGGCACATAATTGGTGAAAATCCATCCAGCAGTTTGGGCTTTAGGCTTGAACAAAAATGTTTTTTCCATTACGTCTATGGGAAAAACCACAGATTTAGGACCCCCTATAACTTTGCCACCCTTGCACAAAACCTCACCAAACTTCGCAGAATCAATCTGACGGGACCATACATACACTTTTTTTGCCACATTCCATGAGTATTCGTCCGGGGGGCAAAGTTATAAGCCGCCCAAAATGTGCTCTTCCTATTGATTGAGCAACTTAACCATAACTACAGGGCCATTACGGTGGGCCCTTTATTAGTTTTATATACGGTCGTGGCTGTGTAGTTATGGTTAAATTGCTAATCCCAAAAGAAGAGCACTTTTTGGGCGGCTTATAACTTCGCTCTGCCTGGACGAATCCTCACCAAAAATAAGTATATGGCCAACAATTATTTTGCAAATGTCTGATATCTATGTCCGCTCTGCGGACACACTTCCCTGCTCGCTCTGCGGACAGGACACCGATTGGCTAATGGCCTTGCATCATGTCCATGGATACGAAACATGTCAGCCGATTGGCTGGAGTGAGACGTGAGGTGCATCACATTGTTTCGATGTTCCCGCCATCTTGGATCCACCGACAGTGCGGCGGCGAACAGAGGCAAAATGCCATTTTGGGGAGTGTGTTGTTGTACAGATGTGCTTGGGGAGGGTTGGGGAGTAAGACATGGGTCAAATACTGCATTTGTTTAGGTGGCAGGTTACCCTGATGTGTTTGCCATGTCCACGGTCTTTGTGGCTGTTTTACTTTAGTATGATGTTGGTTTCGGGTTGTTAGTAGAGGATTGATTGTAATTAATATCCCCTATAGGCAGTCAAAACGTTTGGTAGTATAGGCCGTAGGCTGTAGGCCATGCACCCAAGACTCTAGGCCCTGGCCACAACCATCACAGCATAACACAATCATAGAATCAAACACCCATCAAATATCCACAACCCAAAAGTTTGTGTACTGTTTCATTTGTAGAGTTTGTATGTGAAGTTTTAGCTAGGCTATGCAGGTAAGATTGTAGAATTTGTAACAAGGACTGCAGTGTTTGTGAGTCTATTTATTTTATACTTAATGGTTGAGTTTTTTGTGGTTGTATGCAGTTTTTTCACGACATAGGTAACTGGATCAGACATACTTTTTTGATCTCTGTGATAAAAAAAAAGTTCATGGGGATGATTCATGGAATTTGTGCACCGAAAAACGGGGATTTGTGTGCCATTCTACCTGCAAAACTCCATTTGTTAAGCAGGGATTTGTGGGCAGAATGGCACACAAATCCCCATGAATCAACCCCCAGATGTTAAAGTAGGTAGTTCATAATGAATTATTGCATTGCATAATTGACATGTCTGTATGTTTTTGACCCTCATATTTAGTACTATAGTTCAAACCAGTGTACTGCGCAATCTACTCAGTTTCTGTGTTTGTTTTCTAAATCATTGGGTCTGTGGGAAAAAAAAAATCCATGCTGGATTAAAAAAAAAATTCTATGTTGTGGTACAATATATTTCTTTCATTGTTTTACTGTTTATTTATTGTTTCTTGCTAATCTTCTATCTGTTGGCTTGTTGCAGATTCTTGGGGCAATTAGATACCTTTTTGCATATTTTAATTGTTTATTTCTACTTTTATGCTATTCATCTACCTGTTGGGTTGTTACAGATTTTTTGGGGCAGTTAGATACCTGTTGGCATATTCTAACAGTAAATTTCTTGTTTGATTTTAGTGGTATTTATTTATCTGTTTGCTTGTTGCAGAATCTTTGGGCAGTTAGATACATGTTGGCGTACTCTAACTGTGCACAGTTTTGAAGTTGAAGTTTTGCTTATGTTTATACACAAATTACGTATTAAATTTTGGTTTTAAGAATATTAAGTAAGCGTTTACAAGATTTGCTGGCATTCTCTGCTTTAGAGTAATGGTACTATCATTACATTTGAACCATCCACAATTCTTTTTTATATATGTAGTGTAGTGGCCTGCATTGGTTGTGGCTCCTGCATGGTAGATTATACCTATTGTTGTCAAGGTTTTCTTACCAAGTGATACTTGACCATGTGTGAATCCAGTCAGCTTACAGTTATTTTTGGTACCATCTGCATTGTAATGTAAAAGCATTACTATTACGTATTTACTTTGTGCCTGTATTTGTAAGGTGGAGTGATTATCTGAATTGCGGGTAGTACATAATCTGCCATGGTTTGCATTTTGTACAAGTTGCAGAAATGGAATGCATTCACAGTTAGGTATGGATACATACACAAAGCGTTCATTAGGGATTTGTTCCTACGCCACATGGTTGCAGAGAGTGCATGTATGTTTCCACATGTATGCAGTCTGAAAGATTTCATTAATAGGTATGTTTTTGTTCTCCAGTACTTGTAGTAAGTACATTAGAAATTCTTGTGGATCTTCTTGTGAGTTTATAGTGAATTTGACCATTCCAGCACAGTAGTCCAATTCTTGTCTTATTCCATAAACACTGTAGCTGTTCTCAAGATTGTTTGTTGCATTTCTATGAAGGACCAACATTTGCAAACACAATTGTGTAAGTAAATGTTGTAAATAATTGGTGGCAATTGGAATAGAAAATGTATTGCTAGATTTGCGTAGCAATTTACACCAGTTAAATTTGAAAATTTGATTGGACCTGATAGTTCTGTGTCCAAGTCATTTTTTCATTGTGTATTTTGCTTCTTTGGAGAAGTACTTCAGCTACTTTGAGCAGTAGATTCTTCTTTGGTTGTAGTAATTGATGAACTATTAACTTAATTTACTCTCTTTGGAGGATTTGCAGTGAGATCCTGTTTCGTTTCATTTTGAAGTAGTTTTCTTTTATAATGTTTTGCTTTTTGTGGAACAGGATAGGTTTTTTAGATGGGGGTGTAGAGTGAACACAGTCTATTGTATTCTAGACTGCAAGGAATATCAGCATTTACTTTACTTGCATCAAAGTTAATTTGAAATGGTCCTTCAAGTGTACGTAAGCGTGATAGTCCTACATAGCTCATGCCTTCTTTAAAGACTGTGCTACCAATATCTATCATTGCTTTATCTAGGGTAAGACCTTGTGATTTGTGAATGGTGATTGCGTATGCTAGAGTTAGAGAAAATTGTTCTCCGCGTACATACATGTCTTTGAAAAGAAGGAATCGGGCTGTTGAGCGTCCTATCCTTTTAACTTCTGATAGTTTGTCAAAGAGAATATTGACACACTGAATGCTGTTGTCACGTGGTTATGTTTGAAAGTCAACAACTGTACCAAGTGCTCCATTAACTAGTCCTTGCTCCACTTCAAGGTTACTTCTAAGCATTACTCTACAGTTTAAATATAATTTTAATATTTTCTCCAAACCAGCTGTGTTGGCGATAGAGTTTTCTAAGGTATTTAGTCTTGTTGTGGCTTGTTGACACATGGGTAGTGTCATACCATGTACGTCTGTTAAAACTGATATAATATTGTTTCGTCCTCATTGTATATGTTGGCCTATGCCCAGTCGCTTTGCGAGGAAATCCGCATCACAAGGTTGTGACCTTAAGTTAATCAAGCCTCCATTTTCGGTTAAAGCCGCCATTTTGGCTTGTCGTGCAAAGTCACCCTGTGGCCTAAAATGGCCGATCTTTGTCCTCTTGTTTTCACTGCAACCTCTTCAACCTCTGTAGGTGAGTTAATGTCCAACCTGCCTGCAGGCTACATGTTAGGGTCATGTAGACCTTGTCCTTTGTTGACCTAGGGCTCAGGGGATTATTCGAATCAGCAATGTTAACCTACAAGTATACAAGAACGATCATGCTATTTAAACATCATATGCGAAACAACTGTTTAACCTGCATTGAAGCAAATGTGTAAAGAGTGTAAAGTCAAACTCAGAGAATAATAGTACTTGTTAGTAAATGTATTAAGAAGAAAACTGCATGCACAAGATATGTAAATTAGGAATGAACCTGGCGCGAACTCTAGCCCAGTGCATGATTAACTTTAGGAGGCTTGACATCGTTATGAAGAAACTGTATAAATATGCTGATGTCCAGCTAGCAGTTCCCGTTCACTGCTCACATTGAACCTGCTGGTGGTCTCTGTGAAGTACTGACGGCCAAATATCTATTTGTGCACTTTGTTTTGTAAATTGTTTAATGTTGCAATAAAGATTCTGGGAATCTTTACAAGCCCGTGTTGGTGTATTTCTCTTTGCATGGTGTAAAAGCCTTAATATTGTATTTCTGATTCCACACGTCCAGTTTGTCTATGGAGCAAATATCAATTATTTGCTGCATTTCTTTTTTCAACATTGTTACATTGAATTTTGAACAGCTTGCAAGAGTTGGCATCAAGGACATACAACTGACATGTGTGTGTGCTAATTGTTCCATGACATCAGTAGCACATGAGTTATGGCCATAGAGTGCATGGATGTGCCTCGTTTTTAAAATTGCTTGTGCTTCTTCAGATAGTAGACCGAGTCTAACACTTTTTAAAATATTGGCATATGTGAGGTCTGCAGACTGGCGCATGATTTCTGTTAATTCTCTATATTGGAAATGTTGCCAAAGGTTGACATTTCCTATGCTGCCAAGAGTTTTACGGCAGAGTTTGTGCCCTAAGGTTTTAAAAATAGGTTCACCTTTCACTGGTTTTAATTGAAGAAGATCTCCGAAAACAATAATGTGTTTTCCTCCAAAGAGCTCATCGTAGTCTGTTTTGAGTACCTCTTGTAATCTGTGGTGAATCAAAGACAACATTAGGTTGGAGACCATTCTCACTCCATCTATTAGTAGTATTTTCATTTGTTTCAAAACTCTGCGTAGTTCCATTGCAGCTTCTGTAGAAAGTTTGTAATAATCTAATTTGTTTTGGTGTTCTACTGGAAGGAGTAGTAATCGGTGTAAAGTGATACCGCCTATATTGTAGGCAGCTAAACCTGTGGGGGGAAGTACAACAGATGACAGTTTGTTGTTTGTCAATTTTTGAAGGAACATGCTGATGATTTTGATTAATAATGTTTTCCTGAACCAGCTTGACCACTCACGTATAGCAGTATAGGTTTGTAGTTTTGCTAGGTACAGTTTGTATTTTCATGTTGTACACCATGTTCAATTTGTTTTGTTACTTCTTGGAAAATGCTACGCTACTCATTGTTTAGTTTTTATTTAAGTACAGTAAAGTCTTCTGTATCTTCTTCGTAGTGACAAATAGTGTTTTCTACTTCTGTCATAGCTAATTCTGCCTCATTTGCTATTAGTGGCTGTCCCAGTGGTTCTTGGCTTCCTTTTACAGACGGTTGACTACTGTCGGGTGTGTCCTCATCTAGTTGGGCCTGGAGTTATTCTTCGTGTTGGTGTTCATTGTGAAACATTGTTTTGTACTGTGTAAAATGTACATTTGTTATAGTGCTTTCATTTGCTTTGAAAGCGTCTTCATAGGAACCATATATATCTAGTTACTCTTCTTCTTTTCTCCATGGTTTAAAAAGTTGTAGCAGGGACATGTAATATAGTTGTTTATGTTGAGGAGTTTTTAATGACAATTTGAAATGATTAATTAAGATTTGTTTGGTAAGTTTCACTAAGCTGTATCTACCGTTGTTTTCATCTGGTTTTAAATTATTTTTGTATGTGAAGTTTTGGGCTATGTGGTATAGACACATGGTTTCCAAAGTGGTACTCCTTTTTGGGTAGTATGTGTCTAGTAAAATGTTTTTCAAAATGTCTTGGATGTTGGGATCATTTTTCTCTATTGTTTCTATGTCCTCATATGATTTGAGAACTCTTTTTCTAGATTTAGCAGGAGCAAGACTTAGCCATACTATATTTTCTGATTTTCAATACAAAGCAGATTTAACGGTCTGCAGCTTCATAGCAGCCACATTCTCTATGAGAGAACATTTGTATGCCTAAGCTGTACAATTTCTGTGACAGTGTTTTGGCAGATCATAGGTCATCCCAGAGGTCTTGAAGTTTTGTTTTTTCCTCTTTGGTTAAGTAGGCTGTAACATGTCGTGCAACTGCAGTGGAATTGTCTGCAATGTACTGCGCATCTATGTTTGCATTCCATAAGAGGGCAATTATTGCATTGAAATCATTGATATATTTTGCTTCTTCTGTTCTTTTTATGTAATATCTGTTCTTAGGTGATTTACCTTTGACACTATGTCTAACTGAAGACATGAAGTTGTTTACTTGACCTGTTTCTGTAACTGGACTAGGGAAACCAAAGCAGCATTTGGTGTAGTATTTCCCTTTGTTTTTTATGTTTTCGTCAACAATATTCCCCACGTTTGAGTCTTTGAAATTGTCAAATTTGTGCATGAAGGTCACTATTTTTTGTTTGTGAAGGAATTTCACAAGTGACATATTTTTCGATAAAGTGTAAAACATAACTGTCTTGACCAAATTTAGGAGCATCTTTAATCCCTAAAATATGTGGATATGTGGTGCTACTCTGGCTTGGTATTCTTTTCTCCAAAAGAAGTGTTGCACTTCTCCAAGGGGAGGAACAGTTTTATTAAAAAATAAAGTGCAGCATAGCAATGAAGCGATGATGGAAATATCTTGAAACATTAATAGGATCTCGAGAGAAGATTTCTCCAGGCGTTAGTATATCTATGTTTTTTTTGTTTTTGTTTGCTATGCGTAGGAAATCATGTAAATCTTCCCATGCATATTCTGTACAACTTAAAGTAACAAACCAAGTAGGGGGCCAAGGTTTCTTATCATACAACGTACATCCCTGTGACGTCGGAACCAGTATTCTTTTCTACCACGCATGTTTTCTGATAAATTTGTAATGCTTGATTGTAGAATCTCACCTTTTTCTTGCACTTTTTGTAGTGATTGTGTAGCTGATATATTTTGAAAATGGGTACCTGATTTCAATGTGTGTGCAACTCCATAGCATAGAGTTGGTAATTCACTTTCAAAGAGTAGGTGGAATATGTATTCACATTTTGTCTAAATCTGGGATCTTCAGAATACATTCGTAAAGAGCGGTATTCTGATGCTGTTATCTGAGTGGGTCTATCATTGTACCTTCCTCTTTTCCCAGTAGGAAAGAGTAGAGGAAAGGCACGTGCTTCCATACTTTTTTCCCATATGCTGATTGGTGATCCTTTGGTTTGTCACATTTGGTACGTTTCCAGTGCATCATCTATGGTGTCTTTAGATTGTAATGGATGAATTGCATAATGGTCTAAAATATTGGATACTGTAGAAGGATCTAGAAGTTGAAATTGACCAGTTTCTGGTGACTCTTGAATTATTTCAGTGGTTTCCCTCAGGTTTTCTTTAATATTAATTTCTTCGTAGTATTCATTATTGACTTTTAGGTATTGCAAAGCTTGTCTAACTTTATGTAAGTCCACAAGTTGTTGCCAATTTCTTTTGTCTTTTGTAGGTACACCATTTACTAAGACAATTAAAGATTGATCTATTGGACGCTGCACTCCCAGAATGTGTACATTTTCTTTCGGATCTAATGGTAATTAAACTACTTTGCCATAAATGCCTTTCACTAATTCAGAGGTAGGTCATTTTGCTGTTTTTGGTTGAAGGCGTATTATTGCTTGAAATTGGTGCACTGTTTGAATTATGATGCTGTCATATAAATTGAGTTGTTGAAGGGGTTTTGGTAGTGGGAATCATTCCAAGTTATTTGTGATAGCACTTGAAGGAGTTTGGTTGTTGTCAAGTTTTACAGTGCCGTAACTGCAAAGTATTAAGGGGTCAGTTATTTTGTATTTGTTTTCTACTTTAAGGTAGAGAGCTAATGCAAACAATTTGGAATCTTAGTTGTCTTCTATTTTGTATGTTATGTCAATAGTTTTTTGCTACTTTTATAAAAAGTTCACTGGCAACACACACACACATGGTTTGGTACTTCAGCGGATGTACTTTTACATTTTAGTATTTCTTTTTTGTATGTGTGTAGTAGAAGGTTGCCATCTGTACAATTATTGCTAGTCTGTTGTAAAGTTTTTGCATTTTGTAAGTGGCTTTCAATTCCAAAATATTTTCTCTGGATATGCTCTATTTCTTCGAGTAGGTCATTGGCTGTACCATGTCAAAGATTGTTGATTTCATCGGCTAGTGCTAAAGCAGGACTTTTAGCATAGTACAGTTTATGGACTAGATTTCTTATAGTTGAATGATGTATTCATATAATTTTGATATAATCGAAGGTGCTTTTGCAAATAGGTCCTTAAATATAGGCTAATGAATGTCCTTGTAGTCCTGTGTATTTGCGCACTGGACAGGTATCCATATTTTGTCATAGTTTCATTTTGGATTTGGATTTCCCTTTCACATACTGATTGAGGAACTGGCGTAAAGATTTGAAAGGTTTTTTGGAAATGTTACACATTGGCATGCATTGCCTTTTGTACACTAAACGTTTTGGTTCAGTTGAATGGAGAGGTGATACTGAGTTTTCTGGGGATATTTTTGTCAGCAGCATTTCTTGTTCTATAATGGTATTATTAAGTTTATCATACCCTCATCCACTGCTATGTATGTCAATTTTGTTTGTTTGCTTTTCTTTGTATGCTTCTTCATTAAAATATGGTTCTGTGCCTCCATTCACCACCACAGATATTTAAGAAATTATGTTTGTTGACATTCCGTTTATTGAGAAGTCTTTTTTGTAGTTTAGAAGTTAGTTTTGTTAGTGGTTTCATTCTGTTTAAAACTAAAATAAATAACTTCCTTTTGAGAAGGAATGCACTGTCTATGAGAGCTTCTAAGATTAATATTCTATGGTAGGTTTTAGTCAGGACTCAGGACTGGCAAAGACGAGGAGTTGTTAGATATGCCTCTTAAGCGGGGAAGGTCTAGAGACTACAATTCCCAGCATTCTCTGGGTCTGCGTGTAGTTCAACACGCGCACGCTTGGCCAGCTGTCTGGGATTAAGGACAGCATATTAACTGGTAACGGCAGCATGCAGGTGTGGCTTATTCTGATCCAGCGTGGAGGCAGGCAGGCCGCGTGCGGAGAGGAGCGATGGAGAGCACGACTGCATGAACTACAGACGGCCACATTTCGGAAGGAGCAGGAGCGTGCAGATAAGGATCACGCCTTTACGGTCATTGTCTGGGAAGTCCCGTGGGGCTCCCCAGACCAAAGATAAGTACGGGGAAATGCACGGTGATTGCTTACATTGTTGGGAGTGATTTACAGCGGGTCGCATTTCGTCTGGGAAGTCCCAAGGGGCTCCCAGACATAAGATAAGTAGCGGCGAACGTTTTTGGAATATTGTGCTGAGAAAACACAGTGTATTCGCTCATGTACTGCTGCGTTGGGACATCCAGGGTGTTCACTCATTTACGGTTGTGCTGGGCAAACCCAGTGTGTATCAAGCAACAGTGAATATGCATCTTTAAATGGTGTCTATGAGTAATGAACTATTTTCTGACAAAAGACTCAATATGATACATGCACATTACGTTACCCAAGTTCACCAAATCTTCACTGGTGCAGTAAACTAGTGTAGGAGGGAAATCATTTATGTTATATGTTGCTTTGCTGCCCGAAGGGCCATGTGTCTTGTTTATCATGATGGGAAGTTTTCCTGATGTTTGTTTTCATCATATTGCTTGCTTATGTGTTTTCTTGTGAACCAACAGGGGGTAGTACACGTATTAAGGTGTACTAGGTAGGAAGTCAGGTTATATACGTGAACAGTGTTACATGCTGGATAGAGTAGGGTTCTTTCCTGGTGTTTCCCCTGTCCCATCCAAAGTAGGAGTTCCTTACCCTTTTTCCGGTGTTCCTAAATTCCCCATCCTATCCACAACCTCTCCCTAACCCCTCTTCCCCCCATTGGCTGCCACGTGGCGACCTGTTTTATATATCAGGCGTCTGTGCCAACCACGGTGGGAGGGTCGAGTTCATTCGGCTTCCGTGGTTCGGGGGAGAGTGTTGATCTCTCTTCCTTTCCTTAAAAAGTGTGATTGTGGCATAATAAGCCACCCCCAGATTGGGATACTCACAACCACCCAAGCCAAATGGACACGACACCTCCACCTTTAGCCGACGTGCTAAAGGCACTACAAGATATCCAAATTGAATTAGCGCATGCTCGGCAGGAAACTGCCACTTTGAAAGCACAAGTACAAGGATTGGTGGCCCAAGGTACCCCTTTAGAGGGCACTAGTACAGCCAATACTGGGAGCGTTTCCACTAGTAGAAATTCCACTGTCATTGTGCAACCTCCTAGTAACGTATCCCTGGCAGCACCAGAGCGTTTTTCGGGGGATCCTAGAAAATGTATGACCTTTCTTACTCAATGTAGACTTCATTTTTTGTGCAAGCCTGCTGCATTTGAAACTATCCAAGACAGAACTGCCTTTGTAATATCATATTTAACAGGCGATGCCGCAGCATGTGCGATGCCTCTGGTACAGAAAGATGATCCTTTGTTATATAATTGGGATAATTTCTTATCAGAGTTTGGCAGACTGTTTGATAGACAGGAAGTCACATTGGCACAAGACAAAGAGTTGTTAGGTTTAAGACAGGGGTCATGAGATCTGGTAACATGTGTGACACAGTTTAATAGACTAGTGATTGAAACAGAATGGCCAGTGGCTAAACAGACCGTATTGTTTTATCAAGGTTTACGGGAAGAACTAAAAGATGCAATTGCGCAGGTAGAACCGCAACCAAGCACTTGTACGGCCATGATAGATCTGGCCCTTAGGCTGGATCACCGGATGAATGAGAGAAAAGGAGATAAAAAAAAAACAGAACTGTCCCATTTGTGAGATTAGATAGGAGTAAGGGAGGAAGGAGTAGTGAGGTAGAACCAAAGCAGATTGTAGTGTGAGAGGACCATTATCAGAGGCAGAAAAAGAACAGAGGAAGCTTAACAAATTGTGTTTGTACTGTGGACAGGCAGGCCACTTAATACGCACTTGTCCTAATATTCCCCAGAGGAGTATAGGAGGGGAACTGAGCAAAAAAGAGGCAGGAAAAGAAGTGGGCCGAACTTAGGGGGAAATCAGGTGACAGGCCCGAAGGAATTAAAGTTCCCCAAATTGGTGGCAAATACAGTTGGGAGTAAGACATCTCATTTGTATATATTATTGACGTTATGTTGGGCAATATCCAAGCAGACAGTACTGGCTATGATAGACTCAGGGGCCACAGGTAATTTTGTGGACATTACATTGGCCAAACAATTGGGCCTTCCTTTACAAGACAAACAAAGAATGGAAGGGGTGCAGTCGGTGGATGGGTCTCCTTTAGTGTCAGGGCCTATAAGACAACAAGCACAAAAGTTGCGGATGACATTTACATCAGGTCACAATGAAGACATTACTTTGATTTGATAGCCGCACCACAGTTTGGTTTGATTTTGGGAATGCCTTGGTTAGTGCAACACAATCCAAGGATTGATTGGGAAAAACAGACAGTAGAGTTTGATGAACAGAGGTGTAAAGAACACATGTTACCAGAAGTGGGACCCATGGCGTGGTTAGTTAAACAGGAAAGCAGAGAGCAAATGGTGGGAGCCGTGGCAACAGAACTTCCCCTGCAATATCGAGAGTTCACCAAGGTATTTGACAAAAGAGGGGCAGAACAATTACCTCCCCATTGACCTTATGATTGTGTCATTGAATTGGAGAAGGGGGCGAAGCTACCCTGCAGTAGAATCTATGCCCTTACAGAGACAGAAAATAAACACTTAAGAGAGTATTTGGATGAAATGTTAGAGAAGGGGTTCATTAGACATTCCACGCCCCTGGTCTCTTCTCCTTTGTTTTTTGTTCCAAAAAAAGAGGGGACATTACGCACTTGTATTGACTATCGCGCATTGAACAAGGTAACCATTAAGAATAGGTTTCCATTGCCTCTAATTTCAGTGTTACTGGATCAGGTGTGGGAGGCAAAAATGTACACTAAATTGGATTTAAGAGGAGCATACCACTTGATAAGAGTAAAAGAGGGGGATGAGTGGAAAACGGCATTTTGGACAAAATTTGGATTGTTCGAATACTTGGTTATGCCGTTTGGATTATGCAATGCTCCTGCGGTATTTCAATTCTTTATGCAAGAAGTGTTGAGGGACTTTATTGATGTATTTGTTATAGTGTACATTTATGATATTTTGATTTATTCAGTTTCAGAGGAACAGCATGTTCAACATGTGAGGGCAGTGCTTCAGAGGCTGCAGGAGTATCAGCTTTGTGTAAAACTGGAGAAATGTGCTTTTCACACTAGGCAAGTGGAATTTCTGGGTTCATACTAACTCCAGAGGGTATAGTGATGGGTGCCAAGAAGGTACAGGCTGTGACAGATTGGCCATCACCACAATGCATCAAGGACATACAATCATTTTTAGGATTTGCACATTTCTATCAGCGTTTTATTAGTAATTTCTCAGCACTAGTAACGCCAATTACTCGACTTCTCAAGAAAGCAACACCATTCATTAGGGGTCCTGAAGCAGAAAGGGCTTTTCAGGAATTAAAGATCGCTTTTACTACTGCACCTGTGTTGAAACACCCAGACACAAATGAAGCTTTTCAAGTAGAGACAGATGCTAGTAATCTGGTGATAGGGGCGATTTTGTCACAGAAGGACAAGGAGGGGGTATGGCACGCAGTGGCCTTCTATTCTAGAAAACTATCAGGGTGTGAACAGAATTATTCTATCACGGACAATGAATTGCTGGCTATCCACTCAGCCTTTTTAGAATGGAGGCATTACCTGTTGGGGGCTAAGCATCAGGTGGCGGTGGTAACGATCACAAGAACTTGCAATACTTTAAGACTTCTCATAAACTTAGTCCCAGGCAATTACGCTGGTCTCAATACTTTAATGAATTCAATTTTGTGGTAACATTCAGATCAGGGAAGAATAATGGCAAGGCAGACGCATTGTCTAGGTAGCAAAATTTGGAGAGTGTGGTGAGCGAAGTAAGAGCAATTATTCCTCCAGAAAAAGTCATTGGAGCTATTACAAAAAAAATGTAATTGATGAAGTCAAGAAGCCTCTTCCCCCCCGGCAAATCCATAAGTGGCAGGTCAGTCATCCGGCAAGGAAGGTGAGGCAGGGGTTGCCGTACCATCAAGATCGATTGTTTTTACCTACTAAGGAAATACAGTGAAAAGCCCTATATTGGTGCCATAATTCTCCATTAGCGGGACACGCTGGTCAAAGGAAAATGCAAACCATGTTGGAAAAATACTTTTGGTGGCCTAGTTTGAGGCAGGATGTGGGCAAATATTTATTACAATGTGAAAATTGCATGAGGAATAGAGCAGATCATGTAAAAAAGAGAGGGTTATTACAACCATTACCCACACCTGAGAAAGTATGGACACACATATTAATGGATTTTATTACAGACCTTCCACCTGATAAGCAGTTTGAGACCCTTTGGGTAGTGGTGGATTTTCTGTCCAAGCAAGCTCATTTCATTCCTTGTGAAGGAATACCTGGAGCAGGCAAGTTAGCGGAGTTGTTCCTTCAACATGTGGTTAGATTACATGGGTTGCCCAAGAGTATTGTCTCGGACAGAGGACCACAGTTTACATCCAAGTTTTGGCGAGCTTTCTGTCGCATGTTGGGAATCAACTGTGCCTTATCTACCAGTTACCACCCTCAAACCGATGGGCAGACAGAACGAGTAAATCAAACACTCGAACAATACTTGTGGGCCTATTTAGGGGATGGCCGAGAGCCTTGGGTGCAGGCATTATGGTTGGCAGAGTTTACTTATAACAATACGCTGAACACTTCCTTGGGTATGTCCCCCAATGAATGTTTATTTGGACATGAGCAAACATGATACCAGAGCATTTACCTGAAGTAGAGAATGTACCAGTTTTATAAGGACGTAAACAGTTGCTTCTTAAGATCAGACAGAAAGCGCACATGCATTTGGAACAGGCTAAGGAAACCTATAAAAGACACACTGACAAACACAGACAGGAGAGTCCTCGCTATAAGGCAGGAGACAGAGTTTGGTTATCAACCAAGAATCTATCTGTAGTAGGATTGCGTAAATGTATGCCTAGATTTATTGGACCTTATGAAATCGTTACATGTGTGTCATCTACAGCTATGAAACTGCGTTTGCCAAAGACTCTACCTATACACCCGATGTTCCATGTGTCTTTGCTTAAACCTGCAGCTCCTGGAACGACGACGAAAAAACCTCCAGCCATAGTGAGAGAAGGACAAAGGGAATATGAAGTAAAGTGCATTGTGGATTCCAGAAGAAGATCTCAACAATTATGGTATTTGGTGCAATGGGAAAGTTATGGGCCTGAGGATTGTTCTTGGGAACCAGCACGAGATGTATATGCTCCCAGGTTGGTTAAACAATTTCATATACGACATCTGGGTAAACCAGGTCCTAGGAGGAGCCCTGGAAGGGGAGGTGATGTCAGGACTCAGGGCTGGCAAAGACAAGGAGTTGTTATATATGCCTCTTAAGCTGGGAAGGTCTAGAAACTACAATTCCCAGCATTCTCTGGGTCTGCGTGTAGTTCAACACGCGCACGCTTGGCCAGCTATCTGGGATTAAGGACAGCATATTAACTGGTAACGGCAGCGTGCAGGTGTGGCTTATTCTGATTCAGTGTGGAGGCAGGCAGGCCGCGTGCGGAGAGGAGCGATGGAGAGCAGGACTGCATGTGTTATAGAGTGCGTCACGAGGACGTTGCGTACCTGTTCGTCTGGTTGAAGACCTTGATGATGATGCCAGGCTGTCAGGAGTCCTGCGTGGATGTGGTTGATGACGCGAGAAGCCAGCCCAGCTCCCGCCCGAATGGAACCGGGTTGGAGATGAACCAGCTCCCAACGCCACGAGTCTGCTCACCCCTGATTAACGTGGCGTCAGGACAGTGCAAGCACTGACAGGGGGAGCCTTTCCAGATGACGATACTGAGTCTCAAGGAAGACTGGATCCGGAAGATGGAAGTCCCAAGGAAGACTGGATCCGGAAGACGGAAGTCCCAAGGAAGTCTGGATCCGGAAGATGGAAGTCCCAAGGGAGAGGACACAGTGAAGATTGGTAGGAGGCAGGATCCGGGAAGGAAGGTAGAAGAATGGCTCACAAGGTAGAAGAATGGCTCACAAGGTAGAGGGAGGCTGAAAGTGCAGGCAGACAAGGTACAAGGCAAGGACCAACTAATAACCGCAGGGGAACCACCCAACTCAGAAGAGGGGAAAGGGAACCACCCTACCACAGGACAAGGGAAGGAAGGACAAGGCAAGGCAACTGCAGAATGTACCCGAGGGTACCAGGAACAAGGAGGACAGGAGTCAGGTTACAGGTAAGGACCCGAGGGTACCAGGAACAAGGGAGGACAGGAGTCAGGTGACAGGTAAGGTAGGCACAAGGAACCGGCGAGGAAACACGATCCTAATCAAACCGCGTTGAGACGCAGTTTGGATGAACGACCGGGCTCCTTAAATAGGACTGCCAACCCCTAGGAGGCTTGGAACGCAAGCCGAGCCGACTCCCAAGCGTTGGTTGGCTCGGAGAGAGGCGTGGACCGCAAGGTCCTCCAAAGCGAGTACTCCGTGCAGCGCGCATGCGCGAAGAGCGCGGAATGGCCGCCCGCGCATGCGCTGACCAACCTGCCCAGGAAACCCGGAAGCGCGCGATGACCAGAACAACCCAGGAACCCCTAAGCGAAAGCGCGGGTACAGCCTCCAGGACGGGGCGCGCCGCTTCAAGTAAGTGGACCCCAATGCAGGCGGCGTGACACTATGCCCCCTCCCAGAAAGACCCGGGGCCCCCGGCTTCCAGGGACAACGAAGGAAAAAGTCACGAATCAGACGGGGCGCATGCACATGACAGCGTGGCTCCCAAGTGCGATCACAAGCAGGGTAACCTTTCCAATCAACAAGGAATTGGAGCACGCCCCGACGAATCCGTGAGTCACATATTTCCTGTACCTCAAATTCAGGGACCCCCCGTACTTGAATGGAGGAAGGCCGAGGACTGGAATGCCCAAAGACATCTTTCACAAAGGGTTTCAAAAGGGAGACATGAAACACTGGATGCACTCGCCAAGATTGGGGTAACACCAGTCGAAAAGCAACTGAGGACAAACGTTTGGAAATCCTGAAAGGCCCATAGAATCGGGGTGCCAATTTGGTGGGCAGATTGCGTACTGGCAGGTTCTTAGAGGACAACCAAACCAGATCGCCCACCTGGAGATCCGGTTCCGTAGTCCGACACTTGTCTGCCTGCTTCTTCATGCGCTTCCGTGTCTCAACCAGGGTACCCCGGGCCAGGTCGTGCTGCTTTTGGATGTCAGAAACCATTTGATCCGCCGAAGGAACAGCACTAGGTAGTACTGGAGTAAAAGGAACCAACTTGGGGTGTAGTCCAGTAGAGCCAAAGAAAGGACTGATACCCGTAGCAGTATGTGTTGCGTTGTTATAGGATACCTCAGCCAAATCAAGATTCTTCACCCAGTTGGATTGAGTAGCATTGGCATAACAGCGTAGGTACTGCTCTAGGGTTTGGTTAGTTCTCTCCGTCTGTCCGTTTGTGTGCGGATGATAACCAGAACTCAAGGCTCTGCGGATACCAAGATGATTGCACAATTGATGCCAAAACGAAGAGAGAAACTGCGAGCCACGATCAGAGATGATCTTCTCCGGTAACCCATGTAGCCGGTAAATGTTGTGTAGAAATGCCAGAGCCATCTGAGAGGAGGTAGGTATCTTAGAAAAAGGGATAAAGTGAGCATACTTCGTGAAACAGTCCACTACTACCATGATGCAAGTATTGCCCTCAGAAGGCGGAAGCTCAACAATAAAGTCAGTAGCGATGGTGTGCCATGGGTAAGGCGGTGTTTCAGTAGGCTGAAGCAATCCCAAAGGTTTTCTTCTTGGCGTCTTAGTTTGAGCGCAAACTGGACAACTCTCCACATACCGCTTGACCTCCTTGGCCCAACCCGGCCACCAGAATTGTCTGGAAATCAGCTCTTGAGTGGCCTTGACGCCACGATGACCACCAACATGTGAATCGTGTAAACCTTGAAGGATGTCTAACCGGAGTGAACACGTCGGTAAGTACAGACGTTTCAAAAAGAACAAAAGACCGTTGTGTTCAGTGATCTGTGGTCGCTTCAGAATGTCGGCTCGATCAGGGTCCACCGATGTTTCTTGTACTATTCTCTGCAGATGAGGAGAAATCGTCAAAAGAAAATGCTTAGGAGAAATCAATGGAGTGTTCTGACTGCAATCCTTCTCTTCCTTCTCCAGTGAGCGCGATAAGGCGTCAGCCTTCAGGTTCTGAGAGCTGGGGATGTAAGTAATGTTGAAGTCGTAGTGAGAAAAGAAAAAAGCCCACCTGGCCTGGCGAGCGGTGCGACACTGCAAGGATCGCAAATATTGCAGGTTACGATGATCAGTGCGGACTTCTACAGAAAAACGTCCTCCCAGCAAGTGGTGCCTCCACTCCTCAAACGCAGTCTTTATGGCCAAGAGTTCCTTCTCTATGACAGCGTAGTTCTGTTCGCTCGGAGCGAGCTTTCGTGAGAAATAGGCCACCGGGTGTTCTTCGTTAGATACAGGATGCTTCTGTAGGAGAACAGTGCCAACAGCGAAGTTGGAAGCATCAGCCTCAACGATGTAAGGCATCTCGTCGTTGGGATGACGTAAAACAGGAGCTGTACTGAACGCCGTCTTCAAACGGTTGAAGGCTGCTAATGCCTCTGAATCCCAAAGGAACGGAGTCTTAACGCTGGTCAAACGTGTCAACGAGGCCGTGATACGGGAAAACTGAGGAATGAAGCGCCGATAAAAATTGGCGAATCCCAGGAATCTTTGGAGGGACTTCAGGTCATGAGGTTGTTTCCAGTCTCGGATTGCTTGTACTTTATCAGAATCCATGTGGATTCCAGCCTCACTGATTACATACCCCAGAAACTCCATCTTGTTCCGATGAAATGAACATTTTCCGGCTTTGGCGAACAATTGATACTGTGATAAACGTAGAAGGACCTCTCGTACATGTGAAACGTGTTCCTCCGGATTTTCTGAGAAGATCAGGATATCATCCAGATAAACCCAAACCGTGATGCCAATCAAGTCGCTGAAGATGTGATCCATGAACCGCTGGAAGACGGCCGGGGCATTACACAACCCGAAGGGCATTACCCTGTATTCGTAATGCCCAAATGGAGTCTTAAAGGCCGTCTTCCACTCGTCGCCCTCCTTGATTCTGACCAAATGGTAGGCTCCGCAAAGGTCTAGTTTGGTGAACTCCCTGGCTGACCGTAATGACTCCATGATGTTTCGAATCAAAGGTAACGGGTACCTGTCTTTAAGGGTGATGTCATTCAATTGACGATAATCAATACATGGCCGTAGAGTGCCCTCCTTCTTCTTCACGAAAAACAGCGGGAATCCCGCGGGGGATTTAGAAGGTACGATGTATCCTTTCTTGACACATTCATCCAGGTAGTTCCGAAGTACCAGTCTTTCGGTCTGGGTCAAGGAATAAACCTTCCCATGTGGGATCACCGCACCCGGGATCAGGTCAATGGAGCAATCAAAAGTTCTGTGAGGTGGAAGGGGTATGTCTCCAGGTTCAGAAAATACTGTCCTCAGGTCAGCATACGCATGTGGAATCTGGGACAAGGAGCACAAACCAAGCGGGTTCTTACCGGTGGTAAGAGAGGTTGAGGTTGGTGGCTTCAATGACGTGCCGGAACCACAACATTCCTGAATACAAAGAGCAGAGGTAAACACTAGAATACGAGACTCCCAATTGATCGAGGGATTGTGTCGCTGAAGCCAAGGTAATCCCAACACCACTTGATATGAAGGCGATTTGATGACATCGAGAGCGATCTCCTCCTCATGAGCCTCGATTCGCAATAGCATGCCAACAGTATGCAATCGAATAGGTCCGGAAGACAAAAGTGTACCATCAATGACCTCCACAGGTATCGCATTTCTTCTGGTGAGCAATGGTATGCCGTTGTTGATGGCGAATTCCTTGTCAATGTAATTACCGGAAGCCCCACAGTCCAATAATCCATGGACATCAATTGTCTTCTCCTGCCACTTCAGACTGATTTGCAAAGTCATCAAGACGGCTGGCTGCATAGGCGGAAACGCCGTACTGGCACAAGAAAGGACTTGTAGCAAAGAAGAACCTGTCGTGGCCTTTCCATTAGACGACAGGCCTCCTAGTTTCCCCCTTTCTTGATAGGGCGCAAAGGACAGGTACTCAGATAGTGACCGGCAGCTCCACAGTATAGACACAATCGCAGTCTTCTTCTGCGCTTCTTCTCTTCTTCTGATAAGGGACCCCTTACTGCGCCTAATTGCATTGGTTCGGTAGAGGAATCCGAAGGTACTGGCAATCCAGTCGGTAGGGTTGATGGCCTGGGGAACACCTTCTCAAACCGACGTCTCTCACCCTTTCTCTCGGCCAATCTCTGGTCTATCCTCAAAACCTGTTCAATAAGTTTCTGTAGATCTTCGGGTTCAGGAATGTGCAACAACTCGTCCGTGTATTCCTCTCTTAATCCCCGGCGAAACAAGATCTTCTGTGTTATCTCTGGCCATAGGGAATCAGTCGCTAGTTGACGAAAATGGCTGATATAAGTTATTATATCGGAATTTGCCTGTTGAATGTCCATCAATAGATTCTGTGCTGTAGAAGCCAGATTAGGAGACTGAAAAACATCCAAGAACGCTTTTTCAAAGGCCAAGAAATCGCCAAGTATGGGGCTATTAGTAACAACCAGGGGTGTAGCCCAAGCAAGAGCATTCCCAGATAAATTGCCCAAAATGTAGCCGATCTTGGCTTTGTCATTGTTGAAATGAGTCGAACGGTAGAGGAAATGTATCCGACAATGATTGCAGAATTCACCCACACGTCTGGGGTCTCCATCGAACTTGATGGGTGCGGTGTGGGCCATGGTGTTTTCAGACTGTGGAGATGCCCCTATGTTCTGTGTCACCATTTGACGTAAAGCCACGTTCTCCTGACGGAGTGCTGTCATCTCAGCACGAAGTGCTTGTACTTCAATACGAAGACCTGGGTCCTCTTCCATCTCAGTGTCCGAAGTATCCGAAGGCAGGCGTCTCAATCTGTTATAGAGTGCGTCACGAGGACGTTGCGTACCTGTTCGTCTGGTTGAAGACCTTGATGATGATGCCAGGCTGTCAGGAGTCCTGCGTGGATGTGGTTGATGACGCGAGAAGCCAGCCCAGCTCCCGCCCGAATGGAACCGGGTTGGAGATGAACCAGCTCCCAACGCCACGAGTCTGCTCACCCCTGATTAACGTGGCGTCAGGACAGTGCAAGCACTGACAGGGGGAGCCTTTCCAGATGACGATACTGAGTCTCAAGGAAGACTGGATCCGGAAGATGGAAGTCCCAAGGAAGACTGGATCCGGAAGACGGAAGTCCCAAGGAAGTCTGGATCCGGAAGATGGAAGTCCCAAGGGAGAGGACACAGTGAAGATTGGTAGGAGGCAGGATCCGGGAAGGAAGGTAGAAGAATGGCTCACAAGGTAGAAGAATGGCTCACAAGGTAGAGGGAGGCTGAAAGTGCAGGCAGACAAGGTACAAGGCAAGGACCAACTAATAACCGCAGGGGAACCACCCAACTCAGAAGAGGGGAAAGGGAACCACCCTACCACAGGACAAGGGAAGGAAGGACAAGGCAAGGCAACTGCAGAATGTACCCGAGGGTACCAGGAACAAGGAGGACAGGAGTCAGGTTACAGGTAAGGACCCGAGGGTACCAGGAACAAGGGAGGACAGGAGTCAGGTGACAGGTAAGGTAGGCACAAGGAACCGGCGAGGAAACACGATCCTAATCAAACCGCGTTGAGACGCAGTTTGGATGAACGACCGGGCTCCTTAAATAGGACTGCCAACCCCTAGGAGGCTTGGAACGCAAGCCGAGCCGACTCCCAAGCGTTGGTTGGCTCGGAGAGAGGCGTGGACCGCAAGGTCCTCCAAAGCGAGTACTCCGTGCAGCGCGCATGCGCGAAGAGCGCGGAATGGCCGCCCGCGCATGCGCTGACCAACCTGCCCAGGAAACCCGGAAGCGCGCGATGACCAGAACAACCCAGGAACCCCTAAGCGAAAGCGCGGGTACAGCCTCCAGGACGGGGCGCGCCGCTTCAAGTAAGTGGACCCCAATGCGGGCGGCGTGACAGCATGAACTACAGACGGCCGCATTTCGGAAGGAGCAGGAGCGTGCAGATAAGGATCACAGCTTTACGGTCATTGTCTGGGAAGTCCCGTGGGGCTCCCCAGACCAAAGATAAGTACGGGGAAATGCGCAGTGATTGCTTACATTGTTGGTAGTGATTTACAGCGGTTCGCATTTCCTCTGGGAAGTCCTGAGGGGCTCCCAGGCATAAGATAAGTAGCGGCGAACGTTTTTGGAATGTTGTGCTGAGAAAACACAGTGTATGCACTCATGTACTGTTGCGTTGGGACATCCAGGGTGTTCACTCATTTACGGTTGTGCTGGGCAAACCCAGTGTGTATTAAACAACAGTGAATATGCATCTTTAATGGGTGTCTATGAGTAATGAACTATTTTCTGACAAAAGACTCAATATGATACATGGACATTACGTTACCCAAGTTCACCAAATCTTCACTGGTGCAGTAAACTAGTGTAGGAGGGAAATCATTTATGTTATATGTTGCTTTGCTGCCCGAAGGGCCATGTGTCTTGTTTATCATGATGGGAAGTTTTCCTAATGTTTGTTTTCATCATATTGCTTGCTTATGTGTTTTCTTGTGAACCACCAGGGGTTAGTACACGTATTAAGGTGTACTAGGTAGGAAGTCAGGTTATATACGTGAACAGTGTTATATGCTGGACAGAGTAGGGTTCTTTCCTTGTGTTTTCCCTGTCCCATCCAAAGTAGGAGTTCCTTACCCTTTTTCCCCATCCTATCCACAACCTCTCCCTAACCCCTCTTCCCCCCATTGGCTGCCACGTGGCGACCTGTTTTATATATCAGGCGTCTGTGCCAACCACGGTGGGAGGGTCGAGTTCATTCGGCTTCCGTGGTTCAGGGGAGAGTGTCGATCTCACTTCCTTTCCTTAAAAAGTGTGATTGTGACAGTTTTAAGGGTTGTGCATGATTTCTCTCCTGTTTTTCTGAAGGACTCTGTGGGGGAAATTTGTTTGTAAAATACATTTTTTGGTATAGTTACTTGCCACTACATCAAGATTTATAGGAGCAGTGTTAGCAGTAGTGATAGCTGAATTCTTATTAATCACTTCCTGTGTCGTTTTACATTTTGAAAGAAGAGGCAAAGTTTCTGTACTGGAAGCTTGTTTTGTTTCTCTTAATGACTGTATTAGCTGTTTTGTTTGAACTTTTTGCACACATTCTGCTAGAGATGGATACTTCCTTTGGACACTTTTATTTTGATTTGCTCTACTTCTGCATTGCTTTGTACATACTTCCTTTTTGGTTGCCATTCTTTGGGGTCTGTTGGAAAAAAAAGAAGGTATGGGTTGGGCTGTTTTGCAATGTATCTGTGCTTTGTGCATGAGTTTCTGAGTGTGATGGTAAGGATGTATGTGGAGGTGTGTGATTGTGCACTGGCCAGCTACAACAGGTTGGGAAGGCTATTCCTGTATTTGTGCATTACTATACTGGGGTTCAGATGGCAATGCAAAGTAAGCTAGTGGTGAAGAGAAACACTAATACTAAATCTAATGGTATAGAATTAAAACAGTTATTTGTTCTGCAATACTAACATTGTAGGTGCTGATTTATGGAATTTGTGCACCGAAAAACAGGGATTTGTGTGCCATTCTGCCCGCAAATCCCTGTTTAACAAATGGGCATTTGTTGGCAGAATGACGTGCAAATCCCCATTTGTTGGGCACAAATGCCACGAATCAGGCCCCCAGTGTGTTTGAGTAACAGTTAGAACATTATGGTAGTATTGTACTTACTTTTTTGTGTGGAAATAGTAGGTTTCTTCTGAGTCGTTGTTTGTACTTCAGATGCTGCTGCTTTTCAGGTGAGTGGTCTTCACTGCAATTGTAAAAGAAAGAAGTTAGTAATTTTCTGTGTTTATTTCACTGTTGTTAATTTAGACGTTGATTTTTATGTTTTTGTAGTAGTATTGTTTTTTGATAACTGAACATAGTGTGGGCATGCAGTTTCCTTTTACTATGTGCAGCCTGTATATTTTACATATTTACATCTGTTAGTTGAACATGCTTTGAAAATTAATATAATACTAAGCGTATGAAACTTGGTTTCTTAAGGCTATGTTATTGGATGTTAGGAGATAGAAAAAATAATCATATACTTATTTTGATATTTTTATAGGGTAAATCGCAGAAACTGTACACAAAAGCATGGAATGTATGCATTTGTGAAGGTGTGGGTGATGAAGCAGAAGGATGTGATGAAGAGGCAGTGGTGTTATTTCAGCTGGGAGCTTTTCTAATGATAGTGTCTATCTGTGTGAGTGTATAAAGATGCATGAACTCATCCTGTCTGTGTGTAATTTTATAATACACTACAAAGTGTTTTTCTACAATTATACTGTTATTTCTCCCATCTTTTAATATTAAATTACACTTTATTAGATAGCTGTTTGTGTAAAAAAAAATTCAGATAGCAGACAGGTTTGGAAGTGACAATTGATTATAGAAGATGGGAAAAATGACAGTAAGTTTGTGTTATAGGTTATAGAGATTAACTGGCAGTTACTCTGTTTATATGCATTTATAGGAGTTGTACATGTACTGTGCAGAAAATATGTGTGACTGCTTAGCTGTATCCAATGAGGGAATGGCACAGAGAGTGAAGTGGAAAGGGTACAAGGGCTGTCTAAGAGTTACACCCTGCGTGGATACCACGGCTGTCCGTGGACAGGGCAGGCCACATTCAGGGTTTTCCAGAATATCCAACAGGGAAAGGGGACTGTAGGGATTAGCCAATCAGGTGTTGAGGTTGTGGATTTGTGCTGAAAGAGGCTATGTGTAGTGAAGATGGCACAGGTGGAGAAAGTCAGGGTGTGGTGGTTGGAGATATGTTTGTGCATGGTTCACAACACCATGCTAAATGCAGTAATGTGGCAAACATTTTGATGTTAAAGGAGTGGAGGTGGTGTGGAGCACTGTGCCTGACTGCAATGTACAGGGAATTGTACAAGTTTGTGAATATATGGGTAGGATGAACAGTCCCCATGTGGTGGTTTTGCACTGTGGTGCTTTGCATTTGTGCTATGTCAGTGCCCCTACTTTGTTGGCAGATTTGAAACACTTGGTTTAAGCAGTAATAAATGTCCTTCCAAATTCCATAGTTATTTTTTCTGGTTTAGTACATAGGGCAATATGGGACAATAGTTCTGTTTTTTGTCCTCAGCAAAACATTGCTAGGTGTGCAATCAACCTGAGGCATGTTTGCTTTCAAGCTTAGAGCTAGGATATTCTTTTGTAATAATGAGAATATTGATTCCAGTAATGCTGTTTATATTAAAGTAGATGGCATTTCTTTATCTTTTATGGGAAATGGCATGCTATTTTGGAACGTAAGGGTTGCTTTGGAGAAGCTTATGTGAAGGTTTTAGGAGTAAAGTAAGGAAAAAAAAGAAATAAAATACAAAATAACAGGTGTCTGTCAAGCATCTGGAAAAAAAACAAAAAAAGGCCCTTTTTAGAGCCAGCCTCAAAGGGGAAATGTGGTACATTATTTAAATTTAAATTCATAACGCTCAGATTTTCGATATGTCCCCTATTACATACTGGGATTTTGGAGTGGAGAGGCATGCAAATTAGAATGAGTAGAGCAAGGGTTTGGTCCATAAAGTTTACTGGGTGTGTTGTTTAAGGAGTTTGTCAGAAAGTATTTTTCCTGAGAGAAGAACAGATAGCTATGGCTGTGTGTTTCAGAAAACAGATTATCTGGATTTTGGGAGACTCATGGATACATTGGTTGGAGGTGCATGCAGAATGCTGTGGAGTAGCTTCACATCTTGGATTCCCTCATGTGGAAGTGCACTGGCATGGAGTGCCTGGAATGAAGTGGCTGAATTTGGTACCTCTCTGTGCTACTTTGGTGAGACAGCGTCATCCAGACATAATTATTATTCATTGTGGAGGGAACAGTTTAGGACTTGTGTCTGGAAGTTCTTTGCAATTTGCAATGGAAGAAGGACTTGGGAAGGTCATTCACATGTTTCTAAATCACCAAGTAATTTTTTCTCGTATTGCGCAGAGACAAATGTGGTTGCGTTCTGCTTCATTTGGTCCACAAATGGAGAAAGCGAGGCACAATGTTAATAAGGCTGTTTATGCCTTTTTAAGAGATGTTGGCATGTCCTCTTTTCACAATGAAAATATTATGTTTCGTAGCACATACATTTTTCGCATAGATGGAGTACATCTTACTTGTGCTGGAAATCAGATTTTTCTGCAAAATATACAAAATGCATTGCAACTTTTTTTGTAATTACATTAATACATTTTGCAGTAGATGTTAATCATTTGAAGTTTTTGAAACACCACCAAAAGGCTCTTTTCAGAGCCACCACCTCTTCCGATAGAAAAGTGCAATGGTTCTGATAGGGCAGCACATCCAAAAACAAATGTCCACGGATTGTCCACAACCTTCTTAAAAAATGCACAGGGACCTGCACTATTTATTTGTCACTTCTATTTTTAAACTGTGAAAGGCATCTCTGAAAAGAGCCTTTTTTTGTTTTTGTTGTTTTATATATATATATATATTTTTTAAACATGACACACAAGGAAAGGAGGGGAAAGGAGGGTAGGGAAGGGACACCAACCACGGGGATAAGAAATGGCAGTGCAGAGAGGAAGATGTAGGGTGGGCTTTATTGAGGTAGGTCGCAGACCTTCTCATGTTCCTTCACCACAGTCTCGAAAGCACTCTGAAGGTTCTCCCTCCTGCAGAGTACTGTGTCGCAGTACATACGCAATATTGTGACCCTCGAAAAGGTAAGGGTCAACAGCATCATGAATGGCCTGCTGGTGTCTCTTGTGGTGACAGGAGCGGAAATGGAGGATACTGTAGAGGAACTCAACCTACTACGTTTATCGCAGGGTGTCGCTTCATTGATGTCGTACCAAAGCTATATGAACCAGGTTTTCCACGACTCAGCACCATGTGGCACTGACTGCAGACCACCTTGTTCGTACAGGCTTTTGGCACTCATCAAGAGTGGTAAATAACCGCCACACCTAAGACTCATGGCGAGTGCTGGTAGTAGGGACATCCACTACCTCATCCTCTTCATCCTTTTCATCCCTCTCCTCTGCATCCTCACGCCTGTTCCCCTCTGCAGGCCCTTGGGGAGGTGGTGGTGGTGGAGGGGGTGGGGGTGGTGCTGAGGCAGAAGTAGCATCAACAGGAGCAGCAGCAGCCATGGATGCCATCAGGTTTGATGAAGCAATCGCAGCAAGAGCACCAAAGGTAGTAAAAGCAGGTCAATCTGCAATAGTAGAAAGATGGAATGAGGATGAGCTCTAGGGTGTGGCCTTTTATAGGGGTGCAGGTGTGCGCTCTGCGGACAGCTGCACTGTCCGCGGACAGATCGAACACCAGATAAAGGCCCAAAAAGTTACAAAAAGTATGTAGATCGCCAGGGACATTGTCTGGGACATGTGCAATGTTGAACCTTTACTGTAAAATACTTTGGATTGTCCAAAAAAACACTTTTAAAATGTTTGGGGACCTGGACAGTGTCCGCAAATTAGGACACACGCTCAGTGTGGGTGCGGTCACATGATGACGTCGTGGCCACGATCGCAAATGAGACGGCTGTCCGCAGGACACCAAATGTGCAGGGACGGTTGTGCACATGCACGCAGGTGTTCTACGGACAGTGTTCGGGTCCTCAAACTAATTAAAAGTGTGAAACACATGCGACGGATTGTTACGGACAGGCTTAGCTGACCATAACTGGCGAATTTCAGGGGGTTTTCGGTTTTACTTGGAACCATAACGTCCCTGTAACAATGTTTTTTTCACTGAAATTCATAGGTTTTTAGTAGCGCAACTGAACCATAACGTCCCTTTAACAACGTTTTTTTTTACTGAATTTCATAGGTTTTTAATAGCGCATAACCTTCTTTTACCAAAGTTTTTTTTACTGAATAGTGATATACATAGTGTGAATTTGATAGGTGTTTACTAGGATTCTTTTACTTTACATACATGTAACATATAATATACTGAACCCACTACTAGTGATTTTGATGTCCGCGGACTGTGCGTATGTCCGTGGACATACCCAGACAACATCAACACTACCCAAAAACTCAGGGGGTATCTTAGATTGTTATATCATGCTATATAAACACTGAACAAGTTCAAAAAGCAGCACATGAACACATTATATGTAATAAGAAATAAGAATTGGAACCTATATATGTAAGACATCAACCGTCCATTTAAATAGCATATGTACTAGAATGGAATGTACCAAAACAAAAAAGATATGCCTCCAACATAATTACTTCACAGAAACTGCACAGCAAGAAGCAACAGCAGGCCTACACAACAGTAACAACAAAATTTACCAGAAACTAGTAAGTAAACTTAATTTTTCTTATATATTTCTAAACTTTCTGTATTAGGTACACTAAAAGTAATATATTACTTTTTACACAGAAATGTCCAGTACTTTGGAATGGCTTGAAGAACATTTCCCACGTGATGAAATGTGTGAAGACAGTGATACTAATGGTAGACTAATGGTACTATATAAGCCAATTAATAACTTTATGTGTACTTAACACATTTCATTTTAACAGACCATACAAACAGTGAAAATAATATAACAAAAGAGACGTTAGAAAATCCTCTGCAGCTAATGGAGTTAAAGCTGGATCTGTTAATGAAAAATGTCATTCTTTTAAAACACTTTGTGGAGTACCATATAAAAAAACCCATTAAATATCACTGTCCCACATGTACCTGTTCCCCCTCTCCATGTCCCAATCAACTATCCACAAACCCTCCCCAGCAATAAAAACATTACGATGAGACTTCCATCCCTTCCTCCCCTCCCATCCATCATGTCCAAACCCCTAATTCCCCTGTATGTGTTTCAGTTTCTGCTTCTTCCTCTCTTTCGTAATTTTTATACTTTTATACAATAATAAAATACTAAGTGTGTTGTTAGTTTATTCCTGTGTGTCTTATTTTTTTTTTAAAAGGCAGTTAGGGTGCCCGCGGACACCATACCTGACACACCAGATGGCCGCCTTTACGCAATTAACCAATATGGGGTGTCCTCACTATACCTGTTCACACTGTCTTCATTCAAGATGGAAGTATCATTAGGACACACAAGATGTCCGCCTGTCCGTAATTAACCAAAATGGGGTGTCCTAAGGACACCATACCTGTTCAAATTGTCCGTAGTAAAAATGGGGGTGTCCACAGAACACAGAACACTAAAGACATCTGCATGGTCGCAGCAATGCAAAATAAAGTGTCCTAAGAACATTCCCCCTGTTTGCATTGTCCGTAACCGGAATTGAATATGTCCGTAGAACACATAGCCCATCCGCCTGTCCACAAAGTTGTGACGCACAATTGTTTTGTTCGGGGACCTGAACACTGTCCGTAATACACCCGCAGGCATGCGTACCATACCCTTGCCCCTACGAACACCATGGGCCTCATTACACGGAAGGCGGTGAACCATGGCGCTATTAGCGCCATGGTTCATGCTGGTAAAATACCGGACACGCCTTGGTGGAAAGGGGAATTACCGCCCCATTGCAAGGTTGGTGGGGCGGTAATTCCCCCTTCCACCATTGCCCTTCCCCATTCCCATTTTTGGCCCATAGGGCTCTATGGGAATGGGGAAGGTGCTAATTACGGTACCGCAAATTGCGGTACCGTAATTAGCTCCACTGGTCCCTTTGCGGGTTGGTTTTTAACGCCTGCAAAAAGCAGGTGTTAAATTCCCCAACCCGCAAAGGGACCTCGTAGTAAGGCCATAAGGATTTACCGGTACCGGTAAAATACCGGTACCGGTAAACCCTTACCACCTACCGTGTAATGAGGCCCCATGTCTGTCCGCAACTGTCCGCCGCATGTGTGTCACACTTTTAATTAGTTTGAGGACTGGAACACTGTCCGTAGAATAACCGCACACATGCATAGACCCAACCCCGTGCATTTGGCATCCTACGGACAGCCGTCCCATTCACCAATGTGTCCTCAATGTAATCATGTGACTGCACCCGCACTAAGCGTAACAAACACTGTCTGGGTCCCTGAACACATAAACAGTGTTTTTTTCAGCAATCCAAAGTATTTTCCTGGGAAGGTGCACCCTTGTATATGTCCCACACTATGTCCCTGGTGATCTACATACTTTTTATAATTTTTGGAGCCCTTACCTGGTGTTTGAAATGTTCGAGAACAGCACGGGTATCCGCGAAGTGCGCCCCAAATGACCACACCCTAGAGCTGCTCCTTATTCTGTTTTTGGGCTTCCAGGACAGAGACTGCTCCTTGTTCCACTGGATTATGCTTGCTCTTTAAACAGCTGTCCTCATGGCATCCATGGCTGCTGCTGGTGCTACTGCTGTCTCAGAAGCACCCCCATCCCCTCCACCACCAACACCTCCCCTAGGGCCTGCAGAGGGGAACAGGTGTCAGGATACAGAGGAGAGTGATAAAGAAGAGGAAGAGGATGAGGTAGTGGAAGTCTCTACTACTAGTTCTGACTGTGAATCTTGGGTGTGGAAGTTATTTACCACCGTTGATGGAGTACCAAAAGCATGTGCACACAAGGTGACCTGAAAACAGTGCAAGATGGTGCTGAGTCATGGGAAACCGGGTTTTTACAGCTATGGTACTACCTCAATGAAGCGACACCTAAAATCATTCCACGGTCGGGCTATTTTTAAGGTTGTACCTTGTGATAAACGTAGTAGGTTGAGTTCCACTGCAGCATACTCCACTTCCGCTCCTGCCACCACAAGAGACACTCCTGTGGGGCAGCGCATCTCTCCAGCTGCCTCGCAGGACATACATGATGCTGTTGATCCTTACCTTTCAAGGGTCACAGTATTGTGCATTTACTGCAACTCAGTACTCTGCATGGGGGAGAACCGTCGAAGTGCTTTCGAGACTGTGGTCAAGGAGCATGAGAAGAACTGCTACCTACCTGGATAAGGCCCACAATACATCTTCCTCTCTCCACCTGCCCTTTCTTATCAACGTGGTTGATGTCTCCTTTCCTTTCCTTTCTTTGTGTGCTGTGTTTAAAAAAACCCAAAAAATATAAAACAACAAAAACCAAAAAAAAGGCTCTTTTCATAGCTGCCTTTGACAGTTCAAACAGAGATGTGACAATGAAATGAGCAGGGCCCTTTGCATTCTTAGAAGTCCGCGGACCACCGTGGTCTCCGCGGACATATCGTAAAATCTGAGCGTGGGGAACTAAAATTGAAATAGTGTGCCCCATTTCCCCTTTGAGGTTGGCTCTGAAAAGATGCTTTTTTTGCAGATGCTTCAGAAACACCTTTTATTTTGTATTTTCTTTTTAAACATTTTCCTCCAAAAATCTTCCCATTAGCTTCTCCAAAGCAACCTTATGTTCCAAAACAGCATGGCATTTCTCATAAAAGATAAAGACATGCCATCTTCTTGTTGTCATTGTTGCAAAAGAACATGCCAGCAAGCTAACATGCCTCGGTTAATTAATCACCTAACAATATTTTGCTGAGGACAAAAAACAGAACTATTGTCCCATATTGCCCTAGGTACCAAACCAGAAAAAATGAACTTCGCATTTGGAAGTAGTTTCATTACTTCCTGAACCATCTTTTCTAGATCTTTTAACAAAGTTGGGGCACTGACATAGCCCTAATGCAAAACACCGCAGTGCCCTAGCCATATCTTGGCAAACTTCTACCATTGCCTGCAAATTGAAACCAGGCACAGTGCTCCAGACCACCTCCATTCCTTTTACATCAAAATTCTTTCCCACATTTTTCATTTTGCATACTGCTCCAAACCATTCACAAACATATCTCCAGGCACCACCACCCTGACTTTCTCCACCCCCGCCATCTTCACTACACACAGCCGCTCTCAATACGAAGCAGAACCTCAACACCTGATTGGCTAATCCTCAAAATACACACCCATTTTATCCTCGGAAGCCCTGGATGTGGCATGTCCTGTCTGCGAACAGCCGTGCTGTCCGCGGGGCGCATAAGAAACACTGGGGCAGCCACTTCACTTAGGCAGTCACACAACCATTCACCAATCACATGAAAGACCTCTACGTCTAACTACATCATCACAATTGAGCACTTTAGATGTACTATTTATCACTCTGAGTACAAATGTGCTGTGACTGCAAAGCACCTACAGCAACTACTAGTAAACTCTCCAACATTTCAACTTCCAGATTCATGCTCATCCACAAGCATGAACACAAAGTACAGCTATGAATAGTTTTTACAAAGTACATCATACATGACAATATTCCGACCCACCTGAGAGGGACATTTCCTCAGAAAAATCGGGAGACAACATTTGCGTCCTAAGAATGCATTGGGCAAAGATGTATTTTCGGCAGGAGAACGTGAAAAAAAAACAATATTTTTCATGGAAAAATTGGGAGTCTCCAGCTGAAATCGGGAGGATTGGCATGTATGATACATGTACATCTCTTGTATAAATGCATGTAAACAGAGTAACTGCCACTTACCCTGTGCAACCTGTAAAACAAGCATACTGTCATTTCTCCCATCTGCTATCATCAAGTGTCAATTGCAAAGTTGTCTGCTCTCCAATTCTTATTTACCCATATTATGAATTGCAATGTGCAAACTGTTATTTTCTTCATTCGTTCTATCATGTCTGTACCCACTGCCACGTATTTAACCACATTTCAACCATAATAGCATTTAATGCATTATAGTTCATACGATGTACATAAAATTTCCTTTTTATACATTGTGCATATTTCACATACATTCTATGATTTCAACTTCCTTTACAAATGACTATATTAGTAATCAGAACCAACATACACAGCTATCAAACAAAGTGTCATTTCATGTTAAAAGATGGGAGAAATAACAGTATAATTATGGAAAAAGGCTTTCTAGTGTATTATAAAATTACGCGCAGCCAGGAAGAGAACATTCATCTTTATTTATGCACACAGATAGCCAATATCATTTGAAAAGCTACCAGCTTAAACAACATCGCTGCCTCTACAACTGTTCTTCAGATCTAGACAGCTCTCTCATTCCAGCTGGTTGCCCATTCTGTTCTAGATTTTACAACAGCATTCAACTATGCACAGGTGCAGTCATGTCTATCACATCATCTACAACTATGTACAGTGTTGTAATGCAAAACATACAACATCTCCCCCTTCCCTTCAGTCTGCAACACAAGCAACAGATCCTTCCTTGTAACCCTTACTTTATTTAAGACTCTCCCATCTCCAAGCACCACAAAATCACCCAGTACTTTACGAATCACCTACTGAGTAATAACCTGTTGGCCCCATCATATCCTTCTGATTTATTTCGCACACCTTGACAAACAAATACATTGCATACTTTTCCATGCAGTTCCTGCCATTTACCCTGTAAAAATAGCAAACAAAGCATACCATTATTTCTTCTATCTCCTAACATCCAATAACACTGCCTTACAAAGCCAAGTGTGCTCTGTGCATTTACTTTTTTACTCATTTTTAAAGCACATTCAACTAACAGATTCTAAATAATATATGCAGAATGCACATAGGCAAAGAAAGGTCAATGTACATGCTATGCACAGTTATCAGAAAGCACTACTACTGCATAAACAAACAAATCCATGTCTACATTAACAACAGTGCTATAGACACACATATTTACTGGGCCTCATTACGACCCAGGCGGTAAGTTACCGCCTGGGCCGTGACTTTACCACCATGGCGTAAACTACGTTTACGCCATGGTGGTTGGCGGACTTACCGCCCCATTCCGACCTTGGCGGGGCGGTAAGTCCCCAATCCCCATTTACCCTTCCCCATTCCCATTTTTGCCCCATAGGGCATAATGGGAGTGGGGAAGGCGTTAATTACGCCACCGTAAATTACGGTGGCGTAATTAACTCCATGGTCCCTTAGCGCCATGGATTTTAACACCCGCTAAAAGCAGGTGTTAAAAGCACCATGGCACTAGGGGAACTCGTAATTGGCGGTAAGGGGTCGGCGCAGCTAACGCTGGCGTTAACCCCTTACCGCCAGGGTCGTAATGAGGCCCACTGACTTGTTTCTTTCACAATTGCAGAAAAGACCACACTCCTGAAAAGCAGCAGCGTCTGAAGTACACACAGAAAGAACAAGAAACCTACTCTTTCCATCCAAAAAAGTAAGTGCAATACTGCCATAATGTTCTAACTGTTACTCGAATTCTAGTATTCTAGAACAAACAATTGTATTTACCCTGCAACATTAGATTCAGTATTAGTGCTTCCCCTCAACAGCCCCATACTTTATATTGCAATCTGAACACCAGTATAGTAACACACAAATACAAGAATAGCCTTCCCAACCCGATGTAGCAGCCCATTGCACAATCACACGCCTCTACATACACCCTTACCATCATACTCAGACACTCATGCACAAAGCACACATACACTGCACAAGATCCCAACCCACACTTTATTTATTTTTTTCAACAGACCCCAAAGAATGCCTACCAAAAAACAACTCCGTAGAGAGCAACTCAAAAGTAAACGAAATCAAACTAAAACTCTCCAAAATAAGCATCCACCTCTAACAGAATTTGTACAAAAAGTTCAAACAAAACAGCTAATACAGTCATTAACCAAAACAAAACAAGCTTCCAATATAGAAACGTTGCCTCCTCTTTCAAAATGTAAAACAAAACAGAAAGTAATTAAAAAGACTACAGCTACCAATAGTGCTAAAACTGCACCTATAAATCTTGATGTAGCGGCAAGTAAGTATATAAAAAAAATTCTTTTATAAAAAAATGTCTTCCATACAGTCCCTCAGAACCTTGTAAAAACAGGAGAGAAATCACGCACAGCCCTTAAAACCTACTGTAGAAAAAGAATCCTAGAAGCTCTCATAGACAGTGCAATCCTTCTCAAAAGGAAATGATTTATTTTAGTTTTAAACAGAATGAAACCACTAACAAAACTAAGTTGTAAACTACAAAAAGATTTTTCAATAAACAAAATATCAACAAAGATAACTTCACAAACATCTGTGGAGGTGAATTGAGTCACACCACGAGCACAGAACCATATTTCAATGAAGGAGCATACAAACAAAAGCAAATAAACCCAATTGCCATACATGCCAGTGACGAGGGTATGAACAACTTAATAATGCCATTATGGAACAAGAAATGCTCCTCGCAAAAATATCCCCAGAAAACTCAGTATCATTTGTACATTCCAATCAACCAATACATCCAGTCTACAAATGGCCGTGCACATCTAGGTGTAACATTACCAAAAAATATCTTTCAAATCTTTACGCCACTTCCTCAATCAGTATGTGAATGGCAAAGACAAATTCAAAATTAAACTACTACAAAATATGGACATTCATTAGCCTGCATTTCTGGACCTATTTGTAAAAGCACATTCCACCATATCAAAATGATATCAACACATCATTCAACTATAGGAAATCTGGTCCATAAACTGTACTATGCCAAAAGTCCTGCTTTAGCACTAGACAACTTAAATAACAATCTTCTACATGGTACAGCCAAACAACTACTCGAAGAAGTAGAGCATATCCAGAGAAAATATATTTTGGAATTGAAAGCCACTTACAAAATGCAATAGATTTACTACAGACTGCCAACAACTGTACAGATGGCAACCTTCTATTACACACATACAAAAAAGAAATACTAAAGTTTAAAAGTACATCTGCTGAAGTACCAAACCATTTGTGTATGTGTTGCCGCAGGACTTTTTATAAAAATTGCACAAAAACTGTAGACATAATGTACTAAATAGAAGACAATGGTTACAATCAGCTCTCTATCTTATAGCAGAAAACAAATACGAAATTACTGACCCCTTAATACTTTGCAATTACTGCATTGCAAAACTTGACAACAACCAAACACCTTCACGTGCTATAACAAATAACTTGGAATTATTTGCATTGCCAAAACCCCTGCAACAACTCAACTTATTTGACAGCATCATAATTCAAACAGTGCACCAATTTCAAGCAATAATACGCCTCCAACCAAAAACAGCAAAACTACCTCCTCTGAATTAGTGAAAGGCATTCATGGCAAAGTAGTTTATTTGCCATTAGATCTAAAAATAAATGTACACTCTCTGGGAGTGCAACGTCCAATAGTTCAATCTTTAATTATCTTAGTAAATGGCGTACCTACAGAAGACAAAACAATTTGGCAACAACTCGTGGACTTACATAAAGTTAGACAAGGCCTGCAATATCTAAAAGACAACAATGAATAATACAGAGAAATTAATAATGAAGAAAACCTGAGGGAAACGACTGAAATAATTCAAGAGTCATCAGTAATTGGTCAATTTCAACTTCTAGATCCTGCTGCAAAATCCAATATTTTAGACCATTATACAATTCACCCAATACATTCTAAAGGCACCATAGTTGATTCACTGGAAACGTACCAAATGCGACAAGCCAAAGGATCTCCAATCAGCATATGGGAAAAAGTATAGAAGCATGTGCATTTACTCTATTCTTTTCTACTGGAAAAGGAGGAAGGTATGATGATAGACCCACACAAATAACAGCATCAGAATACCACTCTTTACCAATTTATTCTGAAGACCCCAGATTCCGACAAAACATGGAATACATTTTCCACCTTTTCTTTGAAAGTGAACTAGCAACTCCATGCTACGGAGTTGCACACACATTAAAATCCGGTACCCATTTTCAAAATATCTCAGCTAGTTAATTACTACAAAAAGGGCAAGCAAAATAAGAGATTTTACAGTCAAGCATTACAAATCTTTTAGCAAACATGCTTGGTACAAAAGAATACTGGTTCCGACATCACAAACGCTGTATGATAAGAAACCTTGGCCCACCCACTTGGTTTGTAACATTAAGTTGTGAAAAATATGCATGAGAAGATTTACACGATTTCCTACGAATAGCAAACAAAAACAAAACAAACATAGATATAAAAGCACCAGGGGAATTCTGCTCTCTAGATCCTGTGAATGTATCAAGATATTTCCATCATCACTTCATTGCTATGCTACCCTTCATTTGTAATGAAACTGTTCCTTCCCTCGGAGAAGTGCAACACTTCTTTTGGAGAAAAGAATACAAAGCCAGAGGAGCACCACACAGCTACATGCTTTTGTGGATTAAAGATGCTCCTAAATTTGGTCAGGATAGTGATGCCACTGTTTTGCAGTTCATCCACAAATGTGTCACTTGTGAAATGCCTTCACAAAAAACACCAGGTGACCTTCGTGCACAAATTTTACAATTTCAAAGACAGAAATGTGGGAAATATTGTCGTCGCAAATATAAAAACAAAGGGAAATACTACACCAAATTCCACTTTGGTTTCCCTAGACCAGTTTTAACAACAGGTCAAGTAAACAACTTCATGTCTTCAGTTAGACATATAAACCACCTAAGACCACATATTACATAAAAAGAACAGAAGAATCAAAATACATCAATGATTACAATGCAATTATTGCCCTCCTATGGAATTCAAGACAATTCCACTGCAGTTGCACAATATGTCAGAGCCTACTTAACCAAAGCAGAGAAAACAGAGCTTCAGGACCTCTGGGATGTCACGTCATCTGCCGAAACACTATCACAGAAATTGTACAGTTTACGCATACAACTGCTTTCTCATAGAGAATGTGGCTGCTAAGAAGCTGCAGACCGCTTAACCGGTACTTCCTTGTATGGAAAATCTGACAATATAGTATGACTAAGTCTTGGTCCTTCTAAATCTAGAAAAAAAGTTCTCAAATCATATGAGGACATAATAACAATAGTCAAAAATGATCGCAACAGCCAAGACATATTGAAAAACAATTTACTAGACACACACTACCCAAACAGGAGTACCACTTTGGAAACCATGTGTCTATACCACGTAGCCCAAAACTTCACATACAAAAATAATATTAAACCAGATGAAAAGTAAGGTAGATACAGAGTTGCAAATTGTGAAGGCAGCTTAGTGAAACTTACCAAACACAGCTTAATTAATCATATCAAATTTTCATTAAAAACTCCTCAACATAAATAACTGTATTACATGTCCCTGCTACAACTTTTTAAACCAGGCAAAGAAGAAGACTTACTGGATATGTATGACTCCTATGAAGATGCTTTCAAATAAACTTTACACAGTACCAAACAATGTTGCACAATGAACAGCAACACGAAGAAGAACTCCAGGCTCAACTAGATGTGGACACTCCTGACAGTAGTGAACCTTCTGTAACAGGAAGCCAAGAACTACTTGGACAGCTACTAACAGCAAATGAGCCAGAATTAGCCATGGCAGAAGTAGAAAACACCATGTGTCAGTAAGAGCAATGTACAGAAGACTTTGCTGTACTGAAATCACAACTAAACACTGAGCAGCGTACCATTTTCCAAGAAGTAACAAAACAAATTGAACATGGTATGGAACATGAAAATAAAAACTGTACCTGCCGAGATTACAAACCTATACTGCTATACGTGAGTGGTGAAGCTGGTTCCAGCAAAACATTCTGAATCAAAATCATCAGCAAGTTCCTCCAACAATTGACAAACAACAAACTGTCAGCTGTTGTAACTGCCCCACATGTTTAGCTGCCTACAACATAGGCGGTGTGACTTTACACCGATTACTACTCCTTCCAGTAGAACACCAAAACAAATTAGACTACTAAAACATTTCTACAGAAGCTGCAATGGAACTACGCAGAGTTTTCAAAAAAATGAAAATGCTGAAAAAAGAAGAGGTGAGCATGGTCTCCAACCTAATGTTGGCTTTAATTCACCTCAGATTACAAGAGGTCCTCAAAACAGACTACGAAAAGCTCTTTTTCAGATATCTTCTTCAATTAACACCAGTGAAAGCTGAACCTATTCATGGCGACCTCCAACTCCCTGCAAGTGGCCTCGAGGCACTCAGCCCGCCTCAACGCCCTGCGCATGGAGTTCTCTGCCCTGACCATATGAGCCATGCCTCCTCCACCCGCCGCCGCTCCACATCTAATTGCTGGCCCAACCGCTGCCACACAGAAGACACTCCCAATCCAGGGTCCTCCTGCCCTCCAGCCAATGCCTGCCCCTCTTATGTAGATGTCCCTGAGGCATTATGCCTCCCTGCTGCTGCCGTGCATGTGCCCTGCTGGTCGATCCCTGCACGTCCTCCTCTTGCTGGGGTCCAGTTGTGGTGGTGGCCACCCCTGCTGGACCTCTGACTCCCAACTGTGGCAGGGATGTTTCCTCCACCAGCCTGGCCGCTGGTTCAGGGTCAGCTCCACAGAGTGCCCAGGTGATACTTGGGCAGGAACATGGCATGGAGGATGACTGGCAAATAGGGGGTTCAGTTGAGGAGGGGGTCGCTAGAAGATCTAGCACACGGAGGAACCCAGCCTGGGTGACCTGTCCTAGTAGGCCGACGCGGTCAATGAGGTATTTGGAATGGCGTGCATTGTCCTCACGAGAACCCTGCACATCATCCCGAATACCACGTTGACGCAATGCCACCACAGCTAGGACAGGCTCAATCCGGTCCCGGATAGCCACGTCCGCAGGGAGAGGAAGGCCAGTTGTTGTTCACGCATGTCCTCCCTGATAACGGGTCTGGACGAAGGCATCCCTGCTGGTGCGGGATGATGCAGTCACAGGATTGGCGACAGGATTACACACAGGCACCTCTGCAGCGGCCTGTGCTGCCTCATGTCCCTGCCCCTGGACTGCACCACTAGCACGAGTGGAAGACCCCCCTCCAGGCCCCATGCGTGGGCCTTCCACGGCCTCCTCCTCAACCAAACCCATCACCAACCTGGATGACTCTGTGCCATCTTCTTCCATAGGTCCCTGTGGGGGCTCAGCTGCCCCTTCTGCTGCCGAGGAGACCACCTCCAACCTCGGCCTCTTGGACATACCCTCAGCAGCTGCGGCCGTGGACGCGGCACCAGACTCCTCACTCCCCGAAGAGATGGGAACCTGGGAGGGGAGCTGCGCTTTGCATCTCCGACTGGCGGTGGGATCCCTGCCGCTGTGCTCCACAGCACCGTCTCCGCCCTCTTCATCAGTTGACGCTGCAGACAGGGAGAGATAGAACACAGGCATCATGGGACTGTACAATGGTCTGATACATACATGACAGTTGAACATGAGTGGCAGTGTCAAACTTCACAGATGGCATCACACACCCTAACACACATATCATTTGAACCCACACACATGCGCAAATTAACAGGAATGTTGCAGCAGGCAGCAACATCCATACACATACAACAGCATGAGCATCGAAGGTTAGCCTGACGTCACATGCAACACGGGGAGTACCGAACACATGCACACAGGCCACCAGACATACATGCATCTGCACATCTCTACCACCTGTCACAGTGAAATCATCGGCAACTATGTTACATCTGCCAATCAGACTCCTACATGTCTGTGTCAGATGCATCCATGGTGTATCACATTCGCACACATGTCAAGCACACACATGCACATGTATGCCGTGCACGTACATGAAGGTGGAACCAGCATCCATGTGTCACACCACAACCATGCCACAGTACATACACAGAAATGCAAACATGTGTGCATCCCCACATGTATTTGTGCATCATGCATTTTAACACATACACCATTGTTGTGCCTCACACATGACTGGACTCACATGCGGCAGGCTCATGTCCCTGCACATACACAACCATGCATGGGCCTTTCCAGGCATATGTCCAAGCTCCACACTCCTGGCACACCTCAACATGCACTGCGTCCAATCAGTACGCAAGGACAGTTACCGCTCGACTCCAGACGGGTCTGCCTCTTAAGGACCTGGAGGTGGAGCACTGGGTGTATACGTTTTAGGACCCTCATCTGGTTGTTGGTAAGGTGGACCCGGCAACACTCTGCATGCGCTGCCTCCAAGAGGCGCCGGGCCTTGCTGAGGGTCCTGGACCTGATGTCCTCCCAGCGCTTCCGGATGTGTGGTATGTCGCGGACTGCCACCCCTCCACGTTCATGGCAGCTACGATGTCCTTCCAGATCCTCTTCTATCCTTCATTGTCGGCGCGTGGTCTTCCGAAGAGGGCATCATAATGCACCAGGACTTGGTCCACCAGGATACCAACTTCTGTGGCACTGAAGCTAGTAGCCCTCTGCCTCTCTGGCTGGGGGTTGCCAGTGGTGTCTGATGTTGTTTCCCCCGACATGGCAACCCCCAAGGCAAGTGTGGGTGGGCAACTGGGTCCTGGTGCTGGGCTGTGGAGTGATGGAACTTCAGTCGGGAGTCTTCTGTTCTAGCACGGGTGGTCACAGCAACTGGACCCCTGCAGATGTCTGACATGCAGGCACCAAATGGCAAGGCATGTGACCAGCAGGCAGGCAGCAGCAGATGGCAGATGGCAGGTGGGATGTCTGCTCGGGGCTCTGGGGGGCAGGAAAATGGCCTTCTGGGCAGGAGCATGGTCTTCCGTGTGTTGTCGCATGGCCAGCTTGATACGGAGTGATTTGGCAGGTGAAAAAACAGCACATCAGCATGTAAATTGAGGTAAGGGCATTAGTGGATAAGCGTTTATGTGACATGTTGCGCGCGGCAGGCATTTCCCTCAGCACTGTGGCATCCACACGTGCAAAAAAATCACATCCACGTGTGAATGCGTGTAATTTGAGGAAAGGGCCTTAGCGCGTAAGCGCGTATGTCACATTATGCACGTGGGTGTTGCTCTCAGCATGGGTTAAAGGTGAGCGCGGGCCAGCAAAACACTGTACGTGCTGTTCGTGGAAACCGACACGTGTGTTTACTCTGCTGGAATCAAACGCGATTACTTCACAGCATCTGAAGTCCATACTTCTTCTTTTGGTGAGGTGTTGCCTACACGCACAAGCGTGGGTGTTTTTTTTTTTTCACGCAAGGCAGACGGTGAGTCGCATACGCTTTTTTCCCACTGTGGTTCCCCCTGTGAATCCGTACCGTTTTGAGGTCATGGTAGCCCGCGTGTTCCATGCGTACATGTTTTTTGTGTTCCGGGTGCCACACCGTACTGCTGGAGGTAATATTCACGCACGTGGGCTAACTGGGTCGCGTGCACAAATGTATTTATTTTTTTCCTATTTCATGTGCTTAAATTATTTGTTGATTTTTTATTTTTCTATTTTTTTTTCTTTTTTTGGGGGGTGCCTGAGCGTTGCGTGACCCGTCATTTCTCCCCAGGGGTCACAGACAGCCCTGAAGGGGCACTTGGGTACCTATACCATCAAGTACCCTGCCCCCTTCTAGCCAATTGCCCAGGACAATTTTTGAGTGAACCTCCCATAGCCCATTTTCCATCTGTGCCACCAAAGGCTAAGGGCGGCAAAGCTGGGCGTCCTCCCAGGGCTGGACGTGGTCAGGCACGTGGGTGCAAAGACCAAGGAGGACGGGGAGTCCAGGGTAGCCAGGGTGGCTACAGGGGGGGAAGAGGCAGGGGTGCCCCTCTGGGATGGGATGCCCAGCCATGTGCTGCTGCAGACATGCCACTACCCCCTGTGGTTCCTGGTGATGCAGCTGTTGCATCACAACCTGGCACCCATATCACCCAACAGCAATTTACATCTGCTGTCAGAGGCCCACCGGTGGTTGTAGCTGCAGGTGCAGCTGTGGACATCTCCACCCGGGCTCTGGGTCAGCAGTGCATGTTGCGTTGTGCGAGGAGGAATCCCAGGACGATTTACATCTTGTCCAGAGGGTGGGATCATGACGTCCACAGTGGCTGTGACTGTGGCACACATAGCTGGGCCAGTTATGACATCTGCTGCCCCAAGCAGCGGGGTGGTGGTAACTGCATGTGCAGATGCAGCCAACACTATTCCCCAGGCAGTGACTCAGACCCAAGCAAGACCTTCTGTCCTCATACCAACACCCACTCCCTTGGTCCAGTCCACCAGTGCCACTGCCCCCACTGATGAGAGCCACATTGCCCCATCAGGGTCAGTACCACCGTCCAAAAGGAGGAAGCATGCTCCTGCACAAGAGGCTAGGACCCCAGACACTGCTCCGGCCTCCGGCACGTCAAGGAAGAAGCCTTTCTGCAATCAGGAACTGGACTTCCTTGTGTACTATGTGTCCGAACACCAACGCGATATGCTTGTGGGCCCAAAGTACCATACAAAGCATCACCACCGTTGGGTCCACGGGCAGCATGTTGCGGATGGTGTGACATCCATTTGATTCCAGGTGCGCACAGCTCAGGACTGCTACAAGCGCTGGAATGACCTCAGATGCAGTGCTAAGCAAAAGTGTGCCTCCAATTGAACCCTGTCTCTGGTGACTGGTGGTGGGCCACTACCAGAAGAGGATGAACTCACTCAGCATGAGGAGAATGCTTCAGAGTTCATCCCGGAAGAACAAATCCGTGGCGTGGGAGAGATGATGGATTATGATGCATCATCTGGTGAGTATTGATGCGTGTAAATCAATGACATGTGTGTTTGGCATGTGTGACCCGCCCAGCTACAAGGGGGCTCTTTCCTATCTTCAATCTCCCTCACCACCTGTGTTGTTGACCAGGGGTCTGACCTCTCGGCCAAGTTACAGTGCTATGCTGATGACAACCAACTCATTTCCTGGCTGACCTTGGCCACCTCTTGTCCCTCCCTTATTTCTGATAGCCTCAATGCCATTTGCTTTTGGTGTACTACCAACGGTCTCTGTCTGAATGCCAGCAAGACTGGCATCCTCCTCATCGATGCACCTTTGCCATCCTTTGCCATCAATCTCTGGCCAGCCCCACTTGGCCCTCCTCCTGCCTCCACCTGCAAGGCCAAGAACCTCAGGGTCACCTTTGACTTCTTGGAATGGATAAACTTCTTGCTCCGCCTCCTCAGGGGTACTGTGCCTTCCCTAACATTCTCCTACATGCTCACAGTCTGTCAAGCTCTGGTTCATTCAAGGTTGGGGTACTGTGACAGTCTCTTTCAATGTTCGACCTGCTTTCACCCTCCACCTCTAATCCAGTACAGGACTGCAAGACTTGTCCTTGGCCTCAAGTCCTGGGATCCTATCTTTCCAGCTCTGTGACCCCTTCATTGGCTACCAGTGGATGCAAGGATGTTACTTCAGACCCTCTTCATTGTGCACAAGGTTTTTTTGGGACTGGGTAGAAAGTACCTTCAACAATCCCTCTACCAATTCCACCCCTCTTGAGTCCTTTGCTCCTCTACCCCAAACTCCCTCAAGGTCAGTCGTTAATTGAATAAATAATGTAGGAGCAGATCTGTGTGTACAGCTGGGAGCTCACTTTTGAACAGCCAACTGGCCACGTTGAAACTTGCAGAGAGAAATATCTGCTTCTGGAAGCACCTCAACACCTTCCTACTTGCTCCTGCATTAGCCCCTCTTATACCCAGCTGCACAGTTTCCTATGTGCTAAGGAACCATAAATCGCGCCACCACCGTGCATTGCTAAAACTAACACCCAGGACATCAAAGATGACATCACAAATGTCATTGATGACATCACATTTGTATTTAGTTTTCTTTTCCTGCTTGCGGATAGTACGGACTGGTATGGTGTCCTTAGTTCCCCTCCATTCCGGACACCGAGTGTGTTCTAAGAACAGTTCCATCTTGCTTGCGAACAGTACTTTAAATATGTTCTTACAGTAATTTACTTGGGGTTCACTTACAGCATATGCTTTGTATGTATGAAGTTGATCATTAAGGTTATCATCACTTTTTTTATAGTTCTGCTGTTTTTTTATTACTGTACTTTCCCTGGATATGCTCATATTTGTATATATTGTATTCACAATACTTTCCTTAGGGTCCAGTCACAATATGTAATACTTGTACATGAAGATAATCAGTTAGTTTATGAAGATTGTCTGGTAATACTGCTGTTTTTTGTTTACTTCATTTTCCCTGTATATGTTCATATTTCTATGTGTTGTTGTCTGTTTCTGTTTTGTTTGCAATATTGCAATTATGTAGTAACTGGGTTTTATTAGCTACTTCTTAAATGTATCACAATACCAAATCTCTAATAAGAAAGCATTTATCATTTTACTGTTTAACATGGCAAGATTAATAATATTGCACCTCCATCATGTATGCTACACACAATGCATATGTTTCTAAATGAGTGTCTAAGTATACTAAAGAACTTCATAATAGAATGCTATTCGTAACACTGCAATGCTTAATGCACTACATACATCATGATATTTATTCCAATGACCCTGGACACTTTTATATAAACATTACAATGAGAAGCCCTTGTACAGACTTTTCATGAGAAGTAAATACTCATGTGATGTCATCAATGACATTTGTGATGTCATCTGTGATGTCCTGGGTGTTAGTCTTAGCAATGCACGGTGGTGTCACGAGTTATGGTTCCTTAGCTTACCATAACTTGCGAATTTCAGTTTTTTTTTGGTTTTACTTGGAACCATAACGTCCCTTTAACAAAGTTTTTTTTACTGAATATATACTGCGGTAGCGGCCATGTAGTTATGGTTAAGTTGCTAAACCCATAAGAAGAGCACTTTTTGGGAGGCTTATAACTTTACTCCCCCTGGACTAATCCTCACCAAACTTTGCAAAAAAAAAGTATATGGCCCACTCTGAATTTTTTTCCAATGTTTGGTGAGGTTTGGTCAAGGGGGGGCAAAGTTATAGGGGGGTCCCACAATTTCTTTTTTCTCACGCCTACAGCTCAAACCGCTGGATGGATTTCACCAAATGCGAGGCAGAAGTGGCAGCTTGGTCCTAAAAGAGTGCTTTTGTTAATTTGGTGTAAATACATCAAGTAGTTCTTTTTTTAAATGACCAAAATGTCAGGCAAAAAAAATTGTGATATCTACGTGTGCTCTGCGGACACACTTCCCTGTTCGCTCCGCGGACAGGACACCGATTGGCTAATAGACTTGCGTCATGCCGGCGGACACACAATGTTTTTGCTGATTGGTTGGTGTGAAGCGTGAGGTGCGTCATATTTTTGGAAACACCCGCCATCTTTGATTTGCAGACATTGGCAGGTGTTCACGCACAACGTGGTAAAAACATATTAAAAAACACAACATTGCACTTGTCAAATTTATCAAATAATCTCTGGGGAGGTGAAGGGTGATGAGGATGGGATGGAATATGGCTGCAAGAAGCAAAAAAACAGGTGTTTTTTGCCGCAACAGTCCGCAAACAGTTCAGATGTTCGCTAACACTCCTGAGAAGTTCGGGGACACTTCAGGTGTTTGGGGGAGGTTTTTGGATGGCATATAACTTTGGCACCACTCAATGAAACCGGATGAAGTTTTCCAATTGTATTCCCGTCATGATTCCGAATGTGTTTGCAAAGTTTGGTGGGATTATGTCAGGAGGGGGCAAAATTAGAGGGGGGGTCTCAAAATAATGTAAAGGCTTATAAATGAGGTGCAATTTGACGAATATAGACTTATTTTGGCAAACTGATAATAGATCTACATATAAAAGTTTTTGCAAAGTTTGGTAGGATTTTTTCAAGAGGGGGCAAAATTAGAGATGGGTCCCAAAATATTGTAAAGGCTTATAAATGTGGTGCTATTTAACAAATCTACACAAAGGTTTGCAAAACGATTATAGATCTAGCTATAAATGTTTTTGTAAAGTCTGAATGGATTTTGTTTTTTGACAAGTATCATAATGTAGGTACAAAAAATAGTGATTTACCTTTGGTGACTGAAGTGTAGCCTGTGGCCATGGGCAGTGGCCAGATTGTCTAGGTCATGGAATACGGTCATGATCCAGAAAATCAGGCTACTGATCATGACCACGAGGGACAACACATGGGGTTAACGTGGCCATGTCCACCTGAGACTGGCTTTGTGGTAAAGTTATTCAAAATTGGGATAGGTTTGAAAGGGAAGAAAAATGTGCTCGTGGTAATAATAGGATCATAGGGTTTTCTTTTTGCCTTCTGCAGGCTGCCATAGAAAGCAAAAAGGGGCCCTGTATGGAACCCTGCCTTTCCTCTCCATGGTGGCCATCTTGGAAAAGGATTTTCCTTCCTACACCGAGACACCGCAGGTAGCCCGGTGTAGGAAGAAAATACTTTTTTAGCACCCCGGGTACCTACTATGGGAAACTAGGGTGCTAATGGCCTAAATCCCCCATTACATGGGCTGGAATGGGGGATAATGGTCTGGAGACCTTGTTATCCACCCTTGCTTCGCTTGGGCTGATAACTTGTGCTGCCAGGCCGGTATCCACCATTCCATCCCTAGAATGGAGGATAAACGCCACAATATCGCTATTAGCATAACACAAAATACAAATGGAAATGTTGGAAAATCTTATTAAGTGTATGTACTTTATTGAGAAATATAAACTAGATGGAGTCTATACGTTTTTTTTAGTTCTATTTTTTAACTCTGAAAGGTGGTTACTAAAGGAACATTTCCTTTATTGTTTTTGGATGCATTTTTTTATTTTTGGGTAGGAGAGCTTAGAATGAAAGGTGGGGAGGGAAATGAGGGAAGAAGCACCAAACACTTATATGGAAGGGCAGGTGGACAGGGGAACATTTGGCACATGTGTTATTTATAAGGTAGGGGGCAGTGTTTCTCATGCTCCTTGATTACAGCAGTGATGGTGTCTCTTGAGAGGGAGGGATGGCATTAGCTGATTCCATTTTAAGATAAATAGCAGTTTTAATAAAAGTATGTACTGTGTACTAGATTGTTAATAGATGAGTAGGAATAGGTGTTGGAGCTGTGCAAGGGAAATTTTGAAGTTGAAAGTTCCTAGAACACTAGAAAATTCAGTTCCAAACTCTCTGCAAATCACGGATCTTACTGTGAAGTGCGGACGCGTTCTCGGACACATCACCATGCCGCGTGGCAACATATGGTCATGTGGCACTGTCCGGAAGGTCCGCAATGAAGTCAGATGTTTGTAGACATTATGGTTAAGTTGCACTAATAAAAACCTATGAAATTCAATGAAAAATCTTTGTTAAGAGAACGTTATGGTTAAGTTGCAATAATAAAAACCTATGAAATTCAATGAAAAAAACTTTGTTAAGGGGACGTTATGGTTAAGTTGCACTAATAAAAAGCTATGAAATTCAATGAAAAAACTTTGTTAAAGGGACGTTATGGTTAAGTTGCGCTGCAAAAAACCTATCAAATTCAGTGAAAAAATGTTGTTAAAGGGACGTTATGGTTACAAGTAAAACCGAAAATCAATGATGTCATCAATCATATTTGTGATGTCATCTTTGATGTCATGAGTGTTATTCTTAGCAGTGCACGGTGGTGGTTGCTTAGCTTACCATAACTGGCAAATTTCAGGGGGTTTTCGGTTTTACTTGTAACCATAACGTCCCTTTAGCAAAAATGTTTTCACTGAATATATATATATATATATTACATGGACGCTGTAGCGTCCATGTAGTTATGGTTAAGTTGGTGTTTCCATAAGAAGAGCATTTTTTGGGTGGCTTATAACTTCGCTCCCTCTGGACGAATCCTCACCAAACTTTGCAATGTAAGTATATGGCCCACTCCGAATTATTTTGCAAAGTTTGGAGAGGTTCGGTCTAGGGGGGGCAAAGTTATAGGGGGGTCCCAAAACTTTTGTTTTTTCCCATAGACATAATGGGAAAAAACTTTGTGCACGCCTACAGCCCAAACCGCTGGACAGATTTACACCAAATTTGCGGCAGGAGCGGGTGCTTGGTCCCGAAAGCGTGCTTTTGCAAATTTGGTGTAAATGCGTCAAGTAGTTCTTTTTTAAATGACCAAAATGTAAGGCAAAACAATTAGTGATATCTCTGTTCGCTCCGCGGACAGACTTCCCTGTTCACTCCGCGAACAGTGCCCTGATTGGCCGAGCGGCTTGCGTGATGTCCGCAGACATGCAACGTGTTCGCTGATTGGACGGCGTGGTGCGTGAAGCGCGTCAGATTTTCTGTGGCGCCTGCCATCTTGCATTCGCGGACGACTGGGATCAGCCAATCAGATGTTGAGGTTGTGGATTTGTGTTCAAAGAGACTGTTTGTAGTGAAGATGGCAGAAGTGGAGAAAGTCAGGGTGTTGGTGCTTGGAGATATGTTTGTGCAAGGTTTACAACAGTATGCTCAATGCAGGGATGTTGCAAAGAATTTTGATGTTAAAGGAGTGGAGGTGGTGTGGAGCACTGTGCCTGATTGCAATGTACAGGGAATTGTACAAGTTTGTGAAGATATGGGCAGGATCAACAGTCCCCATGTGGTAGTTTTGCACTATGGTGCTTTCCATTTGGGCTGTGTCAGTGCCCCTACATTGTTGGCAGATTTGGAACACTTGGTTCAAGCAGTAATGAACATCCTTCCAAATGCCAAAGTAATTTTTTCTGGATTAGTACCTAGGGCAATATATTCTTAAAACTTTGTTAAAGGGACGTTATGGTTCAAAGTAAAACCGAAAAACCCCTGAAATTCGGCAGTTATGGTAAGATAAGCAACCATAACTCGCGCCACGGTGCACTGCTAACACTAACACCCAGGACATCAAAGATGACATCACAAATGTCATTGATGACATCACTGATGACAGCACATGGCTGGCTCTCCCTTTTTCTCCTTTACTGACATATCTAAGCCACATAGTTTTCTTCAGTAACAGTCGGGAAGTAAAAATTGAAAAGGTACTATATTTGTAGACTTAGGGTCAAGTCATATCATATGAAACATATATATAGCGGAAGACACAGGCTTGAAAGAGAGCAATCCTTTCTGTGCATGAAGATAATCATTAGAGTTATCAGCATTTTCTCATAGTTTTATTTTTATTACTAAGGCCGTAGGCCATGCACCCAAGAATCTAGGCCCTGGCCACAACCACCGCAGAATATCACACCCATACATCACACCCATAGAATCAAATATCTATCAAATATTTGCAAATATACAGTTTGTGTTGTGTTTGATTTGTTTATTTTGTATGTGATGTTTTGGCTACGTCATATCATTAAGATTGTAGAGTTTGTTAACAAGCACTGCAGTATAACATGTAAATGGAGGTAAACATTTTGTATTGTGGTGTATGGTTAGATGTTTGCTTCAATGGTTGTATTATGGAGCAGTATTTATGAGTTGTATTTAATATAATATACTTACTGTTTGATTTTCTGTGATTGGATATATTTTTTTCATGACGTGGGTAATTGGAGCAGATATTCTTTTTCAATTTCTATGATAAAAGAAAAGATCATGTTAGTGTAGGTAGTTTATAAAGACTTATTGCATTGAATAATAGACATTTCTGCTTTATTTCGACGCTCATATTTAGTAGTTTACAAACCAGTTTACTGTGCAATTTGCTCAGTTTCTGTGTTTGTTGTGTAAATCATTGGGTCTGTGGGAAAAAACAAATCCATGTTGGATTAAAAAAAACTTTTCTTGTTATGGCATAGTACATTTTTTTTCTTTGTTTTTAGTGTTTACTTGTTGTTTCTGGCTAATGTTCTATCTGTTGGCTGTTGCAGATTGTTAGGGTGGTGATTTCGAATTGTAAATGATTATAGTTTTTTATTTATATTATTAACTTTGCTAAAATATCTGTTGGGTTGTTGCAGATTCTTGGGGCAGTTAGATATTGATGGCGTATTCTAACTGTTTATTTCTTCTTATATTTTAGTGGTGTTGAATTATTTGTTTGGATGTTGTAAAATCTTGGGGCAGTTAGATACCTGTTGGCGTATTCTAACGGTGTATTTCTTCTTATAATTTAGTCGTGTTGATTTATCTGTTTGGTTGTTGCAGAATTTTAAGGCAGTTACATTCCTGTTGGTGTATTGTAACTGTTTATAGTTTTCTAATTGAAGTTTTATTAATGTTTATGCACGGATTAGTTATTAAATGTTGGTTTTAAGAATATTAAATAAGCGTTTATAAGATTTACTGGTCATTTTGCTTTAGAGTAATGGTATTATCATTACATTCAAACCATCCCCAATTCTGTTTTATATATGCAGTGTAGTGACCTGCATTGGTTGTGGCTCCTGCATGGTAGGTTATACCTACTGTTGTGAAGGTTTTCTTACCAAGTGATACTTGACCATGTGTGAATCCAGTCAGCTTGCAGTTGTTTTTGGTACCATCTGCATTGTAACGTAAAAGCATTAGTATGACATATTTACTATGTGTTTGTATTTGTAAGGTGGAGCGATTATCTGAATTGCAGGTAGTACATAATCTGCCATGGTTTGCATTGTGTACAAGTTGCTGAAATGGAATGGATTCACAGTTAGGTATTGATATATACATGAAGCGTTCATTAGGAATTTTTTCCTGTGCCACATTGTTGCAGAGAGTGCATGTATGTTTCCATATGTATGAAATCTGGAAGATTTCATTTATAGGTATATTTTTGTTTTCCAGTACTTGTAGTAAGTACATTAGACATGCTTGTGGATCTTCTTGTGAGTTTATAGTGAATTTCACCATTCCAGCACAGTAGTCCAATTCTTGTCTTATTCAATGAACACTGTAAGTGTTGTCAGGATTGTTGGTTGCATTTCTATGAAGGACTAACAATTGCAAACACAATGGGCCTCATTACGACCCTGGCGTTGGACCATGGTGCTAACAGCACCATGGTCCATGCCGGTAACTTACCGACTCCGCCATGGCGGAATGGGGAATTACCGCCCCATTCCGAGGTTGGTGGGACGGTAATTCCCCATGCCGCCATGGCCCTTCCCCATTCCCATTTTTGCCCCATAGGGCTCAATGGGAATGGGGAAGGCGGTAAGTATGGTGCCGCAAATTGCGGCACCATACTTAGCACCAAGGTCCCTTTGCGGGTTGTTTTTTAACGCCTGCAAAAAGCAGGCGTTAAAGTCTCCAACCCGCAAAGGGACCTCGTAATCAGGCGCTAAGGGATTACCGGTACGGTTACCCTTACCGGTACCGGTAATCCCTTAGCGCCAGGGTCGTAATGAGGCCCAATTGGTCTGTATTGTGTAAGTAAATGTTGTCAATAATTGATGGCTATTGAAATAGAATATTTATTTCTATATTTGCATAGCAATTTACACCAGTTACATTTGAAAATTTGAATAGACCAGATAGTTCTGTGTCCAAGTCATTTCTTCGGAGTGTGTGTTGCTTCTTTGAAGAAGTATCTGAGTTAATTTGAGTAGTACATTCTCCTTTGGTTATAGTAATTGATGAAGTATTAGCTTCGTTTACTCTCTTTGGAGGATTTGCAGTGAGATCCTGTTGCATTTCTGTTTGAAGTAGTTTTCTTTTTAACGTTTTGCTTTTTGTGGAACAGGATAGGTTTTTAGATGGGGGTGTACAGTGAACGTAGTCTACTGTATTCTAAAATGCAAGGAATATCAGCGTTTACTTTACTTGCGTGAAAGTTGATTAGAAAAAGACTGTCAAGTGTACGTAAGCGTGATAGTGCTACGTAGCTCATGCCTTCTTTAAAGACTGTGTTCCCAATATATATCAATGCTTTATCGAGGGTAAGACCTTGTGATTTGTGAATGGTGACTGTGTATGCTAGAGTTAGAGAAAATAGCTCTCTGCGTACATACATGTCTTTGAAAAGAATGACTCGAGCTGTTGAGCGTCCTATTCCTTTTACTTCTGATAGTTTGTCAAAGACAATATTGACAAACTGAATGTTGTTGTCACGTGGGTATGTTTGAAAGCCAACAACTGTACCAAATGCTCCATTAAATAGTCCTTGCTCCACGTCAAGGTTACGTTTAAGCATTACTCTACAGTTTAAAGATAATTTTAATATTTTCTCCAAACCAGCTATGTTGGATATAGAGTTTTATAAGGAATTTAATCTTGTTGTGGCTTGTTGAAACATGAGTAGTGTCATACCATGTACGTCCAGTTTGTCTGTGAAGCAAATTTCAATTATTGGTGACATTTCTTTTTTCAGCATTGTTTAATTGAACTTGGAACAGCTTACAAGAGTTGGCATCAAGGACATACAAGTGACTTTTGTGTGTGCTAATTGTTCCATGACATCAGTAGCACAGGAGTTATGGCCATGGATGTGCCAGGTTTTTAATATTGCTTGTGCTTATTGAGCTAGTACACCAACTCTAATACTTTTTAAAATGTTGGCGTAGGTGAGGTCTGCAGACTGGCACATGCTTTCTGTTAATTCTCTGTATTGAAAATGTTGGCAAAGGTTAACATTTCCTATGCTGCAAACAGTTTTACGGCAGAGTTTGTGTCCTAAGGTTTTAAATATAGGTTCACCTTTCACTGGTGTCAATTGAAGAAGATCTCCGAAAACAGTAATGTGTTTTCCTCCAAATAGCTCTTTGTAATTCGTTTTGAGTACTTCTTGTAATCTGAGGTGAATCAAAGCCAACATTAGATTGGAGACCATGCTCACCTCATCTATTAGCAGCATTTTCATTTGTTTTAACAATCTGTGTAATTCCATTGCAGCTTCTGTAGAAAGTTTGTAAAATTCTAATTTGTTTTGGTGTTCTACTGGAAGGAGTAGTAATCGGTGTAAAGTGACACCGCCTATGTTGTATGCAGCTAAACCTGTGGGGGCACTTATAACAGCTGACAGTTTGTTGTTTGTCAGTTGTTGAAGGAACTTGCTGATGATTTTGATTAAGAATGTTTTGTCTGAACCAGCTTCACCACTGACATATAGTAGTATAAGTTTGTAATTTTGGCAGGTACATTCTTTATTTTCATGTTGTACACCATGTGCAATTTCTTTTGTTACTTCTTGAAAAGTGGTATGCTGCTCTTTGTTTAGTTTTGATTGCAGTACAGTTAAGTCTTCTGTATCTTCTTCATAGTGACACATGGTGTTTTCTACTTATGTTATAGCTAATTCTGCCTCATTTGCTATTAGTGGCTGTCCCAGTGGTTCTTGGCTTCCTGTTTCAGAAGGTTGACTACTGCCGGGAGTGTTTTTATCTAGTCGAGTCTGGAGTTCTTCTTGGTGTTGCTGTTCATTGTGTAACATTGTTTTGTACTGTGTAAAGTTTACATTGGTTATAGTGCTTTCATTTGCTTTGAAAGCATCTTCATAAGATCATTAATCATATAAGATTGTCATTAAATACTCCTCGACATAAAGAACTATTTTACATGTTCCTGCTACAACTTTTTAAACCATGGAGAAAACAAGAAGAGATACTAGGTATCTATGACAATCTTATATGATTAATTAAGTTTCTTTTGGTAAGTTTCACTAAGCTGCCTTCACAATTTGTCACTCTGTATCTACCTTTGTTTTCATCAGGTTTTATATTATTTTTGTATGTGAAGTTTTGGGCTATGTGGTATAGACACATGGGGCCTCATTACGAGAATGGAGATAATGAAAAAAGGAAGGCGGAATGGTAATAGCGGCATTGTTAACAGGTCCGGGGCATTCTGACCCGACAACCTGCCAATACCGGCACCGCCCGTACTATGCCCCGTCATACCGGCATGTGCGCATACACACGGCCCTTCGGGGTGCAAATACTGGCATGCCGGTAATAGGAGGATATCACAACCGACGCGGACATGGAAATACAGCATCCCGAAGGCGGTAATCAGGGGCTGCACGATGCCGGCCATCCAGGTATCGCAGACCACCCGCAAACAGCAATCAGCAATCAAGCCAACTGGCACAGGTGCACACAATCACCACAGGTGGACTCAGTAGAGTCAGCGCCAGTATAAAAGGAGTACACACACACACACCACACCCCTTCCTACACCAAAATGCTACCACTAGTTGTTGCAATCATGGCACTGGAGGACATGCCTATATTGCTACAACTACAGCAACAGCAAGTACAACAACAACAACAGCCGCAACAACAGGCAGCACAGAGGAGATGCAGGAGGAGAAGCAGGGTGAGACAGGCCCAGCAATTACCACCAGTGCAGCCATTAGTCCTTCATAGGCAGCCGCCAAGCCCTCGCATCAGACCCAGTCCATTCAATCTAACCCCTGAGCATATCCACACCCTGTACCGGATGGACCGGGACACCATCACCACCATAGTGGACATGATAGGCAACAACATTGCCAGCCTCATAGAAATGCGTACTGCCATCCCCCTGCTACTAAAGGTGGTGTCTGTGCTCCACTTCCTGGCCACAGGCACCTAGCAGCACACAGTGGGCCAGCTAAATGGCATTTCACAACTACTATTTTCACGCATGGTGACCCAAGTGCTGGATGCCCTCCTGAAGCACGCTAGCACACACATATCCCTACCATGACTGCCCAGGAGATAGCCGACACCAAAGTAGGCTTCCATGCACTGGCAGGCATGCCCAATTGTGTTGGTGCCCTGGACTGCACCCATGTCCAATGGTTGTCCCCCATGCCGTAGAGGCAGTGTACCGCAATCGCAAGCAATACCACTCCATCAATGTGCAGATGGTATGTGACTCCAGCAAGATCATCACACATTTCTGCGCCCGATTTCCCGGATCAACACACGATGCCATGGTGCTGCGGAACTCCATGCTACCCGGTCACATGGAGCGACATGCTGGACCACGTGCCTGGCTGCTTGGTGAGTTGCGTGAGTGGGCCGTGGCAGTGCATTGGGGTAGGGATGTGTTGCGATGCATACCCCACCTGGGTGGGAAGGGGGGGATGCATTCCCAACCTGGGTGGGAAGGGGGAAAGCATACCCCACCTGGGTGGGAATGGGGGGAATGCATACCCCACCTGGATGGGAATGGACGGTGAGTGGAGAATGCACGCAGAACTAATGACACCTGACCTGAACCTCCCAACCCCATAAGGACACATCATTGGCACACATCTGACCATTAACGCTTACCATTGACCACATGTAAGATGCACAACCTGATCACCATGTGTATGTCAAGCAATGCATGACTAAACAGGATTTCAACTGTGCCAATGTGGCTACTGTGTCCATGCACAGTGTAGTATACACAGGATAAACGGGAGGATGAACATTGTCGTACAACCACATTACATCCCCCTCAGCAAGCATCATTTCACACTGCATCATCTATTGAACGCCATCCAGACTACCACACTTCATAGCAGTATAGTATGCATCTAGTTGACATTCGTGCATACGTACAGGGACATGTCCATGTCCACACCAAATAGCTGCGGCCATAACTGTGATTCCTGAAGGTGGCAGCTCAGAGTGACACAAACCTATTTGTATTTGCTTGCAGGTGATAGAGGATATCCCTTGAGGCCGTGGCTACTTACCAATGTGCGGATCCCGCAGAACAGCCATGAAGAGGAGCACAATCGGGTACACACCCGTACCCATGTTGTGACTGATCAGACCTCTGGCCTGTTGAAGGCGTGGTTCCGCTGCCTAAGCAGGTCTGGTGGCGCACTCCTTTATAGGCCTGAGAAGGTGGCAAAGATCACCATGGCCTGTGTCATGCTGCACAACATGTGCGTCCAGAGAAATGTACCACTGCCACCTGACATTGACATGCATGCACTGGGTGAGGATGATGAGGATGGAGACGGAGGTGAAGCAGCACCCCTGCCAGTACGTGATGCACAGGATGGCCATGCAGTACGCCAATCACTGATTCACGAATACTTTTGAACCACAGGGACTTTGACAGGCATGTGTCAGTGACACACGGGGTCCATGTGGACATGCACACAGGGAATATTGGGATTTGGGCACTGAACACCATAATATAATAAATCAATACACACCAAATCACCAATGTCCAGCCATTATGTTTATTATCACAACATGTGTATTGGATCAAAGTGCAAAAATGTGAAAACCCCCTCCAATACCCCAATAAAGTCCCCAACCCCCCCAGTGAACTCCCCAATCCCCCAATAAACTCCCCAGCCCCCCAGTGAACACTCCAACCTCCCCCAATAAACTCACCAACCCCCCAGTGAATTCCCCAACCCCCTAATAAACTCCACCAAATACTCCCATTCACCCCCAACCACGTGTCTGACTCCCATTGTCCACCCACACTACTTGTGGAACCTTTTGCTGTCCGGGGTCAGCATTTCGCTGTGCCTTGCACTCCTTCTGGTAGGACGCACAGGGCTGGTGGGGACTGAGGAAGCAGGTGTGGTGGCTGATGAGGAGTCGGTGGCAGGTTCAACGTCTGCTGCAAGGCGTGGCCGCTGCATGTGGAGCAGGATGGACATTAGTATGTGTGTTTTTGCCACCAGACAGTCCCTCATCAGCACTGACGATGCATTCACTGCGGCTGTGTTAGCTGTAATAGCGGCAGTGGTCCCCGCTATGGCAGTGGCTATTTCCCGCCTGGTGTACTCGCCATCTGCAATGTATTGCTGCAGGAGCTCCAACATGGACTCCTGTCGGGCCTCCACCCTCGTCAGACGTGACTCGAGGGTGTTGGTGGGAGCAGGAGTGGTGGGTGGTGCACTCACGGGGCCTGCATTTTCAGTGCTGTCCTCCTCGAAGGGGCTTAGGTCCGAATCATGCAGGCAGGGATCAGCACTGCTGTAGGTGGGTGAGGGCTGAGTTTGGGGTGGGGGTGGACACAGGGCTTGGGGGGTGGGCATGTCACTTCCGTGACTCCCTCCTGGTCCACATTCTCATCCAAGTCATCTTCTGTGGTGGCCAGTGCTTGTAGGGACTCCCCTTCCACAGGTGTGGGTGTGGGCTGCTGGGTCTCGAGTGTGTCAGGCACACTGGCAGTAGGTGTTGTCAGCTGTGTCTCGGCTGTGTCAGGCACACTGGCTGTAGGTGTGGCCTGCTTGGCTGCCCCGGAGGTGGTGGTGGTAGCCCTTTTTCTGTGTGCAGGACGTGGATGCCCTCGCGATGGAGTCTTGGCTGTCATCTTCTCCATCGGTGGCTGGGGGGGTAGAAGCGATGCAGGGCATCAGTGATGGTGTTACATGCAAGAAGCATACTATGGTGCTGTTCATTATTCATTAAATCATGCATTCATGTCTTACAGGTGTGTCACACAGGGTAGTCTGAGGGGGCATTTTGGCATTCGCTGCATGGCAGGTGGCATGCTGTTGATTTGGGGTTTGTGTGATGTATTACATGGGGACGGTCCATGTGTGTTGGCTGTGTGTTGGTAATGGGATCAGCACTCAGCATGCATTTATCTCTGGCAAGGTTTGGCCCGCCATCTGGACTTGTATGTGTTCATGTGGGTGTTGGGACATGCATTGCCTTGCCTTGACTCTCTTCCACATCACTTTTGCTACGTCAAGGTTTCCCCTACAGGGATCTGCAGGGTCACTCACCTCCTCTGGTGATGATGCTGCACCCGTCTCCATCTCCCCAAATCCCTCATGGTCTCTGGATTAATGAAGCTGCTTGTGGTCTCCTCCCAGGTGGTTATTTTGGCAGGAGAGTGGGGACCCCCCCCTGTGGCCATGGCCTCCCTCCTATTGCTTGCCATGATGTTACGGACCCTCAAGCGGCAGTCGTCCCACCTCTTCCTGCAGTCCTTGACACTACGCGGGGTGGTTCCTACAGCCGACACCTTGTGGGCTACCTCCTGCCAGATGACCTGCTTCTACTGCTGCACCTCACGCTTGAGGTTTAGGGATTTTATGACATCTGCATGTGCAGCAAGGGTGTCTTGGTGCTAATTACAGTACTGCAATTTGCGGTACCGTAATTAGCTCCTTCCCCATTCCCATTATGCCCTATGGGGCAAAAATGGGAATGGGGAAGGGCCATGGAGGAAGGGGGAATTACCACCCCGCCAACCTTGGAATGGGGTGGTAATTCCCCTTTCCTCCATGGTGGTACCGGTATGGTACCATGGTCTACACCAGCCGTTAAAGTCGGGTCCCGCAAAGGGACCTCGTAGTAAGGCGGTAAGGGGTTACCGGTACCGGTGCCTTTACCGGTACCAGTAAACCCTTACCGCATACTGTGTAATGAGGCCCTATGTCTAACTGAAGACATTGGGCCTCATTACGACCCAGGCGGTAAGTTACTACGTTTACGCCATGGTGGTTGGCGGACTTACCGCCCTATTCCGAGGTTGGTGGGCGGTAAGTCCCCATTAACCCATTTACCCTTCCCCATTCCCATTTTTGCCCCATAGGGCATAATGGGAGTGGGGAAGGCGTTAATTACGCCACTGTAAATTACGGTGGCGTAATTAACAACAAGGTCCCTTAGCGCCATGGATTTTAACACCTGCTAAAAGCAGGTGTTAAGTCCTCCATGGCGCTAAGGGACCTCGGAATCAGGCGGCAAGGGTCGGCGCTGTTTACGCCGCCGTAAACCCCTTACCGTCTGGGTCGTAATGAGGCCCATTAAGTTGTTCACTTCACCTGTTTCTGTAACTGGTCTTGGGAAACCAAAGCGTCATTTGGTGTAGTATTGCCCTTTGTTTTTGTATTTGCAACGACAATATTTCCCACATTTTTGTCTTTGAAATTGTACAATTGAAGATCACTATTTGTTGATTCTGATGGAATTTCACATGTGACATATTTTTCCATAAACTATAAAACAGTGAAATCACTGTCTTGACCAAATTTAGGAGCATCTTTAATCCATGAAAGCATGTGGATATGTGGTACTCCTCTGGCTTGGGATTCTTTTCTCCAAAAGAAGTGTTGCACTTCTCCGACGGGAGGAACAGTTTTATTACAAATAAAGTGTAGCATAGCAATGAAGCGATACTGGAAATATCTTTGAAACATTAAAAGGATCTAGAGAACAAAGTTTTCCAGGTGTTAGTATATCTATGTTTAAAAATTGCTGACAAGGCAGGCGCTCTGTTGCCAGTCAAGTTTTCCTGCATTAGCTTCTCCTCCAAACGCACATTTTCATGACTCCATCAATCTTCAGGGAGGCTGTGTTTCTTTGCTTTTTCAGGCGTGTCTTCATTTCCTTTTCAGATGTGGCAAGTTAATTGACTCTAAGGCCCTCATTCCGAGTATGTTATGTTATGTTATGTTATTTTGCATTTATATAGTGCCTTATATACCATTGGTATGGTCTGAAGATGCTATTTGCGCCATGACTGCCTCCCATACCAGTACCGACTCCGGTTTGGTTCAATGGGGACTTACCGGTCCATTCCGTCCTTGGAGGAATCAGTAAGTCCCCATTTACCAAACCATTCCTCATTCCCATTTGAGCCCCCATAGGGCTCAATGCGAATGGGGAGGGCACAAATAACGGGCCAGCGTATGACACGCCCGTTATTTGCGCCCAGGTCCCTTAACGGGTCCTGTCCTTAACACCTGGTTAGGCCAGGCGTTAAGGAAGGAACCTGCTAAGGGACCTTGTAGTTGGGCGGTAAGGAATTACCGGCACCGGTCTCCTTACTGGTGCCCGGTATCCCTTACCGCCCTACTCAAAATGAGGGCCATAGAGTTGCTAGTTCACTTTCAAAGAGTATGTGGAATATGTATTCCACATTTTGGGCCTCATTACGACCCAGGCGGTAAGTTAACGCCTGGGTCATACCCTTACCACCATGGTGTAAACTACGTTTACACCATGGTGGATGGCGGATTTACCGCCCCATTCCAAGGTGAGTGGGGCGGTAAATCCCCATTTCCCATTTTACCCTTCCCCATTACCATTTTTGCCCCATAGGGCATAATGGGAGTGGGGAAGGCGCTAATTACGCCACCGTAAATTACGGTGGCATAATTAGCACCATGGTCCCTTAGCGCCATGGATTTTAACGCCTGCAAAAAGCAGGCGTTAAACTCACCATGGCGCTAAGGGACCTTGTAATCAGGCGTTAAGGGTTGGCGCCGTTTACGGCGCCGTTAACCCCTTAACGCCTGACTCGTAATGAGGCCCTTTGTCTAAATCTGGGATCTGCAGAATACATTCGTAATGAGCGGTATTCTGATGCTGTTATCTGAATGGGTCTATCATCGTACCTTCCTCTTTTTCCAGTAGGAAAGAGTAGAGGAAAAGCATGTGCTTCTATACTTTTTTCCCATATGCTGATTGGTGATCCTTTGGTTTGTCGCATTTGGTAAATTTCTAGTGCATCATCTATGGTGTCGCTAGAGTGTAATGGATGAATTGTATAATGGTCTAAAATATTGGATAGTGTAGCAGGATCTAGAAGTTCAAATTGACCAGTATCTGGTGATTCTTGAATTATTTTAGTAGTTTCTTTCAAGTTTTCTTCAATATTAATTTCTTTGTAGTATTCATTATAGTCTTTTATATATAGCAAGGCTTGTCTAACTTTATGTAAGTCTACGAGTTGTTGCCAAATTGTGTTGTCTTTTGTAGATACACCATTTACTAAGACTATTAAAGATTGCTCTATTGGACGTTGTAGTCCCAGAGTGTTCACATTTTCTTTCAGATCTAATTGTAAATAAACAACTTTGCCACAAATGCCTTTCAGTAATTCAGAGGGAGGTAATTTTGCTGTTTTTGGTTGAAGGCGTATTATTGCTTGAAATGGGTGCACTGTTTGAATTATGATGCTCTCATATAAATTGAGTTGTTGCAGGGGTTTTGGTAGTGGGAATAATTCCAAGTTGTTTGTGATAGCACTTGAAGGAGTTTGAATTGGCTAGTGCTAAAGCAGGACTTTTAGCATAGTACAGTTTATAGACTAGATTTCTTATAGTTGAATGATGTGTTGATATCATTTTGATATGCTGGAAGGTGCTTTTGCAAATAGGTCCTGGAATGCAGGCTAATGAATGTCCTTGTAGTCCTGTGTGTTTGCGCACTTGACAGGTATCCATATTTTGTAGTAGTTTTATTTTGCTTTTATATTTGCCTTTCACATACTGATTGAGGAACTGGCGTAAACATTTAAAAGATTTTTTGGCAATGTTACACATTGACGAGCATGGCCATTTGTATACTGGATGTTATGGTTCAGTTGAATGGAGAGGAGATACTGAATTTTCTGGGGACATTTTTGTAAGCACTATTTCTTGTTCCATAATGGTTTTATTAAGTTTTTCATAGCCTCTTCGAATGCTATGCATGGGAATTATGTGTGTTTGCTTTTGTTTGTATGCTTCTTCATTGAAATATGGTTCTGTGCTGGTGGTGTGACTCACTTCACCTCCACAGATATTTAAGAAGTTTTTTTTGTTGACATTCCGTTTATTTAAGTTTTTTTTGTAATTTAGTAGTTAGTTTTGTTAGTGGTTTCATTCTATTTAACACTAAAATAAATAACTTCCTTTTGAGAAGCATTGCACTGTCTATCAAAGCTTCTAAAATTAATTTTCTACGGTAGGTTTTAAGGGTTGTGCATGATTTCTCTCCTGTTTTATAAGATTTTGAAGGAGTCGGTGGCGGAAAAAATTTTCTAACATAGTTTTTTGGTATGGTTACTTGCCACTACATCAAGATTTATAGGAGCAGTGTTAGCTGAATTGTTGTCAATCACTTTTGTGTTGTTTTACATTTTGAAAGAGGAGGGAAAGTTTTGTACTGGAAATTTGTTTTTTTTCGCTTAATGACTCTATTAGATGTTTGTTTTAACTTTTTTTTACAAATTCTGCTAGAGATGGATGCTTATTTTGGACAGTTTAATTTTCATTTGCTCTATTTCTACATTGCTTTCTACGGACTTGGTTCTTGGTAAGCATTCTTTGGGGTCTGTTGAAAAAAAAGAAGGTATAGGTTGGGCTGTTGTGCAATGTATGTGTGCTGTGTGCATGAGTGTGTGAGTATGATGGTAAGGATGTATGTGGTGGTGTGTGATTGTGCATTGGGCAGCTACAACTAGTTGGGAAGGCTATTCTAGTATTTGTGTGTTACTATACTTGGGTTCCGATGACAGTACAAAGTAAGCTTGTGGTGAGGAGAAGTACTAATACTAAATCTACTGGTATAGAATTAAAACAGTTTTTTGTTCTGTAATACTAACATTCTAGGGGCTGAGTTATGTCATTTATGCATCTAAAAACGGGGATTTGTGTGCTATTCTGCCTGCTAATCGCTGTTTAACAAATAGGAATTTGTGGGAAAAATGGGGTACAAATCTCTGTTTTTTGGCACACAAATTCCATGAATCAACTGCACAGTGAGTTTGACTAACAGTAAGAATATTATGGTAGTATTGTACTTACTTTTTTTGTTTGGATTGAGCAGATTTCTTCTGAGTTGTTGTTTGTACTTCAGATGTTGCTGCTTTTCAGGAGAGTAGTCTTCATTGCAATTGTAAAAGAATTAAGTTAGTCATTTTGGGTGTTTATAGCACTGATGTTAATTTAGATGTTTTTTTTTTTGTTTATGTAGTAGTATTCTTGTTTGATAAGTGAACATAGTGTGTGAATGCAGTTTCCTTTGACTATGTGCAGGCGTTATATTTTACTTACAATATGTTAGTTCAATATGCTTTGCAAATGAGTAGAATGCTAAGTGTATGAAACTCACTTGGTTTTTTAAGGCTGTGTTATTGAATGTTAGGAGATAGAAAAAATAATGATATACTTATTTTGCAATTTTTATAAGGTAAATGGCAAAAATTGTATAGAGAAACATGGAATGTATGCATTTGTGAAGGTATGGGTAATAAAGCAGAAGAATGTGATTTATAGGCAGTGGTGTTATTTCAGCTGGGAGCTTTTCAATGATACCGTCTATCTGTGTGAATATATGAAGATGCATAATCTTATCCTGACTCGGTGTAATTTTATAATACACTACTAAGTGTTTTTCTATAATTGTACTGTTATTTCTCCCTTCTTTTAATATTATAATTTTTTAGATAGCTGTGTGTGTAAAGAAAAAATAGATAGCAGACATGTTTAGAAGTGAGAGTTGATTATTGCAGATGGGAAAAACGACAGTAATTTCTTTTTCATATATAATACAGGTTAAGTGGCAGTTACTCTGTTTACATGCATTCATAAGAGTTGTTCATGTACTGTGCAGAAAATATGCATACCTGTAGTTTGTATTCTTGCATGTGGATATGCCTGTAGCCGCAAGTAGAAATCTTGGAGACTTGTACAGTAGTTTTTTGTAGTAGCTGCTTTCCAATGATTTGAGACTTGTACTCAGAGTGATCAACAGTACATTTGAAGTGCTGAACTCTGATGATGGAGTTAGATGTAGAGGTCTTGGATGTGATTGGTGGATGGTTGTGTGTCTGCTTAGCTGTATCCAATGAGGGAACGGCACAGAGAGTGAAGTGGAAAGGGTAGAAGGGATGTGTAAGAGTTACACTGTCCGCGACACCGTGGATGTCCGTGGACAGGGTGTGCCACATCTCGGGATTTCCTGCAAATCCAGCATGGAAAGGGGACTGTAGGGATCAGCCAATCAGATGTTGAGGTTGTGGATCTGTGTTGAAAGAGAATGTGTGTAGTGAAGATGGCAGAGGTGGAGAAAGTCAGGGTGTTGGTGCTTGGGGATATGTATGTGCAAGGTTTACAGCAGTAAATGTAGGCATATGGTAAACAATTTTGATGTTAAAGGAGTGGAGGTCTTGTGGAGCACTGTGCCTGATTGCAATGTACAGGGAATTGTACACGTTTTTGAAGGTATGGGCAGGATGAACAGTCCCCATGTGGTAGTTTTGCAATATGGTGCTTTCCATTTGGGCTATGTCAGTGCCACTACTTTGTTGGCAGATTTGGAACACTTGGTTCAAGCAATAACGAACATCCGTCCAAATACCAAACTTATTTTTTCTGGATTAGTACCTAGGGCAATATGGGACAATAGTTCTGTTTTTTGTTCTCAGCAAACCATTGCTAGGTGTGCAATCAACCGAGGCATATGTGCTTTCATGCTTAGAGCTGGTATGTCATTCTGTAATAATGATAATATTGACTGCAGTAATGCTGTTTGTTTTAAAGAAGATTGCATTTCTTTATCTTGTATGGGAAATGCCATGCTGTTCTGGAATGTAAGGGTTGCTTTGGAGAAGCTAATGTGAAGATTTTAGGAGTAAAGTAAAGAAAAAAAGAAAAGAAATACTAAATAACAGGTGTCTGTCAAGCATCTGCAAACCCCCCCCCCCCCCAAAAAAAATGGCTCTTTTCAGAGCCAACCTCAAAGGGGAAATGGGTCACACTATTTAAATTCAAATACACCACGCTCAGATTTTCAATATGTCCGCGGACATGGCGGTAGTCCGCAGACATCGCATATTACATACAGGGATTTTGGGGTGGAGAGGCATGCAAATGAGAATGAGAAAAGCAAGGGATTGGTCAGTAAAGTTTACTGGGTGTGTTGTGTAAGGAGAGAGTTTGTCAGAAAGTCTTTTTTCTGAGAGAAGAACAGATAGCTATGGCTGTGTGTTTCAGAAAACAAATTATATGGATTTTGGGAGACTCATGGATACATTGGTTGGAGGTGCATGCAGAACGCTGTGGAGTAGCTTCAGATCTTGGATTCCCTCATGTCGAAGTGCACTGCCATGGAGTACGTTGAATGAAGTGGCTCGACTTGGTACCTCTCTGTGCTAGTTTGGAGACAGAGCATCATCCAGACATAATCATAACTTATTGTGGAGGGAATAGTTAAGGACATGTGTCTGGAATTTCTTTGCAATTTTTAATGAAAGAAGGACTTCCGAAGGTCATGGACATGTTTCCAAATTCCCAAATAATTTTTTCTCGTATTGTGCAGAGACAAATGTGGCTGCGTTCTTCTTCATTTGGTCCTCAAATGGAGAAAGCGAGGTGCAATGTAAATAAGGCTGTTTGTGCCTTTCTTAGAGATGTTGGCATGTCCTCTTTTCACAATGAAAATATTATGTTTGCGCACCAGAAGCGAGTACCGACGAGTACTGTCTGCTGTTCTGCTTCCCACGCTGCCCAGATCAACACGGCACTGCAACTTTAATTTGGCCATGCCCCCTGCTCACGTGACCTGCCTATAAAGCGACAGCCCGCGAGCACCAACGTGCACGCACCAGAAGCGAGTACCGACGAGTACTGTCTGCTGTTCATCTTCCCACACTGTCCGGATCAACACCGCACTGCAACTTTAACTTGGGTATAACCGCCACACTACTCGCACATGCCACTTGGAATACAAAGACCCCTATCAACACTTATGAACTTTATGAACCTTTACGAACTTTTATGAACCTTTATGAACCTAACATCAAGTTAACAACAAGCTTTAATTGTATATTTTCTTCTCGTCCACTAGCCACGCCCCCTGCTCACGTGACCTGCCTATAAAGCAACAGCCCGCGAGCACCAGCGCACGCGCACCAGAAGCGAGTACCGATGAGTACTGTCTGCTTCCCGCTGTTCACTTTTCGTTTTCTGTTTTCTGTCTCTGTCCTTGCCTCTAATTCTGCCTTTGCTCGTTTTTTGCTTAGCCCTGGCTTTTCCTCTATCCCTTTTGCTGCTAACTCTTTTTGCCAACTCTTTTTGTTAAGTGGTTGCCTCCCCTTCCTGTCCACCCGTGTTGTATGTTAACCTCTTCCCGTCCTTCTCCAAGTCTCTGACCGGCGTGCTCCCTTTTATATCTGTTTCTTGCTTTCACCTGGTGTACACCGCCATGTCTCAGAGTATCTAGTATTCTGTCAAACTAATTTCAAACAACTGTCCCGATTCTAGACAAATTGGTGTATAAGGGTGTGCCAACCCTAGCCCTAGGGGTTCCAACAGTGTTAGCTGTGCTGCTAACTATTACGAAGTGTGCTGCGGTTGACAAGCTCGCGTACCTTTCCTTTCAAGAAGCCGGCTGCTAGCATCGGGGGACGGACGAATCTACCTTGCTCTACTGTTCAAGAACTTTGTCCTAATTCTCCCCAGCCGCTAACAAGTGCACTCTGTCTTGCAGGCCTGCTGAAACTCTCTGTGTCTGCTCTCGAGCCAAGTGCTCAAATTGAAGGCTTTCCCTTTCGTTTTACCAGTTCGTGGGCAATCTTAAACGAACAATTGTAAATTTAAACTGTGCAATCTTTTCAATCCTTGTTACCTGAGCCGTTTACTGCTCCATTAATTAGTGGTGCCTTCTTAACAAAGGAGTCAAGCTTTGTCTGCTTAACATACCAGTCATAAATTAAAAAAGAAAAAAAAAAGAGGTTTGTCACTCTACAATGTTGCGGCTCACGGCCGGCATGCCTCCCCCCTCCATTCTGTTATCAGCGGATGCCCTTAACTACACATCTAGCCTCCTTGGGGTCACCCCCGGTTAGACCTCCCACTTCCATGTTGCCAACTCAGCTCCCACAAGGCACACCCAAGTTGCCCATTCACTTGACTACCGGCCGAAATGCTGCTCCGTTGATTCAATTTATTTCTGATCACACTTTGGCATCCTATGATACTGATCATATTTACACAACCGAGGATCCCTGTTTAGCCACATTTGATTCCTGTCGGGATCCAGAGTTCGAGCACAACATCTCTCTCTCCCAATCCATGATTTCACCTACTCCCCAACCCCTCTATTCAGACATTCTGAGAGGACTGACAATTCAGACTGAAGCCGCAGAATCTGGGATTCAGACTGCACATTCTTTACCGACATCAAGTTTACACACTGACCCTATATGCCCTGTTGCGCACTCAACTCAAGCAATATCCACTAACCCTATTTCAGGCTACAAGGTGGATGCTGAGGGGATAGTCGATCATAGACTATCTATATCACCAGAATTATACCCCACAGATCGTCCAAATGGCATAATTTCTTCACCTGAGTCCAACACGTCCCTCCCTCTTTCTTATGCCAAACCTTTAGCAAGACCCTCATTTGGGTTCCCGCCTGTTCCCAACCTTGTGCTTGACATAGCACTAAATGCCATTAATACATCCATCCTAGTCCTAACCAAAATTTTTGGAATATTAGAAATGAAGGCTACGACCCAAGAGAACCAAATGACGATGCTTACTAACAAGGTTGATTGGTTGGCATGGAATCTGACAGCTATACCAAAAACTGCCCCAATCGATGCATCTCTGAATGTTGAGCAACAAAAGCTTCCATTGTCCCATCCTGTCGACGCGGCAGTGACTGAAGAGATTAATTCCTCAGTTGAGATTCTGAGACAGTCTTCGTCCATTCTTGAATGCAATAATAGTCTCATTGCCAAAAATCAAGCAATTACAATCGAACCCTCTCCTCGGGCCAAGGTCGATCCGCAGCTTTACGACGTCTTTTGTCGCCAATCTCAGAAGATGCAGAGGAAAAAAAGACGAAATCGTAAGCAAACGGCTATGTGGAGAGCGGTATTAAATATCTCCAATGAGCCCAGAAATCTGAAAAAGTCAAAGAACGTGCCAGTCTCAAAGAAAAACAAAAAATCTAAAATGAAGGCTTTTGTTGCTAACCTTTCAACTCTGAGCAACAATGACAAATACCCCGCCCCTGCTGTTTCCGAGTCTCCCGCGCTAGTGGCCCCGGCAGTTGAGCCTGCGGCTACGCCCGACCAGGCTGACATCCCAGGTAAGACACTTGAAGTTCTTGTTGTTCCTCCTGTTGATAAAAACTTGCCAGAAGTCTCATGCCCCACCATTGGGAGTTCGGTTACTCAATATTAACTAATGAATATGTCTGTATACTCACACAATAATGATATAATTGCTGATGTTGTCTATCAAAGTTTGCATGATCCAAATTCAAATCAAGTGTATCACAGCCCCAAGTTCTGTGTGAATTTAAATAACTTCAGTATTCCCTTCAAAACCCTTGAACAAAAACAAAAAGATCTAATAAAAAGAACTCCCTTTACAACTTCCCCTGCGTCGGTGTCAATTGGACAAGCAGACAAAATTAATCTTGGTCCACAAATGCCCTCCTTATGTCCCCCAGTCTGAGAGCCTGAACAGTTGCAATCATGTCCAACTGGGAATTCGGCCCCAGAGGAGAATTTAGACGAATCTAACATAAGAATAACAATGATTGACAGAATTCATTCTGACCCATTTCCTAACCGAGTCACTTTATTGACTGTGTTCCAGTGTATTCCTGCTTTACGACACATCAACTCCAATGACATTCAACGAGATTCCTATCCGAAACCAGCATACCAAGACACCGTTGACATTGAAATACCTTCATTAATAATCAGGAATTACATCTGGCAACAGAGACATCATTTTTATGACAAGGGCTTAGCTCTAGAAATAGTGAATCGACCAAAGTTGAGCCAACCTGACCCATCCTCTGCTGCTACAAACATAGCATGGGGCGAAACTTCTAACAAAGGAGAATCGAACTCTGGCTGGAAGTGCAACCAGTCAGTTGCTCCAGTAGCACCTGATCCAATCTCCAAATGGTCATGGTTGGCACCTGCTAAAACAGCAAACAGCCGTTAGCTGGCAGGGTCAATAGACCTGCGTACTTGCTCAATGGCCTCGTGGAATTCACGAGGGTTCTCACATTTACTCAACTCAAAAAATACTCAACTTAATAAATATGATATCGTTTTACTCCAAGAAACGTGGATGACTACTTCTCTGGTTTGGCCAGACCACCAAATCCTTGTTGTTCCTGCTTCTAAACAGGCCAAAGGGAGACCAGCTGCAGGGCTACTAATGGCAGTTCGCCTTGACTCCCAACTATACATGGAAGCCTTACAATCTCCTGATCACGGTATCCAACCTGTTATTATTCGAACTAAAAATAAAATTCACCCTTTCTTCCCTATGACAACAGTAATAAATATCTACTGGAACCCCTTGTCTCCTTCTCAACCTCTCTTTTTTAATAAAATTGAAGATTTACTAGACAATATCCTTCCAAATACCAACAACGATGTAACCTTTATTGCTGGTGATTTCAACATGGATCTAGTAATTCCTCTAAGAGAGTTAAAAACTCTAGAGTGGATAAATGGAAGGCTTTAATGGACATAAGGCAGTTAGTTCTATGTCCTCAATGGCAATTCTAAACGCGATTCCCCGTCACAACTGACTTGGTCTAGAGCGTCCTCTCATTCTGTACTTGATTACATATTTGTTTCAAGTAACGCAAATAGACTGGTACAAGAATTCGAAGTCATTTCCACCAAGGCAAGCGATCACAACATCCTCGAAGTACAGTGGCTCCCCTTCCAAACTAGTCCAGAAAAATACTTTCAAGGTTCCAATGAACTAAATTCAGCTAAGAACCGTATCAAATGGAACTCCAAATCCATTAATTTCCTACAAACCAAAGTTGAATCCGCAACTATTGCTGATCCTCAACATACCCAGTTGTTTTATAATGATCATATTCAGATCATAGCTCAAAACAATGCAAAAAATTGGAAACCTAGGCTTGTATACAAACACAGACCAAACACTGAAATTACTAATTTAAAAAGAGAACTCAGGAAAGCTATAAGAGTTTTTCCTCGGAACACCAACTCTGCCTTGAAAACATCACTAAAAAAAAAAATAAAAAATAAAATTAAACAGATCCTGCATACTCAAAAACAAAATGATGCAGAAACAATGTTTAAAGCCTTACTGAACAAATCTACAACGCAGATATGGCAAACCATAAACTCAACTTCTAGAAATGCACATAATTCTATGCAGTTGAATGGTATTAACGAAGAATCGTGGAGTACATTCTATCGAAATCTACTCTTTAACGACATTACTGACCTACAACTTCTACAAGAGCCACCTGATTTATTAGAATTAAAATTTGATATCTTGGATATTGTTATTATAATTAAAAAAATAAGCTCATCTAGAGCTCCGGGCCCTGACATGCTGTCAAATTTCATCTTTAAAGCAAATCCTGAAGCATGGGCGGAATTGTTGAATACAATATTTCAAAACATCTTTCAATCTACTATAATACCACCATCGTGGCAAGAGGCAGTTGTCATTCCAATTTTTAAGCAAGGTGACAGGCTAGATCCATGCAACTACAGACCTATTGCACTCCTAGACATGCCTGGGAAGATCATAGCAAGGCTTATCATTCGTAACTTTACCAAATGTATGATCCAGTATGACCTGATGGATCCATTTCAATCAGGATTTGTCCCAGGCAATGAACGGCTCTAAATCTGCTCATTATTGCGGCCATCAAGAATGATGCCTTCAGGAAAAGACATCCTATTTTCACTGCCCTGGTTGACTTTAAACAAGCTTTTGATTCAGTCTCTAGAAATACACTATGGGAAAAACTAGATAAAGCCAACTGTCCTCGATACATTTTTTATTTAATCCAACAATTTTATGTTAATACATCTATCAAAGTAAAATTAACAACGGATGGTGCTCTTTCGGAACCCATTGAAACAAACATTGGCTTGAAACAGGGCTGTCCGTTTTTATCTATTTTATTTAATTTCTACATATCTGATTTTTATAAAGCCCTGTCTAACACGCGTTCTTTCTCTCCCCGACTCGGCAACCATCACATTCCGTACTTACTATATGCCGACGACTTAGTACTGTTTGACAGAACCCCGATTGGCTTGAATAGAAAACCAGCTGCACTTACCACTTTTGCTCAAGATAACAACCTAAGCATAAACACCAGAAAATCCAATATTCTGGTGTTTAACGCAGCTAACAAAAAGCACAAATTCAGCTTTAATTGGAAGTTAGCCAACAAAAATCTGGCTCAAGTCACGTCATACAAATATCTAGGAGTAAATTTGAACACTCATCCACAAGACTGTCCTTACAAAGAACAATTGACGATAAGAATGAGAATGATTGCGAATCAGGCTAAAGCCATTCATCGCAAATACAGAAGATTTTCCTTAATGCCAGTGCGTATATTTTACTTACACAAGGCCATGCCCATCATAACCTACGGTGAACAGACCAAGTTACTGAACAAGGAGGTAAGATGGGACTCCCTTGAAGGCATATTCTGGAAAACAATATTACCGGTACCGCAGAGCATTCCAATTGCTCTAATATATCACGAAATGGGCCTCATCTCCCTGCAAAGTACCGTAAATTGGTCAATGCTGACCCTGTATAGAAAAGTGCTCCTTTCAACAGACACCACAAAAAATCTATTTCCCGTCCTAAAACAACTTTTAAAGAATCCATCCACTAACTCTTTAACTAAGTGGAAGAACCAATGCTTAGACATTTTATTAGATGGTACCATATCTGTAGACTTACTACTTGAAGCTCCGGACAAAGCGTAACTTAAATTGTATAGGAAAGATTGGATTGAGTGAGAAATGTGTGTGAATTACCAATCGTTCAAATTAGGAGCATTTCCTGAGAAGCTCTTGAATGTGGTTCCAATTTACATACAAGCATTCCCAGACAGAGCCTATGCTGATACATTTTTAAGATTTAGACTAAACCTTTTACCAACCAATGTAAAAATGGCATCATATGATAAGGGGCTGACTGTCTCTCACATCTGTAGATTCTGTAACTTGGAAGCTCAACATGAAACTATGATGCATCTATTAATTGAATGTCAGTCTTTATCTGAATTAAGGGAAAATCATTTGTATAAACATTTTAAGCACAGAATTATTTTAACATAGGAACAGATGTGGAATGAAATTTTTAACGCTTCTAAGACCAGCTTAATAATTGACATAGTTAAGTTTGTAGTCAAACTTAACCTCCAATCTGCGGACAACAATGTATCTGTTTAAAGCTGTTTTACACCATGTCAGGCCGATTCATGTAATTCCTCACAAAAGTGTTGCACGCGGCTGGCGCACAGCGTGCCCGTGCGAATGTCTGCGCCAGCCGCGTGTGATAAAAATCAATTTCCACGCACAGCGTATTCATGGATTCTCGCCTCCAAAAGCAGACGTGGCGCAGAGTGGTGCAGCGATCCTGCAGCAGCGCCAGTTACGCCCCAAAGAACGCCCTCACGCAAGGAAAAGCCATCAAGATCGCAAAACCATCGCAAAGGGCTGCGCCAACCCTGCACCAGTTTACCGGACTGGCAAACAGCAAACGCAAAGCAGGGAACGCGTATTATGGGTGTCAGGAACACGCGTGCACGAGAAGTTTCACACGCGATCTGGCCTGGGGGAGCGTGTGCATGTATTTCAGGGGTGCGCGAGAAGTATTACACGCAAATGGCCTGGGTGCATGTATTTCAGGGGTGCGTGAGAAGTTCCACACGCGAATGGCCTGGGCGCGTGTATTTCAGGGGTGCGCGAGAAGTACTACACGCGATCGTGAAGTTCCACACGCGATCTGGCCTGGGGGAGCGTGTGCGTGTATTTCAGGGGTGCGCAAGAAGTCTCACACGCGATCGGGCCTGGGGGAGCGTGTGCGTGTATTTCAGGGGTGCGCGAGAAGTGCTACACGCGAATGGCCTGGGTGCGTGTATATCAGAGGTGAGCGAGAAGTTTCACACGTGATTGGCCTGGGCGCGTGTATTTCAGAGGTGCGTGAGAAGTTCCACACGCGATTGCCCTGGGCGCGTGTATTTCAGGGGTGCACGAGAAGTTACACACGCGATTGGCCTGGGCGCGTGTATCTCAGGGGTGCGCGAGAAGTTCCACACGCAATTGGCCTGGGCGCGTGTATTTCCGAGGTGCGCGAGAAGTCCCACTTGCGATTGGCCTGGGGGAGCGTGTGCGTGTATTTCAGAGGTGCACGAGAAGTTTCACATGCGATTGGCCTGGGCGCGTGTATTTCAGGGGTGCGCGAGAAGTTCCACACGCGATTGGCATGGGCGCGTGTGTTTCAGAGGTGCGCGAGAAGTTCCACACGCGATTGCCCTGGGCGCGTGTATTTCAGGGGTGCGCGAGAAGTTCCACACGCGATTGGCCTGGGCGCGTGTATTTCAGGGGTGCGCGAGAAGTTCCACACACATTTGGCCTGTGCGCGTGTATTTCAGAGGTGCGCGAGAAGTTCCACACGCGATTGCCCTGGGCGCGTGTATTTCAGGGTGCGCGGGAAGTTCCACACGCGATTGGGCTGCGTGTGGGTATTTCAGGGGTGCGCGGGAAGTTTCACACGCGATTGAGCTGCGTGCGGGTATTTCAGGGGTGCGCCTGAAGTTTTACATGCGATCTGGCCTGGGGGAGCGTGTGCGTGTATTTCAGAGGTGCGCGAGAAGTTTCACACGCGATTGGCCTGGGCGCGTGTTTTTCAGGGGTGCGCGAGAAGTTCCACACATGATTGGCCTGGGCGCGTGTATTTCAGGGGTGCGCGCAAAGTTTTACACGCGATCTGGTCTGGGGGAGCGTGTGTGTGTATTTCAGGGGTGCGCGTGAAGTTCCACACGCGATCTGGCCTGGGGGAGCGTGTGCGTGTATTCCAGGGGTGCGCAGAAAGTTTTACACGCGATTTCAGCAGGGTACGTGTATTTCAGGTGTGCTGGGGAGTCCTACATGTGATTTGGCAGTGTGGGTCCTCCCAGGTGTTCCCTGTACACCCTCCACGGCCCCTGCAGGCAGCCCACACCACAGTGGACTACCCTGTATCCCTGGTCATGTCCCGCAGGCAGCCCACCCAACATGGGCATGCCCCCCAGCAAAGGCACATGTCTCCTTGCACTAATGATCACCAACTCATGTCCCCTTGCACCCCCACCCCCAGCATTGCGGGGCATGATGTCCCATTCATGTCCCCACCACCCCCACCCCCCAGCACTGTGGGGCACCTGCCAGCAGGCCCCCACCCATGTCCAACTCATGTTCCCCACCACCAAAGCACAAATTCAGCTTTAATTGGAAGTTAGCCAACAAAAATCTGGCTCAAGTCACGTCATACAAATATCTAGGAGTAAATTTGAACACTCATCCACAAGACTGTCCTTACAAAGAACAATTGACGATAAGAATGAGAATGATTGCGAATCAGGCTAAAGCCATTCATCGCAAATACAGAAGATTTTCCTTAATGCCAGTGCGTATATTTTACTTACACAAGGCCATGCCCATCATAACCTACGGTGAACAGACCAAGTTACTGAACAAGGAGGTAAGATGGGACTCCCTTGAAGGCATATTCTGGAAAATAATATTACCGGTACCGCAGAGCATTCCAATTGCTCTAATATATCACGAAATGGGCCTCATCTCCCTGCAAAGTACCGTAAATTGGTCAATGCTGACCCTGTATAAAAAAAGTGCTCCTTTCAACAGACACCACAAAAAATCTATTTCCCATCCTAAAACAACTTTTAAAGAATCCATCCACTAACTCTCTAACTAAGTGGAAGAACCAATGCTTAGACATTTTATTAGATGGTACCATATCTGTAGACTTACTACTTGAAGCTCCGGACAAAGCGTAACTTAAATTGTATAGGAAAGATTGGATTGAGTGAGAAATGTGTGTGAATTACCAATCGTTCAAATTAGGAGCATTTCCTGAGAAGCTCTTGAATGTGGTTCCAATTTACATACAAGCATTCCCAGACAGAGCCTATGCTGATACATTTTTAAGATTTAGACTAAACCTTTTACCACCAATGTAAAAATGGCATCATATGATAAGGGGCTGACTGTCTCTCACATCTGTAGATTCTGTAACTTGGAAGCTCAACATGAAACTATGATGCATCTATTAATTGAATGTCAGTCTTTATCTGAATTAAGGGAAAATCATTTGTATAAACATTTTAAGCACAGAATTATTTTAACATAGGAACAGATGTGGAATGAAATTTTTAACGCTTCTAAGACCAGCTTAATAATTGACATAGTTAAGTTTGTAGTCAAACTTAACCTCCAATCTGCGGACAACAATGTATCTGTTTAAAGCTGTTTTACACTCTGTCAGGCCGATTCATGTAATTCCTCACAAAAGTGTTGCACGCGGCTGGCGCACAGCGTGCCCGTGCGAATGTCTGCGCCAGCCGCGTGTGATAAAAATCAATTTCCGCGCACAGCGTATTCATGGATTCTCGCCTCCAAAAGCAGACGTGGCGCAGAGTGGTGCAGCGATCCTGCAGCAGCGCCAGTTACGCCCCCAAGAACGCCCTCACGCAAGGAAAAGCCATCAAGATCGCAAAACCATCGCAAAGGGCTGCGCCAACCCTGCACCAGTTTACCGGACTGGCAAACAGCAAACGCAAAGCAGGGAACGCGTATTACGGGTGTCAGGAACACGCGTGCACGAGAAGTTTCACACGCGATCTGGCCTGGGGGAGCGTGTGCATGTATTTGAGGGGTGCGCGAGAAGTATTACACGCGAATGGCCTGGGTGCATGTATTTCAGGGGTGCGTGAGAAGTTCCACATGCGAATGGCCTGGGCGCGTGTATTTCAGGGGTGCGCGAGAAGTACTACACGCGATCGTGAAGTTCCACACGCGATCTGGCCTGGGGGAGTGTGTGCGTGTATTTCAGGGGTGCGCAAGAAGTCTCACACGCGATCGGGCCTGGGGGAGCGTGTGCGTGTATTTCAGGGGTGCGCGAGAAGTGCTACACGCGAATGGCCTGGGTGCGTGTATATCAGAGGTGAGCGAGAAGTTTCACACGTGATTGGCCTGGGCGCGTGTATTTCAGAGGTGCGTGAGAAGTTCCACACGCGATTGCCCTGGGCGCGTGTATTTCAGGGGTGCACGAGAAGTTACACACGCGATTGGCCTGGGCGCGTGTATCTCAGGGGTGCGCGAGAAGTTCCACACGCGATTGGCCTGGGCGCGTGTATTTCCGAGGTGCGCGAGAAGTCCCACTTGCGATTGGCCTGGGGGAGCGTGTGCGTGTATTTCAGAGGTGCACGAGAAGTTTCACATGCGATTGGCCTGGGCGCGTGTATTTCAGGGGTGCGCGAGAAGTTCCACACGCGATTGGCATGGGCGCGTGTGTTTCAGAGGTGCGCGAGAAGTTCCACACGCGATTGCCCTGGGCGCGTGTATTTCAGGGGTGCGCGAGAAGTTCCACACGCGATTGGCCTGGGCGCGTGTATTTCAGGGGTGCGCGAGAAGTTCCACACACGATTGGCCTGGGCGCGTGTATTTCAGAGGTGCGCGAGAAGTTCCACACGCGATTGCCCTGGGCGCGTGTATTTCAGGGTGCGCGGGAAGTTCCACACGCGATTGGGCTGCGTGTGGGTATTTCAGGGGTGCGCGGGAAGTTTCACACGCGATTGAGCTGCGTGCGGGTATTTCAGGGGTGCGCCTGAAGTTTTACATGCGATCTGGCCTGGGGGAGCGTGTGCGTGTATTTCAGAGGTGCGCGAGAAGTTTCACACGCGATTGGCCTGGGCGCGTGTATTTCAGGGGTGCGCGAGAAGTTCCACACATGATTGGCCTGGGCGCGTGTATTTCAGGGGTGCGCGCAAAGTTTTACACGCGATCTGGTCTGGGGGAGCGTGTGTGTGTATTTCAGGGGTGCGCGTGAAGTTCCACACGCGATCTGGCCTGGGGGAGCGTGTGCGTGTATTCCAGGGGTGCGCAGAAAGTTTTACACGCGATTTCAGCAGGGTACGTGTATTTCAGGTGTGCTGGGGAGTCCTACATGTGATTTGGCAGTGTGGGTCCTCCCCGGTGTTCCCTGTACACCCTCCACGGCCCCTGCAGGCAGCCCACACCACAGTGGACTACCCTGTATCCCTGGTCATGTCCCGCAGGCCTCCTTGCACTAATGATCACCAACTCATGTCCCCTTGCACCCCCACCCCCAGCATTGCGGGGCCTGATGTCCAATTCATGTCCCCACCACCCCCACCCCCCAGCACTGTGGGGCACCTGCCAGCAGGCCCCCACCCATGTCCAACTCATGTTCCCCACCACCCCCACCCCCCAGCATTGCGGGGCACCTGCCAGCAGGCCCCCACTCATGTCCCACTCATGTCCCCACCACCCCCACCCCCCAGCAGTGCAGGGGCACCCTCCACCAGGCCCCCACCCATGTCTCCCACCACCCCCACCCCCAGCAGTGCAGGGGCACCCTCCACCAGGCCCCCACCCATGTCTCCCACCACCCCCACCCCCCAGCACTGTGGGGCACCTGCCTGCAGGCCCCAACTCATGTTCCCCAGCCAACATGTCATCACAATCTAGATCCCTGATCCCTATGGCCAGCCTCCAAATGCAAAACACCCACCCGAGTATTGCATCCACCCACTCAGAAATGGCAATTACATGACAGAACACCAATTGCAAGTTTCGAAACAAACACATGTCCCTCACATACACCCAATGGGTGTCAGTGAATCTCAAAACCCATATCATGATATGCATGAAACCAATGAGATGATACTACACATTGAAGTTCGATAAAAAAATATGTATTAAAGGAAACATAAATAGAATCAAAAATAAAGAAACAGAAATGGGAATGTACAAAAATGAAAAGAAGCATGTCCGTGAAAAAAAGCAAAAGCAAAAATCTTAATCCAAAGTAATGGTGTCCAAAGTCACAGTCCACAAAAGCAAATCCAATGGGAAATAATAATTGAAAGCCATTGCTCCATGGGTAAATTGTGAAAGAAAAATAAAATCCAACAGTGAACTATGTACAGACGAACAAGCCAGGGTCCATTATCCAAACAAAAGAAATTAAACCTATCTAACAACACTAACTAATAAAATAAACTATATACAAAAATGTGGCCAATGTCCAAAAGGTCCAAAATAAATCAAAAAACAAAGGAAACCTAACACTACCTACATAACTATGTACAAGGGCAGTGGGCTAGTCTGACGGCTCACTTTTGGATGTCCCGGCCCAGGGCATCATCGAACTCCTGGTCAATGTCCCGGAGGCGGTCCTCCTCCATGGCCCCGAGGGTCCGCAGGGCCGTCGACGTGTCCACCTCCAACTCCCTGCGGATTGCCTCGAGGCACTCGGCCCGCCTCAGGGCCTTCCGCATGGAGTTCTCCGCCTTGACCATTGTGAGCCGTGCCTCTTCCGCCCGCTCCGCATCTATAGCGTGGCCCAACCGCTGCCACACGGAAGACACTCTCTGTCCTGGGTCCTCCTGCCCTCCGGCCGATGCCTGCCCCTCCGATGTTGAAGGCCCCGAGCCTTCATGGCTCCCACCATGTTGCTGCTGCTGCTGTGCCTCTGCCCGTTCACTGCCTCCTGCTGCCTGCACATCCTCCGCCGGCTGGGGTGCAGTCGTTGATGTGGCCACCCCTGCTGGACGTCCGACTCCCGACTGTGGCAGGGATGCCTCCTCCACCAGCCTGGCCGCACCGTCAGAGGCAACTCCACAGGGCACCCAGGTGACTGATGGGTGGGAAGATGGCACGGAGGACGACTGGCGCGTAGGCGGTTCAGTTGAGGAGGGGGTCGTAGCAAGCCCCATCAAACGGAGGAATCCGGCCTGGGTGACCTGTCCCAGCAGGCTGACGTGGTCAACGAGCCATTCGAGATGACGTGCAGTCTCCTCATGAAAAGACTGCAGGTCACCTTGCATGGCCCATTGACGCAACGCCACACCAGTCAGGACAGGCTCAACCCGGACCCGGATAGCCACGTCCGCAGGCAGAGGAAGGCCAGTTGTCGTTTGCTCATCCCCTGCCTGAAAACGGGTATGGACGTAGGCATCCCTGCTGGTGCAAGATGATGCAGGGACAGGATCAGGGACAGGATTGCAGACAGGCACCTCCGCGGCGGCCTGTGCTGCCTCCTGTCCCTGGTCCTGCACTGCACCACTAGCACCAGTGAGATCCCGACCTCCAGACCCCATCTCTGTTGCTTGCACGGCCTCCTCCTCCACCAAACCCCCCACCAACCTGAATGACTCCGTGCCATCTTCCCCCGTTGGGCCCTGTGGGCTCCCAGCTGCCCCTTCTGCTGCCAAGGAGTCCAACTCCAAACTCCGCCTCTTGGACCTCCCCCCGGCAGCTGCGGCCTGGGACGCGGCACCGGACTCCTCACTCCCCGACGAGATGACAACATGGGAGGGGAGCCGGGCCTTGCGTCTCCGGCTGGCGGTGGGACCCCGCCGCTGTGCTCCACAGCACCTTCTCCGCCCTCTTCATCAGTTGACGCTGCAGAGAGGGAGAAATAAAACACAGGCATCAGGACACTGTACAATGGACACATACAAACATGACAGTTGTACCTGAGTGGCATTGGCAAACCTCAGACATGCCATCACAATCCCCAACACACATGTCATTTCAACTCGCACACATGAGCCATACCACAGCCATATCGCAACTGCCAGCACCATCCATACCCATACAACAGCATGAGCAGGCAAAGCTGAGCCAGACATCACATGCAACACAGGAAGTGCACCACACATGTACACACACCACCACACTTGCATGAATGTGTACACCTCTGCCAAGTGTCGCAGTGTACAGATGGGCATCCATGTCACATCTGCCAATCAGGCTTCCACATCCCGCTGTCACATGCATCCATGTTGCATCACTGTTCCATCCTTGTCAAATACACACAAATGCACATGTACACAGTGCTGATACATGCAGCTGAAAACAACATACATGCGTGACATCACGGACATGTCTACTTACATACACATTCATCCAAATATGTGTGCCCACACAACTGCATCTGGCATGCAAGCCTACACATACAAGCACCATCCATGTCTCACACATTACAGCCCTCGCATGTGTTAGCCCCACGGCCCTGTATACCCCCACCCATACTCGACCCCATACAAACAGATGTGCAACCTGCACACTACTGAAACATCACCACACGCACAGCTCACAATCAGGATGCATGTACACTTACCGCTCGACTCCAGACGGGTCTGCCTCTCAAGGACCTGGACTTGGAGCGCTGGGGATATGCGTTCCAGGACCCTCATCTGATCTTCTGACAAGTGGCCCCGGCGCCCCTTGGCATCCGCTGCCCTCAAGAGGCGCCGGGCCTTGTTGAGGGTCCTGGACCTGAAGTCCTCCCAGCGCTTCTTGACATGTTGGAAGTCGCGGACTGCCACCCCCTCCGCGTTGATTGCAGTCATGATGTCAGTCCAGATCCAAGTCCGTCCTTCCTTGTCGGCGCGTGAACCTCCGAAGAGGGCATCATACTGCCCCAGGACTTGCTCCACCAGGACACCAACTTCGGTGGCACTGAAGTTGGTGCCCCTCTGCCTCTCTGGCAGGGGGTTGTCAGTGGTGCCAGATGTTGCAGTGCCCGACATGACAACCCCAGAGGCAGGAGTGGGTGGGCAACTGGGTCCTGGGGCTGGGCTGTGGAGCGATGGAATCCCAGTCGGGAGTCTTCGGTTCCAGCAGGGGTGGTCACAGCAACAGCACCCCTGGCTGATGTGCAGGCAGCAAATGGCAGGGCACGTGGGCAGCAGGCAGTCAGGCAGCAGCAGATGGCAGGTGGGAGAGTGCTCGGGGCTCTGGGGGGCAGTAGTTCGGCCTTCTGGGCAGGAGCGTGGTCTTCCGTGTGCTTGAGCGTGGCCAGCTTGATACGGAATGATTTGGCACGTGAAAATTCTGCACGTCAGCGTGTAATTCGAGGAAAGGTCCTTAGCGCGTAAGCGCGTCAGCATGCATACTCGATTCCATTGGACCATAGGCCCTTAGCGCGTATGCGCGTCTGTGACGTATCGCACACTGGCGTTGCTTTTCGTGGGGTGCGGTGCGTGTGTTTTGCAGGCATTGGGGTTCACACGCTATCACTTCACAGCGGGTGGGTGTTGGCTACGCATTCTTCTACACGCAAGGCCGATGGTGAGTGGTACCCTGCTCCCCCAGGCCAATCGCGTGTGGAACTTCTCGCGCACCTCTGAAATACACGCGCCCAGGCCAATCGCGTGTGGAACTTCTCGTGCACCCCTGAAATACACGCGCCCAGGCCAATCGTGTGTAGAACTTCTCGCGCACCCCTGAAATACACGCACCCAGGCCAATCGCGTGTGGAACTTCTCGCGCACCCCTGAAATACACGCGCCCAGGCCAATCGCGTGTGAGAAACTTCTCGCGCACCTCTGGAATACACTAACACGCTCCCCCAGGCACGATCGCGTGTGGAACTTCTCGCGCACCTCTGAAATACACGCACACGCTCCCCCAGGCCCGATTGCGTGTGAAACTTCTTGCGCAGCTCTGGAATACACGTACACGCTCCCCCAGGCCCGATCGCGTGTGGAACTTCTCCCGCACGTCTGAAATACACGAGCCCAGGCCAATCGCGTGTGGAACTTCTCGCGCACCTCTGAAATACACGCACACGCTCCCCCAGGCCCAATCGCGTGTGGAACTTCTCGTGCACCTCTGAAAAAACACGCACCCAGGCCAATCGCGTGTGAAACTTCTCGCGCACCCCTGAAATACACACGCCCAGGCCAATCGTGTGTGAAACTTCTCGTGCACCTCTGAAAAAACACGCACCCAGGCCAATCGCGTGTGAAACTTCTTGCGCACCCCTGAAATACACGCGCCCAGGCCAATCGCGTGTGGAACTTCTCGCGCACCTCTGAAATACACGCGCCCAGGCCAATCGCGTGTGGAACTTCTCGCCCACCTCTGAAATACACGCGCCCAGGCCAATCGCGTGTGGAACTTCTCGCGCACCCCTGAAATACACGCGTCCAGGCAAATCGCGTGTGGAACTTCTCGCGCACCCCTGAAATACATGCGCCCAGGCCAATCGCGTGTGAGAAACCTCTCACGTACCTCTGGAATACACACACACGCTCCCCCAGGCACGATTGCGTGTGGAACTTCTCACACTCCTCTGAAATACACGCACACGCTCCCCCAGGCCCGATCGCGTGTGAAACTTCTCGCGTACCTCTGGAATACACGCACACGCTCTCCCAGGCCCGATCGCGTGTGGAACTTCTTGCGTACCTCTGAAATACACGCACACGCTCCCCGAGGCCCGATCGCGTGTGAAACTTCTCGCGCGTGTAGAACTTTGGCGCACATTTTTTTCTGCGCAGGGACGCTACTGCCTGCTTTCGTGTGGTGGACATGTATGGGCCTGTGCGCGTCTTTGCCCGTGTGCTGTTTTTCCCAATTCGATTCCATGAATATGTGTTGTAGGCGAGCGTGTGGGCGTTCTGCGCACTTGCCTCCTGTACTTCCCCCGTGACGCCCACATTTTCACGAGTTGTTCCCCATTCTGCGTGTGACGCCCCATGTTACGCCTGCTTTTGTTATGTGCGCCGCGCTATGTGCGAATTCGCTTTGGTCTTATCGCACGGCGTTCGATGACCTGTGCGCCAGCGTGCGCCAGCGTGCACCAGCATGCGCCAGCGTGCGCCAGCGTGCCCCGCGCACTTTTTCAGCACACATCCCACATTTTGCGCATGCACGGACTTCCATGAATTGATGTTTTCTGTGCGATAATCGCACTTGCACTGCAATTTTCGCTATTTCACTGCGAATCGCACATTTTCGCAAGCGTGCGCCGTTTTTTCGGCGCACATTTATTCCATGAATCGGCCTGTGTATCTTTTAGTCAATTTTATACATTATGCTTAGTGCTCGAGTTGAAACGTTTTTATAAATGTTTGTGCATGTTTTAATTACCATTTTATCTATTGTGTGTTATCAATGTTGGATGCAGACAAGCTGACAATAATAATGCGTCTAAGAACTAATGTCATAATTGAAAAAGTTGATTGTCAACTAAATCAATTCTTAATTAAAAAAATATATATGTTTTGTAGCACATACATTTTTCACAGAGATGGAGTTCATCTTACTTATGCTGGCAATCAGATTTTTCTGAGAAATGTACAAAATGCATTACAACCTTTTTTGGAATAACAGCCATCCATTTGGCAGTAGGTGTTGACCATTTGAAGTTTTTCAAACACAAACAAACACCACCAAACGGCTCTTTTCAGAGCCACCACTTCCTCCCAGAGAAAAGTGCAATGGTTATGACAGGGCAGCACCCCAAAATTTTAGATGTCCGTGAAATGTCCACGGACTTCTAAAAATGCACAGGGCCCTGCTCCATTTATTTGCCACTTCTATTTTTAAACTGTGAAAGGTGGCTCTGAAAAGAGCCTTTTTTGGGGGGGTTTTGTCGTTTTATATTTTTTTTGTTTTTTTATACACGACACACTAGGAGAGGAGGGGAAAGTAGGGTAAGGAAGGGACACCACCACAGGGATAAGAAAGGGCAGGTGGAAAGAAGAAGATGTAGGGTGGGCCTTATTTAGGTGGTGGGCAGACCTTCTCATGCTCTTTGTCCGTAGTCTCAAAAGCACTCCGAAGACTCTCCATCCTGCAGAGGACTGTGTCTCAGTACATACACAATATTGTGACCCTCGAAAGGTAAGGGTCAACAGTATTGTGAAAGGCCTGTGATGCAGCTGGAGGGATGAGCTGTCCCACAGGAGTGTCTCTTGTGGTGACAGGAGCGGAAACAGAGGATGTGGTAGAGGAACTCAACCTACTACGTTGATCACAAGGTACAACCTTGCGAGTTGCCCCACTGTGGAATGACCTTAGGTGTCTCTTCATAGATGTCGTACCAAAGCTGTACGAACCAGGCCTCCCACGACTCAGCACCATGTGGCACTGATTGCAGGTGACCTTGTTTGCATGCGCTTCTGGCACTCCACCCTGAATGGTAAACAACCCCCACACCCAAGAATCACGGCGAGTGCTATTAGTAGGCACTTCCACTACCTCATCCTCTTCATCCTCCTCTACATCCTCATGCCTGGTCCACTCTTCAGGCCCTTGGGGAGGTGGGGTTGTGGAGGGGGTGGGGGTGGTGCTGAGGCAGATGTAGCACCAGCTGGAGCAGCAAGCATAGATGCCATCAGGTCTGATGGACAGCCTCAAGAGCAGCAAAATCTGGAAGATTAGCAGCCAAAGTAGACAATGCACTGTCAGATAACCAGAAGCACAATGAGGATGAGCTCTGGGGTGTGGCCTTTTATAGGGGTGCAGGTGCGCACTCTGAGGACAGCCGCGCTGTCTGTGGACAGATCAAACACCCAAAAAGGCTCAAAAAGTTCCAAAAGTTATGTAGAAAGTCAGGGTCATTGTCTGGGATATATGCATTGGTGAATATTTGGTGTAAAATACTTTGGATTGCCCAAAATGTACTTTAAAAGGTTCACGGTTCTGAACAGTGTCTGCAGTTCAGCAGACACACTCAGCGTGGGTGCGGTCACATGATGACGTTGCGAACACGTCCGCAAAGAGAACCGGTGTCCGCAGGACACCAAATGCACATGCACGGATGTGCGCATGTGCGCGGATGTTCTACGGACAATGTTCGGGTCCTCAAACTAATTAAAAGTGCGACACAAGTAATACGGACAGTTACAGACAGGCGTGATGTTCGTAGGACTTATGGGTGTGGTGCGAATGTGCATAGATGTTCTATAGACAGTACGGACAGGTATAGTGTCCTTAGGACACCTCCATTTTGGGTTAATTGCGAACATTTCAGATACCCAATGTGTTCTAAGAACACTTCCATGTTGCTTGTGGACTGTACGGACAGATATAGTATCCTTAGGACACCTCCATTTTGGTTAATTACGGACACTCTGAACACCGATTGTGTTCTAAGAACAGTTCCATGTTGCTTGCGGACAGTACCGACAGGTAAAGTGTCCTTTGGACACCTCCATTTTGATTACTTATGGACATTCCGGACACTGAAAGTGTTCTAAGGGCAGTTCTATCTTGCATGCAGACAGTACTGACAGGTATAGTGTCCTCACGCCATCCCCATTTTGGTTAATTGCAGACCTTCCGGACACCAAAAGTGTTCTAGAAACAGTTCTATCTTGCTTACAGTCAGTACAGACAGGTATAGTGTCTTCAGGACACCCACATTTTGGTTAATTGTGGACATTCCGGACACCAAAAATGTTCTAAGAACAGTTCTATCTTGCTTGCAGAAAGTACGGACAGGTATAGTGTCCTTAGGACACCTCCATTTTGGTTAATTGTGGACATTCCAGACACCAAAAGTGTTCTAGGAACAGTTCTATTTTGTATGTGGACAGCACAGACATGTATAGTGTCCTCAGGTTAATTACGGACATTCCGGACACCAAAAGTGTTCTTAGAACAGTTCTATCTTGCTTGCGGACAGTACGGACAGGTATATCATCCTTAGGACACCTCCATTTTGGTTAATTGCAGACATTCCGGATACCAAAAATGTTTTAAGAACAGTTCTATCTCGCATGCGGACAGTACGGACAGGTATAGTGTCCTCAGAACACCTCAATTTTAGTTAATTACGGATATTCCTGACACCTGCGCTGTCCACGGACACTTTAACTGCCTTTTAAAAAAAAATTAAGACACAAAGGACTAAATTAAAACACACATATTTTTTTATTATATACAGATATAAAATTTATGAAAGAGACGTGGAAGTAGAAACTGACACAAACACAGGGGAATTAGCGGTTTGGAGATGATGAATGGGAGGGGATGAAGGGATGGATGTCTCATCAAAACATTTTTCTTGGTGTTCAGGGTTTGGGGATAGTTGACTGGGACATGGAGAGGGGGAACAGGTGCATGAGGGACAATGATATTATTTTTTTTCTTTCATGTGGTCCTCCACAAAATGTTTCAGAAGATTTAAATTTTCCATAAGCATGTACATTTATTGTTCCATGCGCTGCAAAGTATTTTTCTAATTTCTCTTTGGTGTATTATTTTCAATGTTTGTATGGTCTGGAAAAATAAAATATATATGTCAATTACACATAAAGTAATGGTTATTAATTTTCTTATATAGAGAAGTGTCACCATTAGTATCACTGTCTTCAGACATTCCCTCACGTAGGACATTTTCCTCAAGACATTCAAACTACTGGACATTTCTGTGTAAAAAAAATATATATTACTTTTAGTGTACCAAATACAGAAAGGTTAGAAATATATAAGAAAAATGAAGTTTACGTACTAGTTTCTGGTAAGTTGTGTTCTTACTGTTTTGTAGGTCTGCTGTTGCTCTTAGCTGTGCACTTTCTGTCAGGTAATTATGTTGGAGGTATATCTTTTTCGTTGTGGTATATTCCATTTAATACATATGGTATTTAAATGGATGGTTGATGTGTTACACCCATAAGTTCCATTTCTTATTTATTATTACATATAATGTGTTTATG